>NC_069499.1:1321518395-1321849228 GCF_027579735.1 Bombina bombina | reverse complement strand
CACAAATCAGTTTTACAAACTTTGCCTCCAAGGGAGGTGGTGAAGTAAGTTTGTGCTAGATTCTACGTTGATATGCGCTCCGCAGCAAGTTGGAGCCCGGTTTTCCTCTCAGCGTGCAGTGAATGTCAGAGGGATGTGAAGAGAGTATTGCCTATTGAATGCAGTGATCTCCTTCTACGGGGTCTATTTCATAAGGTTCTCTGTTATCGGTCGTAGAGATTCATCTCTTACCTCCCTTTTCAGATCGACGATATACTCTTATATTTACCATTACCTCTACTGATTCTCGTTTCAGTACTGGTTTGGCTTTCTACAAACATGTAGATGAGTGTCCTGGGGTAAGTAAGTCTTATTTTCTGTGACACTCTAAGCTATGGTTGGGCACTTTATTTATAAAGTTCTAAATATATGTATTCAAACATTTATTTGCCTTGACTCAGAATGTTCAGCTTTCCTTATTTTCAGACAGTCAGTTTCATATTTGGGATTATGCATTGAATTATCATATTTTTCTTACCTCAAAAATTTGACTTTTTTCCCTGTGGGCTGTTAGGCTCGCGGGGGCTGAAAATGCTTCATTTTATTGCGTCATTCTTGGCGCGGACTTTTTTGGCGCAAAAATTCTTTTCCGTTTCCGGCGTCATACGTGTCGCCGGAAGTTGCGTCATTTTTTGACGTTATTTTGCGCCAAAAATGTCGCTGTTCCGGATGTAGCGTCATTTTTGGCGCCAAAAGCATTTAGGCGCCAAATAATGTGGGCGTCTTATTTGGCGCTAAAAAATATGGGCGTCGCTTTTGTCTCCACATTATTTCAGTCTCATTTTTCATTTGCTTCTGGTTGCTAGAAGCTTGATATTTGGCATTCTTTCCCATTCCTGAAACTGTCTTATAAGGAATTTGATCTATTTTGCTTTATATGTTGTTTTTTCTCTTACATATTGCAAGATGTCTCACGTTGCATCTGAGCCAGAAGATACTACAGGAAATTCACTGCCTGCTGGATCTACCAAAGCTAAGTGTATCTGCTGTAAACTTTTGGTAGCTATTCCTCCAGCTGTTGTTTGTAATAATTGTCATGACAAACTTGTTAAAGCAGATAATATTTCCTTTAGTAATGTACCATTGCCTGTTGCAGTTCCCTCAACATCTAAGGTGCAGAATGTTCCTGATAACATAAGAGATTTTGTTTCTGAATCCATAAAGAAGGCTTTGTCTGTTATTTCTCCTTCTAGTAAACGTAAAAAGTCTTTTAAATCTTCTCTCTCTACAGATGAATTTTTAAATGAACACCATCATTCTGATTCTTTGGACTCTTCTGGTTCAGAGGATTCTATCTCAGAGATTGATGCTGATAAATCTTCATATTTATTTAAGATGGAATTTATTCGCTCTTTACTTAAAGAAGTACTAATTGCTTTAGAAATAGAGGATTCTAGTCCTCTTGATACTAATTCTATACGTTTGGATAAGGTTTTTAAAGCTCCTGCGGTTATTCCAGAAGTTTTTCCTGTTCCTAATGCTATTTCTGCAGTAATTTCCAAAGAATGGGATAAATTGGGTAATTCATTTACTCCTTCTAAACGTTTTAAGCAATTATATCCTGTTCCGCCTGACAGGTTAGAATTTTGGGACAAAATCCCTAAAGTTGATGGGGCTATTTCTACCCTTGCTAAACGTACTACCATTCCTACGTCAGATGGTACCTCGTTTAAGGATCCTTTAGATAGAAAAATTGAATCTTTTCTAAGAAAAGCTTATCTGTGTTCAGGTAATCTTCTTAGACCTGCTATATCATTGGCTGATGTTGCTGCAGCTTCAACTTTTTGGTTGGAAACTCTAGCGCAACAAGTAACAAATCGTGATTCTCATGATATTATTATTCTTCTTCAGCATGCTAATAATTTTATCTGTGATGCCATTTTTGATATTATTAGAGTTGATGTTAGGTTTATGTCTCTGGCTATCTTAGCCAGAAGAGCTTTATGGCTTAAGACTTGGAATGCTGATATGGCTTCTAAATCAACTCTACTTTCCATTTCTTTCCAGGGAAACAAATTATTTGGTTCTCAGTTGGATTCTATTATTTCAACTGTTACTGGTGGGAAAGGAACTTTTTTACCACAGGATAAAAAATCTAAAGGTAAAAACAGGGCTAACAATCGTTTTCGTTCCTTTCGTTTCAACAAAGAACAAAAGCCTGATCCTTCGTCCTCAGGAGCAGTTTCAGTTTGGAAACCATCTCCAGTCTGGAATAAATCCAAGCCTGCTAGAAAGGCAAAGCCTGCTTCTAAGTTCACATGAAGGTACGGCCCTCATTCCAGTTCAGCTGGTAGGGGGCACGTTACGTTTTTTCAAAGAAATTTGGATCAATTCTGTTCACAATCTTTGGATTCAGAACATTGTTTCAGAAGGGTACAGAATTGGTTTCAAGATGAGACCTCCTGCAAAGAGATTTTTTCTTTCCCGTGTCCCAGTAAATCCAGTGAAAGCTCAAGCATTTCTGAATTGTGTTTCAGATCTAGAGTTGGCTGGAGTAATTATGCCAGTTCCAGTTCCGGAACAGGGGATGGGGTTTTATTCAAATCTCTTCATTGTACCAAAGAAGGAGAATTCCTTCAGACCAGTTCTGGATCTAAAATTATTGAATCGTTATGTAAGGATACCAACGTTCAAGATGGTAACTGTGAGGACTATATTGCCTTTTGTTCAGCAAGGGAATTATATGTCCACAATAGATTTTCAGGATGCATATCTGCATATTCCGATTCATCCAGATCATTATCAGTTCCTGAGATTCTCTTTTCTAGACAAGCATTACCAATTTGTGGCTCTACCGTTTGGCCTTGCTACAGCTCCAAGAATTTTCACAAAGATTCTCGGTGCCCTTCTGTCTGTAATCAGAGAACAGGGTATTGTGGTATTTCCTTATTTGGACGATATCTTGGTACTTGCTCAGTCTTTACATTTAGCAGAATCTCATACGAATCGACTTGTGTTGTTTCTTCAAGATCATGGTTGGAGGATCAATTTACCAAAAAGTTCTTTGATTCCTCAAACAAGGGTAACCTTTCTGGGTTTCCAGATAGATTCAGTGTCCATGACTCTGTCTTTAATAGACAAGAGACGTCTAAAATTGATTACAGCTTGTCGAAACCTTCAGTCTCAATCATTCCCTTCGGTAGCCTTATGCATGGAAATTCTAGGTCTTATGACTGCTGCATCGGACGCGATCCCCTTTGCTCGTTTTCACATGCGACCTCTTCAGCTCTGTATGCTGAACCAATGGTGCAGGGATTACACGAAGATATATCAATTAATATCTTTAAAACCGATTGTTCGACACTCTCTAACGTGGTGGACAGATCACCATCGTTTAATTCAGGGGGCTTCTTTTGTTCTTCCGACCTGGACTGTAATTTCAACAGATGCAAGTCTCACAGGTTGGGGAGCTGTGTGGGGATCTCTGACGGCACAAGGAGTTTGGGAATCTCAGGAGGTGAGATTACCGATCAATATTTTGGAACTCCGTGCAATTTTCAGAGCTCTTCAGTTTTGGCCTCTTCTGAAGAGAGAATCGTTCATTTGTTTTCAGACAGACAATGTCACAACTGTGGCATACATCAATCATCAAGGAGGGACTCACAGTCCTCTGGCTATGAAAGAAGTATCTCGAATTTTGGTTTGGGCGGAATCCAGCTCCTGTCTAATCTCTGCGGTTCATATCCCAGGTGTAGACAATTGGGAAGCGGATTATCTCAGTCGCCAAACGTTGCATCCGGGCGAATGGTCTCTTCACCCAGAGGTATTTCTTCAGATTGTTCAAATGTGGGGGCTCCCAGAGATAGATCTGATGGCCTCTCATCTAAACAAGAAACTTCCCAGGTATCTGTCCAGATCCCGGGATCCTCAGGCGGAGGCAGTGGATGCATTATCACTTCCTTGGAAGTATCATCCTGCCTATATCTTTCCGCCTCTAGTTCTTCTTCCAAGATTAATCTCCAAGATTCTGAGGGAATGCTCGTTTGTTCTGCTAATAGCTCCGGCATGGCCTCACAGGTTTTGGTATGCGGATCTTGTCCGGATGGCATCTTGCCAACCATGGACTCTTCTGTTAAGACCAGACCTTCTGTCGCAAGGTCCTTTTTTCCATCCGGATCTGAAATCCTTAAATTTAAAGGTATGGAGATTGAACGCTTGATTCTTGGTCAAAGAGGTTTCTCTGACTCCGTGATTAATACTATGTTACAGGCTCGTAAATCTGTATCTCGAGAGATATATTATAGAGTCTGGAAGACTTATATTTCTTGGTGTCTTTTTCATCATTTTTCTTGGCATTCTTTTAGAATACCGAGAATTTTACAGTTTCTTCAGGATGGTTTAGATAAGGGTTTGTCCGCAAGTTCTTTGAAAGGACAAATCTCCGCTCTTTCTGTTCTTTTTCACAGAAAGATTGCTATTCTTCCTGATATTCATTGTTTTGTACAAGCTTTGGTTCGTATAAAACCTGTCATTAAGTCAATTTCTCCTCCTTGGAGTTTGAATTTGGTTCTGGGAGCTCTTCAAGCTCCTCCGTTTGAACCTATGCATTCATTGGACATTAAATTACTTTCTTGGAAAGTTTTGTTCCTTTTGGCCATCTCTTCTGCTAGAAGAGTTTCTGAATTATCTGCTCTTTCTTGTGAGTCTCCTTTTCTGATTTTTCATCAGGATAAGGCGGTGTTGCGAACTTCTTTTGAATTTTTACCTAAAGTTGTGAATTCCAACAACATTAGTAGAGAAATTGTGGTTCCTTCATTATGTCCTAATCCTAAGAATTCTAAGGAGAAATCGTTGCATTCTTTGGATGTTGTTAGAGCTTTGAAATATTATGTTGAAGCTACGAAATCTTTCCGTAAGACTTCTAGTCTATTTGTTATCTTTTCCGGTTCTAGGAAAGGCCAGAAAGCTTCTGCCATTTCTTTGGCATCTTGGTTGAAATCTTTAATTCATCTTGCCTATGTTGAGTCGGGTAAAATTCCACCTCAGAGAATTACAGCTCATTCTACTAGGTCAGTATCTACTTCCTGGGCGTTTAGGAATGAAGCTTCGGTTGTCCAGATCTGCAAAGCAGCAACTTGGTCCTCTTTGCATACTTTTACTAAATTCTACCATTTTTATGTATTTTCTTCTTCTGAAGCAGTTTTTGGTAGAAAAGTTCTTCAGGCAGCGGTTTCAGTTTGAATCTTCTGCTTATGTTTTTCGTTAAACTTTATTTTGGGTGTGGATTATTTTCAGCAGGAATTGGCTGTCTTTATTTTATCCCTCCCTCTCTAGTGACTCTTGTGTGGAAAGATCCACATCTTGGGTAGTCATTATCCCATACGTCACTAGCTCATGGACTCTTGTTAATTACATGAAAGAAAACATAATTTATGTAAGAACTTACCTGATAAATTCATTTCTTTCATATTAACAAGAGTCCATGAGGCCCACCCTTTTTTGTGGTGGTTATGATTTTTTTGTATAAAGCACAATTATTCCAATTCCTTATTTTATATGCTTCGCACTTTTTTTCTTATCACCCCACTTCTTGGCTATTAGTTAAACTGATTTGTGGGTGTGGTGAGGGGTGTATTTATAGGCATTTTAAGGTTTGGGAAACTTTGCCCCTCCTGGTAGGAATGTATATCCCATACGTCACTAGCTCATGGACTCTTGTTAATATGAAAGAAATGAATTTATCAGGTAAGTTCTTACATAAATTATGTTTTTTGTCATTAATTATTCTGTTTTTGTTATTAAGGGGTTAATCATCCATTTGCAAGTGGGTGCAATGCTCTGCTGACTTGTTACATACACTGTAAAAATTTTGTCAAAATTTGTTTCTCTTAAAGGCACAGTAACGTTTTTTTATATTGCTTGTTAACTTGCTTTAAAGTGTTTTCCAAGCTTGCTAGTCTCATTGCTAGTCTGTACAAACATGTCTGAAACAGAGGATACTTGTTCATTATGTTTAAAAGCCATGGTGGAGCCCCATAGGAGAATGTGTACTAAATGTATTGATTTCACCTTAAACAGTAAAGATCAGTCTTTATCTATAAAAGAATTGTCACCAGAGGGGTCTGTCGAGGGGGAAGTTATGCCGACTAACTCTCCCCACGTGTCGGACCCTTTGCCTCCCGCTCAAGGGACGCACGCTAATATGGCGCCAAGTACATCAGGGACGCCCATAGCGATTACTTTGCAGAACATGGCTGCAATCATGAATAATACCCTGTCAGAGGTATTATCCAGATTGCCTGAATTGAGAGGCAAGCGCGATAGCTCTGGGGTTAGACGAGATACAGAGCGCTTAGATGCTGTAAGAGCCATGTCTGATACTGCGTCACAATATGCAGAACCTGAGGACGGAGAGCTTCAGTCTGTGGGTGACGTCTCTGATTCGGGGAGACCTGATTCAGAGATTTCTAATTTTAAATTTAAGCTTGAGAACCTCCGTATATTGCTTGGGGAGGTATTAGCTGCTCTGAATGACTGTGACACAATTGCAGTGCCAGAGAAATACTGTACTGATGTTTTTCCAATACCTAAAAGGCTTACAGAAATTATTAGTAAGGAGTGGGATAGGCCCGGTGTGCCCTTTTCCCCACCTCCTATATTTAGTAAAATGTTTCCAATAGATGCCACTACACAGGACTTATGGCAGACTGTCCCTAAGGTGGAGGGAGCGGTTTCTACTTTAGCAAAGCGTACCACTATCCCGGTTGAGGACAGTTGTGCTTTTTCAGATCCAATGGATAAAAAATTAGAGGGTTACCTTAAGAAAATGTTTATTCAACAAGGTTTTATTTTACAGCCCCTTGCATGCATTGCGCCTGTCACTGCTGTGGCGGCGGCATTCTGGTTTGAGGCCCTGGAAGAGGCCATCCATACAGCTCCATTGACTGAAATTGTTGACAAGCTTAGAACTCTTCAGCTAGCTAACTCATTTGTTTCTGATGCCATTGTTCATTTGACTAAACTAACGGCTAAGAATTCCGGATTCGCCATCCAGGCGCGTAGGGCGCTATGGCTCAAATCCTGGTCAGCTGATGTGACTTCAAAGTCTAAATTACTCAACATTCCTTTCAAGGGACAGACCTTATTCAGCCTGGTTTGAAAGAAATTATTGCTGACATTACTGGAGGTAAGGGTCATACCCTTCCTCAGGACACGGCCAAATCAAAGGCCAAACAGTCTAATTTTCGTGCCTTTCGAAATTCCAAGGCAGGTGCAGCATCAACTTCCTCCGCTTCAAGACAAGAGGGAACTTTT
Source organism: Bombina bombina (assembly GCF_027579735.1). Classification (NCBI taxonomy): domain Eukaryota; kingdom Metazoa; phylum Chordata; class Amphibia; order Anura; family Bombinatoridae; genus Bombina; species Bombina bombina. The sequence goes on along the minus strand of NC_069499.1, from coordinate 1,321,841,935 downwards.
GCTCAATCTAAGCAGGCCTGGAAACCTAACCAGTCCTGGAACAAAGGCAAGCAGGCCAGAAAGCCTGCTGCTGCCTCTAAGACAGCATGAAGGAACGGCCCCCTATCCGGCGACGGATCTAGTAGGGGGCAGACTTTTTCTCTTCGCCCAGGCGTGGGCAAGAGATGTTCAGGATCCCTGGGCGTTGGAGATCATATCTCAGGGATATCTTCTGGACTTCAAAGCTTCCCCTCCACAAGGGAGATTTCATCTTTCAAGGTTATCTGCAAATCAGATAAAGAAAGAGGCATTCCTACGCTGTGTGCAAGACCTCCTAGTAATGGGAGTGATCCATCCAGTTCTGCGGACGGAACAAGGACAGGGTTTTTATTCAAATCTGTTTGTGGTTCCCAAAAAAGAGGGAACCTTCAGACCAATTTTGGATCTAAAGATCTTAAACAAATTCCTCAGAGTTCCATCTTTCAAAATGGAAACTATTCGGACCATCCTACCCATGATCCAAGAGGGTCAGTACATGACCACAGTGGACTTAAAGAATGCCTACCTTCACATACCGATTCACAAAGATTATCATCGGTTCCTAAAGTTTGCCTTTATAGACAGGTATTACCAATTTGTAGCTCTTCCCTTCGGGTTGGCTACAGCCCCGAGAATCTTTACGAAGGTTCTGGGCTCACTTCTGGCGGTTCTAAGACCGCGAGGCATAGCGGTGGCTTCGTATCTAGACGACATCCTGATACAGGCATCAAGCTTTCAAATTGCCAAGTCTCATACAGAGATAGTTCTGGCATTTCTGAGATCGCACGGGTGGAAAGTGAACGAGGAAAAGAGTTCTCTATCCCCACTCACAAGAGTCTCCTTCTTAGGGACTCTTAAAAATTCTGTAGAGATGAAAATTAACCTGACGGAGTCCAGGTTATCAAAGCTTCTAAATGCTTGCCGTATTCTTCATTCCATTCCGAGCCCTTCGGTGGCTCAGTGTATGGAGGTGATCGGCTTAATGGTAGCGGCAATGGACATAGTGCTATTTGCGCGCCTACATCTCAGACCGCTGCAATTATGCATGCTAAGTCAGTGGAATGGGGATTACACAGATTTGTCCCCTCTGCTAAATCTGGATCAAGAGACCAGATTCTCTTCTCTGGTGGTTGTCTCGGGTCCACCTGTCCGAGGGTATGACCTTTTGCAGGCCAGATTGGACAATTGTAACAACAGATGCCAGCCTTCTAGGTTGGGGTGCAGTCTGGAACTCCCTGAAGGCACGGGGATCGTGGACTCAGGAGGAGAAACTCCTTCCGATAAATATTCTGGAGTTAAGAGCAATATTCAATGCTCTTCTGGCTTGGCCTCAGTTAGCAACACTGAGGTTCATCAGATTTCAGTCGGACAATATCACGACTGTGGCTTACATCAACCATCAAGGGGGAACCAGGAATTCCCTAGCGATGTTAGAAGTCTCAAAAATAATTTGCTGGGCAGAGACTCACTCTTGCCACCTGTCAGCAATCCATATCCCAGGCGTGGAGAACTGGGAGGCGGATTTTCTAAGTCGTCAGACTTTTCACCCGGGGGAGTGGGAACTCCATCCGGAGGTGTTTGCTCAATTGATTCATCGTTGGGGCAAACCAGAGTTGGATCTCATGGCGTCTCACCAGAACGCCAAGCTTCCTTGTTACGGATCCAGGTCCAGGGACCCAGAAGCGACGCTGATAGATGCTCTAGCAGCGCCTTGGTTCTTCAACCTGGCTTATGTGTTTCCACCGTTTCCTCTGCTCCCTCGACTGATTGCCAAAATCAAATAGGAGAGAGCATCGGTGATTCTAATAGCGCCTGCGTGGCCACGCAGGACCTGGTATGCAGACCTAGTGGACATGTCATCCTTTCCACCATGGACTCTGCCTCTAAGACAGGACCTTCTAATACAAGGTCCTTTCAATCATCCAAATCTAATTTCTCTGAGACTGACTGCATGGAGATTGAACGCTTGATTCTATCAAAGCGTGGCTTCTCCGAGTCAGTCATTGATACCTTAATACAGGCACGAAAACCTGTTACCAGTAAAATCTATCACAAGATATGGCGTACATATCTTTACTGGTGTGAATCCAAGAATTACTCGTGGAGTAAGGTTAGGATTCCTAGGATATTGTCCTTTCTCCAAGAGGGTTTGGACAAAGGATTATCAGCTAGTTCCTTAAAGGGACAGATTTCTGCTCTGTCTATTCTTTTGCACAAGCGTCTGGCAGAAGTTCCAGACGTCCAGGCATTTTGTCAGGCTTTGGTTAGAATTAAGCCTGTGTTTAAACCTGTTGCTCCCCCATGGAGCTTAAACTTGGTTCTTAAAGTTCTTCAAGGAGTTCCGTTTGAACCCCTTCATTCCATTGATATTAAGCTTTTATCTTGGAAAGTTCTGTTTTTGATGGCTATTTCCTCGGCTCGGAGAGTCTCTGAGCTATCTGCCTTACAATGTGATTCTCCTTATCTGATTTTTCATGCAGATAAGGTAGTTCTGCGTACCAAACCTGGGTTTTTACCTAAGGTGGTTTCTAACAAGAATATCAATCAAGAGATTGTTGTTCCATCATTGTGTCCTAATCCTTCTTCAAAGAAGGAACATCTTTTACATAATCTGGACGTAGTCCGTGCCTTGAAGTTTTACTTACAAGCTACTAAAGATTTTCGTCAAACATCTTCCCTGTTTGTCGTTTATTCTGGACAGAGGAGAGGTCAAAAAGCTTCGGCAACCTCTCTTTCCTTTTGGCTTCGGAGTATTATACGCCTAGCCTATGAGACTGCTGGACAGCAGCCCCCTGAAAGAATTACAGCTCATTCTACTAGAGCTGTGGCTTCCACCTGGGCCTTTAAAAATGAGGCCTTTGTTGAACAGATTTGCAAGGCGGCGACTTGGTCTTCGCTTCACACTTTTTCAAAATTTTACAAATTTGATACTTTTGCTTCTTCGGAGGCTGTTTTTGGAAGAAAGGTTCTTCAGGCAGTGGTTCCTTCCGCTTAATCCCTGCCTTGTCCCTCCCATCATCCGTGTACTTTAGCTTTGGTATTGGTATCCCGTAAGTAATGGATAATCCGTGGACTGGATACACTTAACAAGAGAAAACATAATTTATGCTTACCTGATAAATTTATTTCTCTTGTAGTGTATCCAGTCCACGGCCCGCCCTGTCATTTTAAGGCAGGTCTAAAATTTAATTAAACTACAGTCACCACTGCACCCTATGGTTTCTCCTTTCTCTGTTTGTTTCGGTCGAATGACTGGATATGGCAGTTAGGGGAGGAGCTATATAGCAGCTCTGCTGTGGGTGATCCTCTTGCAACTTCCTGTTGGGAAGGAGAATATCCCGTAAGTAATGGATGATCCGTGGACTGGATACACTACAAGAGAAATAAATTTATCAGGTAAGCATAAATTATGTTTTTTCTAGGGTGTAGCCGTAGTCCATATCAGTCTCTTCAGTAGAGCTCTTGGTGGCTTTAGAGCAATGGGAACTAGTGGGACATAATTCTCACTGCTCCTCCCATACATTTATGCTGCCCTTATCCTGATGGCCTAAGCAAGTACTAACTCAGGCCTTATCATTTTCCACAGGGCTATAGGAGGGAGAGGACCTCTTAAACCTGTTCTGCTGTCGGACAGCATTAAGGTAAGTGCAGACTTTTTATTCTGGGGAATAACTACAAAGACTCAGAGGAAAGTGGGCACTTTAATTTTACCTTTCAATACACATAAGGCAAATGGAGCCTTTGACATGCGACATCAGGCTCTCTATGTATGGAGGGTGTTTTTTTTATGGCAGCTTATGTACAGGCACTGGGGCTGGGATTAAAGCTTGTCACAATCTGTTCTTTTTTATTGAAAATAATGCTGGTCGGGCTGTGTATATGTTAACGCCCACGATGGGCAGAGCTAGCATTTTGCGTGTTTCAGACTTCCTTAGAGGATTACGCTGCACAGCTTCGTCTAGTCTGGTATCCGGAGACGTTCCAGTTTAGCTGTGGGGCAACTCTGCTCTCAGACTAGCAGGACAGTGACGTTTTCACATCGCTCTAGAACCGCATGGTTTTTCAAGGCTGAAAAAGCAAGCGGTTGTTATCGCTCTAAGACCTTATCTTCCACACCGCTGGAACATTGCAGTGAGACTGGTCGGCAGGTAGGCGCCTCAGCAGAGCTGCTGAGGCATAGAGGTGTCTCACTGTTGGTTAAAAAACGTTTTATTTATCTAAAAAGTGATATGTTTTTGTTTAAAGCAGGAAAATAGTTTGCATTTAGAATTTAAAGGCACAGTATCCTGTTATACATTCAGGATTTTTAAGTTCTGTTTAAAATTTGGCTTTTCATTTTGCAACACTTTTTTTTTTTCACATGCAGTAAACAAAGTTCAGTTTTACGATTTAAAGGGTCAGTAACAATTTTATTAATAGAAAATGTTTTACTTTCTTTTTGCTTATTACTTTATTGTCTGTTTTCTAATATGGATTCAGAAGCTGTACAAAATGTTACTTGCGCCATGTGTTTGGATGCCAATGTGGAACCACCAGTTTCTTTTTGTCCCTCATGTATTGAGAGGGCTTTAAGCTATAGAGAAAATGTTTCATGAACAAAATTTTTCAAAAGCGGATGCTTCTCAGGAGTTGTCTGAGTTAGAGTATGCCTCAGCATTCTCCCCAAGAGTCCCAATCTTTAACGCCTGCACAAGCAGTGCCCTGTACTTCTACTCTAGCACCTGCTGGAGTTACATTAACCCCTTAAGGACCAGCGACGTACCCTGTATGTCGTTGGCCTTTTTTTGGGACTTGATTGTTTTATAGCGCGGTCTTGCCATCAGCGTTGAGACTGCTCTATTCCACAAAGCCTGCTGGAGGGAGTGCATTAATAGCGTGTTCTTGCTAGACTTATGCTATTATGTCCTGAAAAAACCCTTAACGACCAGTGACATACAGGGTACATTGTGGTCATTAAGGGGTTAAAAGACATAGCTACCCTTATGTCTTCCACAATTTCTAATGCGTTGTCTTCTTTTCCTATGCTACAAGGCAAAAGTAAGAGGAAAGACAACGATGTGGTCAGTGAGGTTTCTGATGCTATGGTGGCAATCTCGGATGTACCCTCCCAGGGAACTGAGATGGAGGGTATGGAGGTTCTATCAGAAGGCGAAATCTCAGACTCGGGGGAGTTCCTTACCTTTGACTGATTCAGGGGTTGTGTCTCTCAGGTTTAAACTAGAACACCTCCGCCTTTTACTCAGGGAGGTTTTGGTTACTTTAGAGTAGTGGTCGCTCCTGCGACATCGAGTAAATTGGGCAGAAGTTCCTTCTTACTCAGATGTTTTTCCGGTGCCTAAGCGAGCTTCGGAGATTGTTTCTAAGGAATGGGAGAGACCAGGTATTCCCTTCTCTCCTTCTCTTATTTTCAAAAAGATGTTTCCTATAGCTGACTCTGTCAGGGAAGCTTGGCAAACTGTTCCTAAGGTGGAAGGGGCTATTTCCACCTTGACCAAGCGAACTTCTATTCCTATTGAGGATAGTTGTGCTTTTAAAGACCCCATGGACAAGAAGTAGGAGGGTCTACTTAAAAATGTATGTTCCCCAAGGTCTGCTATTGCAGCCGGCTGCGTGCATTGCTACTGTCACTAGTGCGGCAGCTTATTGGTTTGATGCTCTGACCAAGTCTCTTAAGACTGAGACTTCTTTAGAGGAGATCCAAGATAGGATTAAAGCTCTGAAGTTAGCCAATGTTTTTATTACGGAGGCTTCTCTTCAAATTACTAAAATGGCTGCTAAGAGTTCAGGGTTCTCTATCCTAGCCCGCAGATCCTTATGGTTAAAACCTTGGTCTGCAGATGTATCCTCTAAGTCTAAGCTTACAAGGGAAAGACCTTGTTTGGACCTGGCCTGAAGGAAATTATCTCGGATATCACGGGAGGTAAGGGTCATCTCCTTCCTCAAGATAAGAGAAGTAAACAAAAAGGACGACAAAGTAATTTTCGCTCCTTTCGAAATTTCAAGGGCAATTCCTTCTCTTCCTCCTCTAAACAAGAAGGAAACTATTCACAATCTAAGCCTGCTTGGAGACCCAACCAGTCTTTGAACAAGGGTAAACAATCCAAGAAGCCTGCTGCTGAATCCAAGTCAGCATGAAGGGCTTGCCCCCAATCCGGGACCGGATCTGGTAGGGGGCACACTTTCTTTCTTCGTTCAGGCTTGGGTGCGGGATGTTCAGGATCCCTGGGCTATAGAAATAGTGTCTCAGGGATACAAACTGGAGTTCAAAAATGTTCCTCTCCGAGGAAGATTTCTTCTTTCAAGATTATCTGCAGACCAGATAAAAATAGAGGCGTTCTTACATTGTGTAAGAGACCTCTTCTCTCTGGGAGTAATTATTCCCGTTCCTGTACAGGAACACGGGCAGGGTTTTTATTCAAATCTGTTTTTAGTTCCCAAAAAGGAGGGAACTTTCAGACCTATCCTAGACCTCAAGGGTCTAAACAAGTTTCTCAGAGTTCCATCATTCAAGATAAAAACTATTCGTACCATTCTTCCATTGATCCAGGAGGGTCAATTTATGAGTGGATTTAAATGATGCATATCTACATGTTCCTATCCACAGAGATCATCACAAGTTCCTAAGGTTTGCCTTTCTGGACAAACACTTTCAGTTCGTGGCTCTTCCTTTCAGTCTGGCCACGGCACCCAGAATCTTCACAAAGGTTCTGGGGCCTCTGCTGGTGGTTCTAAGACCGCGGGGCATTACGGTGGCGCCTTATCTGGACGATATTCTAAACCAGGCGCCATCTTGTCAACAAGCAATGTCCCATACCGACATTGTGCTATCCTTCCTCAGAACTCACGGGTGGAAGGTAAATCTGGAAAAGAGTTCCTTAATCCCGAAGACAAGGGTGACTTTCTTGGGAACTCTAATCGATTCTATATCTGAGGATTTTTCTGACAGAGGTCAGGAAATCAAAGATTCTAGATACCTGTCGAGCCCTTCAGTCCACTTCTTGACCGTCAGTGGCTCAGTGCATTGAAGTAATCGGACTGATGTTGGCGGCAATGAACATCATCCTGTTTGCTCTGTTCCACCTCAGGCCTCTGCAGTTAAATATGCTCAGGCAGTGGAATGGAGATTATGCTGGCTTGTCTCCTCAAATAACTCTGGATCAGGAAACGAGGGAGTCTCCTCAATGGTAGTTGTCTCTGGATCATCTATCCCAGGGAACCTGCTTTTGCAGACCGTCCTGGGTGATTGTGACAAGACGCCAGCCTTCTGGGGTGGGGAGCTGTCTGGGGTTCCCTAAAGGCTCAGGGAGTATGGACTCAGGAGGCGTTTGTTCTTCCTATAAACATCCTGGAACTAAGAGCAATCCTCAATGCTCTTCTGGCCTGGCCTCAGTTGGCTTCAGCTCAGTTTATCAGATTCCAGTCGTACAACATAACGTCAGTGGCTTACATCAATCATCAGGGAGGAACGAGGAGTTCCTTTGGCGATGACAGAGGTAGCCAAGATTATCCGGTGGGCGGAGGCCCATTCTTGCCATCTGTCAGAGATACACATCCCAGGGGTGGACAACTGGGAGACGGACTTTCTGAGGAGGCAAACCTTTCATCCGGGAGAGTGGGAACTCCATCTGGAAGTGTTCTCCAACCTGATTCTCAAATGGGGTCGACTGGAGTTAGATCTCATGGCATCTCGTCAGAATGCCAAGCTCCCGAGATACGGGTCGAGGTCCAGGGATCCCCAGGCGGAACTGATAGATGCTCTGGCAGTTCCTTGGTCCTTCAGTCTATCTAACCGGTTTACCCCATTTGCACTTCTGCCTCGGGTCATTGCTCGAATAAAACAGAAGAAGGCATCAGTGATCCTCATTGCCCTGCTTGGCCTCTCAGGATTTGGTATGCAGATCTGGTGCACATGTCATCTCTGCCACCTTGGAGACTTCCATTGAAGGAGGACCTTCTCATTCAAGGGCCCTTCCTTCACCCAAATCTAGTTTCTCTGAAACTGACTGCTTGGAGATTGAATGCTTAATCCTATCCAAGCGGAGGGTTTCTGATTCGGTCATAGAGACCATGATTCAGACTTGTAAGCCTGTAACTAGAAAGATTTACTATAAGATATGGCGTAAATATCTCTCGGTGTGAATCCAAGGGCTACTCATGGAGTAGAGTTAGGATTCCCAGAATTTTGTCTTTTCTCCAAGAAGGTTTGGAGAAGGGTTTGTCGACAAGTTCTTTAAAGGGTCAAATCTCTGCCTTATCTATTTTGTTGCACATGTGTCTGGCAGATGTCCCAGATGTACAATCATTTTGTCAGGCCTTGGTTAGGATCAGACCTGTGTTCAAACCAGTTACTCCTCCATGGAGTTTAAATTTAGTTCTCAAAGTTCTTCAAGGGGCTCCGTTTGAGCCTATGCATTCCTTAGATATTATCTTGGAAAGTTTTATTTCTTGTTGCTATTTCTTCAGCTCGTAGAGTGTCTGAGCTCTCGGCGTTGCAGTACACTTCGCCTTACCTTATTTTCCATTCAGATACAGTAGTTTTACGGACTAAACTAGGTTTTCTTCCTAAGGTTGTTTCAGACAGGAACATGAATCAGGAGATTGTTGTTTCTTCTTTGTGTCCTAATGCTCCTTTTCAAAAAGAATGTCTTCTACACAATTTGGACGTGGTCCGTGCTTTAAAATTTTACTTACAAGCGACTAAGGACTTTCGTCAGTCCTCTTCTTTGTCTGTAATTTTCTCTGGAAAACGTAGGGGTCCGAAAGCTACGGCTACCTCTCTTTCTTTTTGGCTGAAGAGTATCATTCGCTTTGCATATGAGACTGCTGGACAACAGCCTCCTGAGAGGCTCATTCCACTAGGGCTGTTGCTTCTTCATGAGGCTTCTGTTGAACAGATTTGCAAGGCTGCAACTTGGTCCTCTCTTCACACTTTTTTCTAAATTTTACAATGTTGATACTTTTACTTCGGCTGAAGCTGCTTTTGGGAGAAAGGTTCTTCAAGCAGTGGTGCCTTCCGTTTAGGTTCCCTGTCTTGTCCCTCCCGTATCATCTGTGCCCTTTAGCTTGGGTATTGTATCCCATAAGTAATGATGATGATCCGTGGACTCATAGTATCTTTAAAAAGAAAAGAAAATGTATGCTTACCTGATAAAATTGTTTCTTTTTAGACACGATGAATCCACGGCCCGCCCTGTTCTTTTAAGACAGGTTGTTATTTTTTGTAAACTTCAGACACCTCTGCACCTTGGCTTTTCCTTTCTCTTCCTAACTTCGGTCGAATGACGAGTGGGAGGGAAGGGTAGTCGGATAGGTCATGCCCACGATGGGTGGTCCTTTGGCGCCATTCCGTAGCGCAGCTCAGAGTGCGCCCAGAGGATTGACCGGTCTGTTCTAGAGTTGCATGAGTAAAAATCATGCATGGCTAGTGCAGACACAGTGTTTTCTGGAAACAGATGCCTAAATTGGTTATAACGGCAGAGTGAACAAAGACCGTTTTTGGGACCTTAACGATCTTCGGTCAGGTAGGAGCACTTCAACAGAGTGCTGAGGTGCAGAGGGTTTTTTGTTATTTGGCAAATTAATCATTTATCTGTAAAAGAGAAAACATTAAGAAAACTGACATTTTTCAGCAAGAAAGAAAAGAACCGTTTTAAATTTAAAGAGACAGTAACGTTTTTTTATAAATATTATTCACAAATAAATGTAATACTTTTTATTTTTTCAGTAAATTGTGTGTAAGCATGGACCAAGGCTACTTACAAGAGGTCACCTGTGCTTTATGTTTTGACGCTAATGTGGAACCACCAATCCCTTTCTGTCCATGTAGTATTCAAAGGACTTTAAGTTATAGGGATAATATTTTTTCAGTGCCACTCTCCTCTAAGGCAGATGTTGTCCAAGAATCAAATGTTGAAGGTCAATTTATGCCGCAGCTTTCTCCCCAAACGTCCCAAATTTTACCGCCCTCACAAGCAGTGCCCTGCGCTTCCGCTTAAGTCCCTTCAGGGATTTCATTACAAGACATAGCTTCTCTTATTCAAGTAAGAAAAAAGGTTCAGCAGCACATAGCAGTATAATATAAAAAGGTGTTCTAGCCATGTCCCTCTTATACTCAGGTCATGGGCGGATACATATTTTAACCGTTTAATGTCACATCCTACACAAACAGTATTACACATTAAAAGTATGCATAAACATAAAATATGTCACAGTATGGATGATCTTAAGTTCTCAAAATACAATGTGTCAAGGAGAAGAAAAATATGATTAATTTTCTATGAACATTTGTCAGATAAATTTGAACACTCAAAAGAATGCAGATTATGTTCAACTACATGCCTGGATACTATATGTTATGTATCCTTTAAAGGTTACACCACTTTATTCCTATTGAAAAATAGGCACAAACTATTGGTCATATAAATGCATGTATATCAAACTCTAAAATACCCACAAATGTTTTTGAAGCCAATACTACAACCATGGATAGGCTTTAATTCTAAGATATAGTAAAATTTATTTTAAGCCCTATGTATTACCAAATATCATATATGCATTAAGGGCTAAACAAAAATAACTTATATCCCATTCTAAATTAAGGCCATTAGGGATTCTAGTCTTAAGTTGGTAAATCCAATATAGCTCTTTCTTGTCTAAAATCTTATACTTATTTCCACCTCTTAAAAGGGACCTTGGCTATATCTATAATTTTTACCTTAAATTTACCCTCATTGGTGAAATGTGTAAGATTAAAGTGTCTGGCTACTGTGGAATCTTTACAATAATACTTCACATCATTAACATGTTCCCTTACTCTCACATTGACCTCTCGGGTCGTTTTCCCAACATATTGAATTTAGCATATATTGCATTCCAATAAGTAAACAGCAAACGTAGTTTTGCAGTTCGTATAAAAGGCAATGTGATAAACATTTTCATCTACAGAAGACCTAAATATATTAGTCACTTCCATCATACTACACGTTAGACAAGTCCTTACACCACATTTGAAACATCCTGTTTTTCTTCAACCAATTATCCCCTCTATTTGCCTTCATATTGGAAACCAAACTGGGAGCTAGCTGAGCCGCCAATGTTACTGTTTTTTTAGATACAAATCTGCAACTTGAAATATAGTTTTGCAAAATTTGATCTCCTCCCAATATTGGCATGTTTCTTTTCAATATTTTCACAATTTCAGGGAATTGATTAGTATATTCTGTTGTAAAAACAATGGTACTGTCATCAAATTGCAAATGGTTGTTCTTTTCAACTGTATTCCTAGTTTTTATTTTGCTAATTTCCAACTTAGTTTTCTCTAATTTCGTTGGATCAAAACCTCTTGCAATTAACCTTCATGTAAGTTCATCTGCCTGCTGTAGATAAATAGAATCATTTTCAGTATTTTGTCTTAATCTAATATATTGACCTCTTGGTGTAGCACGAACCAAGTGAGGGGATGACATGAACTGGCATGCAAGATAGTGTTGCCCACAGTGCTCTTGCGGAAAGTTTTAGACACTATCTTCTCTTCTACCACGTCCCCCTCCAAGGTTACATCCAAAAAGTCAATAAAATTATGATCGTAACCTCCCACAAATTTCAAACATAATTCATTATTATTTAGGGGAAAAAAAAGAAGCCTTTCAAACTCTGTGTCATCCAAAGGCTCATCAATGATCATAATTAGATCATTAATTAACCTTTCGTAATAAAGTACCTTTTCAGTATGTACCTTGAATTCATCGTTGTACATATGCTGTATCTCCCAAAAGCCTACATATAAATTAGCAAAACAGGGGGCAAACAACATTGTATGTAATATTTGCCATCAAAAATTAGGAAATTATAGCTAAGTACAAATTCCAAGATGTAACAAATATAAACTTTGACATTGTCTTCATATGCAGAGAATTTGTCCAGAAAATACCTTGCAGCCATAATTCCTGATACATGTGGGATGGCCGTATAAAGTGGCACTGTCTACTACTACCCAGGAGTAGTTATGTTTCCACTTGAAATTTCTCAGACTATCAAGTAAATGTGAGGAATCTCTTAAATAACTAAACAAACTTTTCACTATTGGCTGAAGTATTGAATTCAGCCACTCTGAGAGGGGCTCAAGCAGAGACCCAATGCCCGACACAATGGGCCTTCCAGGTGGCCGTGTAGGATTCTTATAGACTTTAGGCAAATAGTGAAATAATGGAACAATGGGAAACTCGGGAACCAACAATTCAATATCTTCTTGTCTGAATAATCCTAAATGGACACTATCATCAAGCAACAACAGCAGTTCTCGCTTGAAAATTAATGTGGGATTTCCACTAAGCAATGTATAGGTAGTAGTGTCATTCAATTGGCGCAATGCTTCATCAAAATAGTCATTCTTGTTCAAAACCACAATGTTTCCTCCTTTGTCGGAGTTTCTAATGACTATATCATGATTGCATTTAAGTGATTCTAACGCCAATTTCTCAACTTTGTTCAAATTACCTCTGACTGATTTTTTATTCAATGAAAGATTCAAGATGTCCCTTTCTACTGTTTTTTTTTTTTTAAACATGTTAATGGCAGATCCCCTAAATTGTATAGGGTAAACATCAGAGCCATATTTTCTAGGCCCCCGGGGAACAGAGCGTTCACACAATGTATCATGACTAGTTTGCAAATCTATCAATGTACTCAATGTACAAGCATCCTGAAAAGAAACCTCTTGTGTTATAGGTGTTTGACTGCTAACCGCAATACTAGTATTACTATTATTGATATTAGGTTGCAAGGCAAAAATCCTTTTTAAAGTTAACTTACGAATAAACCTGTTGATGTCTAGTAAGGTATTAAAGGGAGAAAAATCTCTGGTGGGAGCAAACCCCAACCCCCTGCTTAGCAGACTTAATTGAGCTTTGTTAAGTACACATGAAGATAAATTGATAACATTGAGATCTAATTGTCCCAGATTGTATTGTCTTATTTCGTTTTGCCTTTGGATCTCCTGACCCGTCTAAAGGGACTTTGGATCCCTTCTTGGACTCTTTGCTATGCTCTCTACTCAGCTCCTTGGACCTTGTTGATGGACCTTCACTCTCGGTATCTTCATTGCTGTTCACCTGCAGAGAATGAGAGGAAACAGAAGAAGATACAGAGGAAGAGACAGATGAAAGCGAGGAAGAAGGAGATGGGGACAAAGATTCAGCTGAATCTGCTGATTCCTGGTCAGAGGACTCCACCTCAGTTGAAGAAAACAGCACTTTCTTTGATTGCTTGTTTTTCAATATAGGCTTTGGGATTTTATTTTCATCTTTCTTTGCCTTGTTTTTATTTTTATTATTCCATTTTCTTCCTTTTCCAGAAAAAGACTTCCAAGGGTTTTTTTGGGCAAGTGGCCACTGATACACCCTATTGGTGTCATAGTCCAACCTGTCATGATGGAATTTTTCTCCTTTACGTTCAGCTAGGATGGCATCTAACTTATCCACATGCTCCTTCATCTGTTTTTTCTGTTTTAAAAAGTCCTCATGTTGCTCAATTTTTTTAAGTTCTTTCTCAATTTCCAACATTCTCTCCTTCAGATTTACTCTTTTCTGCACTTTGCATTTTATAAGGATATTGAGTAATTTTAATGAGCATTCTGTGAGCGCATCATTCCACTCCTGTATTATATCTGGGTTATCCACCTCAAAGGTAGGAAATTTGTTTAATCTTAATCCCCGTGGAATCCTACAGAGCTCCACATAATGCTCAAAAGCTTAAATGTCCCAGGTTAACCACAAATCAGCCACCAACAATTTTTCCAGAGCTTTAAATTGAGACTCCATACAAGGACTGAATCCCTCATGTCTATCAGCCACAAATACACGTCTGAAAAATTCCTTTCTTGACTCAGCATTGTACAGGGAACTAGACAAAACTGTATTATCCAATTCCATGATTGTACTGTGCCCCACTGCATATACCAATGCAAATATTGCTATAAACCTGATCACCAGCACAGCGTGTGCTACAAAAATAATAATAAACTCTCAATGCTCCTCAGAGATATGAATCTTCACTGCTATTTTTATTGCTGGTTTTCACGCTTTTTTTAACTGCTGTTTTTTAACAAAAACATTCCTCAATTTGTGTATACACATATATGAATTGTTTTAGACCACAGTTTGTAATTGTTGACACAATTTTTCTTCTGAATAATATTATTATCCCTTTATCCAATACAAAGCCAGAAGCAAGCATACAAGTTGTCACGACCGCTTGCTCTTTTTATTATTATCAATAAGGCATCTGTATCCCGTAACAAGAGAAGGATAAAAAAGTGTTACCGCTCATCTACAATCCGTAGTCAAAGTTCCTTACTGTGGTCCGCTGTGAAGGAATGGTGTACCGGGTCGAGTGAGCGAGTTAGGCCGCAAGATTGATCCAAACAAATGCACTACGTAACAGGAGCGGCCGCTCCAAGCTCATGCATCGGCGTCCGGTAGCAGTCTCACACGGATGACGTCACAGGCGCTTCCGTATCCAGCTTCACACTGACGCTCGCGGGGACAGGGTGCAATGCCCGAAAGGCCATGAATCACTTGCCATCAATATTCAAGTAAGCAAAAAGGTTCAGCAGCACATATCAGTATAATATAAACACCTATAACACTAGAAGTTTCTTTTCAGGGTGCTTGTACATTGAGTACATTGTATAGATTTGCAAACTAGTCAGGATACATCTTTCATTGAATAAAAAAATCAGTCAGAGGTAATCTGAACAAAGTTGAGAAATTGGCGTTAGAATCGCTTAAATGCAATCATGATATAGGCATTAGAAACTCCGACAAAGAAGGAAACATTGTGGTTTTGAACAAGAATGACTATTTTGATGAAGCATTGCGCCAATTGAATGACATTACTACCTATACATTGCTTAGTGGAAATCCCACATTAATTTTCAAGCGAGAACTGCTGTTGTTGCTTGATGATGGTGTTCATTATTTAGGATTATTCAGACAAGAAGATATTGAATTGTTGGTTCCTGAGTTTCCCATAGTTCCATTATTTCACTATTTGCCTAAAGTCCATAAGAATCCTACACGGCCACCTGGAAGGCCCATTGTGTCGGGCATTGGGTCTCTGCTTGAGCCCCTCTCAGAGTGGCTGGATTCGATACTTCAGCCAATAGTGAAAAGTTTGTTTAGTTATTTAAGAGATTCCTCACATTTACTTGATAGTCTGAGAAATTTCAAGTGGAAACACAACTACTCCTGGGTAGTAGTAGACATAGTGTCACTTTATACGGCCATCCCACATGTATCAGGAATTATGGCTGTAAGGTATTTTCTGGACACATTCTCTGCATATAAAGACAATGTCAAAGTTTATATTTGTTACATGTTGGAATTTGTACTTACCTATAATTTCCTAATTTTGATGGCAAATATTACCTACAATGTTGTGGAGCGGTAATGGGGGCAAAATTTGCCTCCTGTTTTGCTAATTTATATGTAGGCTTTTGGGAGATACAGCATATGTACAATACTGAATTCAAGGTATATACTGAAAAGGTACTTTATTACAAAAGGTTCATTGATGATCTAATTATGATCATTGATGAGCCTTTGGATGACACAGAGTTTGAAAGGCTTCTCTTTTTCCTAAATAATAATGATTTATGTATGAAATTTGTGGGAGATTACTATCATAAATGTAATGACTTTTTGGATGTAACCTTGGAGGGGGGCGTGGTAGAAGAGAAGATAGTGTCTAAAACTTACTGCAAGAGCACTGCGGGCAACACTATCTTGCATGCTAGTTTATGTCATCCCCCTCACTTGGTTCGTGCTATACCAAGAGGTCAATATATTAGATTAAGACGAAATACTGAAGACGATTCTATTTATCTACAGCAGGCAGATTAACTTACAAGAAGGTTAATTGCAAGAGGTTATGATCCAACGAAATTAGAGAAAACTAAATTGGAAATTAGCAAAATAAAAACTAGGAATAGAGTTGAAAAGGACAACCATTTGCAATTTGATGACAGTACCATTGTTTTTACAACAGAATATACTAACCAATTCCCTGAAATTGTGAAAATATTGAAAAGAAACATGCCAATATTGGGAGGAGATCAAATTTTGCAAAACTATATTTCAAGTTGCAGATTTGTATCTAAAAAACCATTAACATTGGCGGCTCAGCTAACTCCCAGTTTGGTTTCCAAATTGAAGGCAAATAGAGGGGATAATTGGTTGAGAAAAACAGGATGTTTCAAATGTGGTGTAAGGACTTGTCTAACGTGCAGTATGATGGAAGTGACTAATATATTTAGGTCTTCTGTAGATGAAAATGTTTATCACATTGCCTTTTATGCGAACTGCAAAACTACGTTCGCTGTTTACTTATTGGAATGCAATATTTGCAAAATTCAATATGTTGGGAAAACGACCCGAAAGGTCAATGTGAGAGTAAGGGAACATGTTAATGATGTGAAGAATTATTGTAAAGATTCCACAGTAGCCAGACACTTTAATCTTACACATTTCACCAATGAGGGTAAATTTAAGGTAAAAATTATAGATATAGCCAAGGTCCCTTTAAGAGGTGGAAATAAGTATAAGATTTTAGACAAGAAAGAACTATATTGGATTTACCAACTTAAGACTAGAATCCCTAATGGCCTTAATTTAGAATGGGATATAAGTTATTTTGTTTAGCCCTTAATGCATATATGATATTTGGTAATATATAGGGCTTAAAATAAATTTTACTAAATTTTACTATATCTTAGAATTAAAGCCTATCCATGGTTGTATTATTGTCTTCAATAACATTTGTGGGTATTTTAGAGTTTGATATACATACCTTTAAAAGATACATAGCATATAGTATCCAGGCGTGTAGTTGAACATAATCTGCATTCTTTTGAGTGTTCAAATTTATCTGACAAATGTTCATAGAAAATTAATCATATTTTTCTTCTCCTTGACATGTATTTTGAGAACTTAAAGGGACACTGTACCCAAAAACTTTCTTTCGTGATTCAGATTGAGCATGCAATTTTAAGCAACTTTCTAATTTACTCCTATTATCAATTTTTCTTCATTCTCTTGCTATCATTATTTGAAAAAGAAGGCATCTAAGCTTTTTTTTGGTTTCAGTACTCTGGACAGCATGTTTTTATTGGTGGATGAATTTATCCACCAATCAGCAAGGACAACCCAGGTTGTTTACCAAAAATGGGCCGGCATCTAAACTTACATTCTTGCATTTCAAATAAAGATACCAAGAGAATGAAGAAAATTTGATAATAGGAGTAAATTAGAAAGTTGCTTAAAATTTCATGCTCAATCTGAATCACGAAAGAAAATTTTTGGGTACAGTGTCCCTTTAAGATGATCCATACTGTGACATATTTTATGTTTATGCATACTTTTAATGTGTAATACTGTTTGTGTAGGATGTGACATTAAAAGGATAAAATATGTATCCGACCATGACCTGACATGGATAGAACACCTGTAGTCTCTGATGAAACGCCACTAGGTGGCGTGAAACGTGTCAGACGTTTTTTCCATGATGTGCCTGTGTGCCTTAAATGAAGAATAAAACTTTTAATATTATACTGCTATGTGCTGCTGAACCTTTTTGCTTACTTGAATATTGATGGCAAGTGATTCATTGTCTTTTGGGCATTGCACCCTGTCACCGCAAGCGTCAGTGTGAAGCTGGATACGGATTCGCCTGTGACGTCATCTGTGTGGGACTGCTACCAGACGCCGATGCATGAGCTTGGAGCGGCCGCTCCTGTTACGTAGTGCATTTGTTTGGATCAATCTTGGGGCCTGACTCGCTCACTCGACCCGCTACACCATTCCTTCACAGCGGACCACAGTAAGGAACTTTGACTACGGATCGTAAATGAGAGGTAACACTTTATCCTTCTCTTGTTACGGGATACAGATGCCTTATTGATAATAAAAATAGCAAGCGGTCGTGATGACTTGTATGCTTGCTTCTGGCTTTGTATTGGATAAGTTTGGAGTGGCCGCTCCTGTTACGTAGTGCATAGCTTCTCTTATGTCTTCAACTATTTCTGATACACTGTCTGCTTTTCCGATGTTGCAGGGCAAACGTAAGAGAAAAGCCAGACATTCAGGCGAGGTTTCAGACGCAGTTGTTGCAATTTCAGAGGTATCCTCCCAACAACCTGAAGAGGAGGGTACTGCAGTAGCTTCTGAAGGAGAAATGTCTGATTCAGAGGGTTTATTACTTTTGCCGGACTCGGAGGTGGTATCTTTCAGATTTAAACTTGATCACTTTCGTCTGTTACTCAGGGAGGTTTTGATTACCTTAGACGATAGCGACTCCACAGTGGTGGTTGTCCCTCAGAAGTCTAGTAAACTGGACAGATATTTTGAGGTTCCTTCCTATACAGATGTATTTCTAGTCCCTAAAAGAGCTACTGAAATAATTGCTAAGGAGAGGGACAGACCGGACATCCCTTTTTCTCCCTCTCCTATTTTTAAGAAAACGTTTCCTATAGTCGATTCTGTTAAGGAGGCTTGGCAGACTGTTCCTAAGGTAGAAGGAGCTCTTTCTACCTTGGCTAAAAGAACTACTATTCCCATAGAGGATAGTTGTGTTTTCAAAGATCCAATGGATAAGAAGTTAGAGGGGTTACTCAAGAAGATTTATGTACACCAGGGTCTGCAGTGGCAACCAGCTGTGTGCATTGCCACTGTCACTAGTGCGGCGGCATATTGGTTTGATGCTTTGTCTGAGGCCCTCAGGACTGAGACTTCTTTGGATGAGATCCAAGATAGGATAAAAGCTCTTAAGCTAGCTAATGCCTTTATTTCAGACACTTCCCTTCAAGTTATCAAATTGAGAGCTAAGATATCGAGTTTCTCTATTTTAGCCCGCAGAGCCTTATGGTTAAAGCCTTGGTCTGCGGACGTTTCTTCCAAGTCTAAACTTCTAGCTATTCCTTACAAGGGGAAGACTTTGTTCGGACCTGATTTAAAGGAGATTATTTCAGATATCACGGGAGGTAAGGGTCATCTTCTCCCGCAAGACAAGAGAAATAAACAAAAAGGACGACAAAGCAATTTTCGTTCCTTTCGAAATTTTAAAGGAAACTCTTCCTCCTCTAAGCAGGAACAGTCTAAGCCTGCATGGAGACCCAGCCAGTCTTGGAACAAAGGAAAGCAGTCCAAGAAGCCGTTTAGTGATTCCAAGACAGCATGAAGGGCAGGCCCCGATCTGGGACCGGATCTGGTTGGGGGCAGACTTTTCCTTCTTCATTCAAGCCTGGGTTCGGGATGTCCTGGATCCCTGGGCAATAGAAATAGTGTCTGAGGGATACAAACTGGGGTTCAAGGTTTTTCCTCCCAGAGGCAGATTTCTAATTTCAAGATTATCTGCAGACCAGATAGAGAGAGGTGTTCTTACACTGTGTTAGGAGACCTTTCCACTCTGGGAGTGATTGTTCCCGTTCCAATTCAGGGACTGGGGTTTTATTCCAATCTGTTCATGGTTCCCTAAAAAGGGAACTTTCAGACCTATTATAGACCTCAAGAGTTTAAACAAGTTTTTCAGGGTTCCGTCCTTCAAGATGGAAACAATTCGTTCCATCCTCCCACTGATCCAGGAGGGTCAATTTATGACACAAGTGGATTTGAAGGACGCGTACCTACATGTTCCAATTCACAGGGATCATCACAAGTTTTTAAGGTTTGCCTTTCTGGACAAACACTACCAGTTTGTTGCTCTTTCTTTTGGTCTTGCCACAGCCCCCAGAATCTTCACAAAGGTTCTGGGATCTCTGTTGGTGGTACTTCGATCAAAGGGCATTACAGTAGCGCCTTATCTGGACAACATCCTAATTCAGGCGCCATCCTTTCAGCTAGCAAGATTTCATACCGACTTGGTGTTGTCCTTCCTAAGATCCCACAGCTGGAAGGTGAATTTAGAAAAGAGTTCCTTAGTTCCAAACACAAGAGTAACTTTTCTAGGAACCATAATATACTCTCTGTGTCTGAAGATTTTTCTGACAGAAGTCAGGAAATTAAAGATTATCAATACTTGTCTAGTCCTTCAGCCCACTCCTCGACCATCGGTGGCTCAATGCATGGAGTTAATCGGGCTGATGGTGGCAACAATGGACATCATCCCGTTTACTCGCTTCCATCTCAGAGCTCTGCAGATGAACATGCTGAGACTATGGAATGGAGATTATTTGGACTTGTCCCCTCGAATTCTTCTGGAATAGGAGACAAGGGACTCTCTACAATGGTGGTCTGTGGATCATCTCTCCCAAGGAATATGCTTTCACAGACCATCTTGGGTGATTGTGACAACAGATGCCAGCCTTCTAGGGTGGGGAGCAGTCTGGGGCTCTCTAAAGGCTCAGGGAATATGGACTCAGGCAGAGTCAGTTTTACCCATAAACATTCTGGAACAGAGCAATTTACAATGCTCTTCTGGCCTGGCCCCAGTTAGCCTCAGTTCGGTTTATCAGGCTCCAATCGGACAACATAACGTCTGTGGCATACATCAATCATCAGGGAGGAACAAGGAGTTCCTTGGCGATGACAGAGGTATCCAAAATAATTCAGTGGGCAGAAACCCATTCTTGCTGTCTGTCGGCGATCCATATCCCAGGGGTGGCCAAATGGGATGCAGATTTTCTGAGCAGGCAGACCTTTCATCCAGGTGAATGGGAACTCCATCCGGAAGTGTTCTCCAGCCTGATTCTCAAATAGGGTTGGCCGGAGTTAGATCTCATGGCATCTCCACAGAATGCCAAGCTCTCGAGATACGGGTCGAGATCCAGGGATCCCCAGGCGGAACTGATAGATGCTCTGGAGGCCCCTTGAACATTCAATCTAGCATACCTGTTTCCTCCCTTTGGTCTTCTGTCTCGAGTAATTGCTCAAATCAAGCAGGAAAGAGCCTCAGTAATCCTCATAGCACCGGCCTGGCCTCGCAGGATTTGGTATGCGGATCTGGTGGAGATGACTTCTCTTCCACCTTGTAGACTTCCATTGAGGAAAGACCTTCTGGTTCAGGGGCCCTTCACCCAAATCTAGTTATTCTGAAGCTGACTGCTTGGAGATTGAACTCTTACTTTTATCCAAGCAGGGATTTTCCGATTCGGTCATAGAGACCATGATTCAGGCTCGTAAACGCATAAACATCTGGCAGTTGTGCCAGATGTTAAGTCTTTTTGCCAGGCTCTGGTTAGAGTCAGGCCTAGGTTTAAATTTGCTAATCCTCCGTGGAGTCTCAATTTGGTTCTTAGAGTTCTTCAACATGCTCTTTTTGAACCTATGCATTCTTTGGATATTAAGATTTTATCCTGGAAAGTTTTGTTTTTGGTTGCTATTTCTTCGGCTCGAAGAGTTTCGGAGCTTTCAGCTTTGCAGTATGAATCTCCTTTCCTTATTTTTCATTCTAGAAAGGTAGTTCTGCGTACTGCCTTAGGTTTTCTTTCTAAGGTGGTTTCGATAGGACTATTAATCAAGAGATTGTTGTTCCTAATCCTCCTTCTCATAAGGAACGTTTGTTGCACAACCTAGATGTGGTACGTGCTTTAAAGTTTTATTTGCAGGCAACTAAGGATTTTCGTCAGTCTTCTTCCTTATTTGTTGTTTTTTCTGGGAAGAAAAAAGGTCAGAAAGCTACGGCTACTTCTCTTTCTTTTTGGTTAAGGAGTATTATTTGCTTGGCTTATGAGACTGCTGGACAGCAGCCTCCTGACAGAATAACGGCTCATTCTACCAGGGCTGTTTCTTCTTCTTGGGCTTTCAAAGATGAAACAGATTTGCAAGGCTGCTACTTGGTCATCCTTACACACTTTTTCAAAATTTTACAAATTTGATATTTTTGCTTCGGCTGAGGCTTTTTTGGGAGAAAGGTTCTTCAAGCACTGGTGCCTTCCGTTTAGGTTAACTGTCTTGTCCCTCCCATATCATCCGTGTCCTCTAGCTTGGATATTGGTTCCCAACAGTAATTAAGATGATCTGTGGACTCACCGTGTCATTAGAAAGAAAACATAATTTATGTTTACCTGATAAATTCATTTCTTTCTTGACACGGTGAGTCCACGGCCCGCCCTGTATTTTCAGACAGTTTATTTTTCTATAAACATCAGGCACCTCTGCACCTTATATTTCCTCCTTTCTCCTTTCCTTTTTGTTGAATGACTGGGGATTGTGGGTAAGGGGAGTGGTATTTAACAGTTTTTGCTGTGGTGCTCTTTGCCGCCTCCTGCTGGTCAGGAGAGATATTCCCAACAGTAATTAAGATGATCCATGGACTCACCATGTCAAGAAAGAAATTAGTTTATCAGGTAAACATAAATTATGTTTTTTATAGCAGGAAGTATCTTGCAGTTGATTGTGTCCTTTCAAGTACATGTTGATTGGCCATATAACTACATTTCCTCCCTTATCAGAATTTCTGATGATTACATCCTCCCACCTTTTTATATCAAAGAGGGCTTTTTGTTCCTGTTTTGATCAATTTTGCTTAGTTGGTTAGGTGTGAGATCTAATATTTTCATAAATACTATTTCATTGAATACGTCCAGATGAGAGCAATGATTAGTTTTGGGCATGAATTGGGATTTGTTTTTTATCTTATTTCTCCATTTTTCTTCCTTTGGAGGTTCATTTTCTTTTAGAAGTTCTTCCATTATTTCCAAAGTGTTTCTCTCATCCTCAGTCCATGGGGTCGATTTAACAAGGGCCGATTGGCTGCAAATCTGCAGGGGCCGGCATTGCACAAGTAGTTCACTAGAACTTCTTGTGCAATGCTGAATGCCGACAGGTATTGTTAAATCAGCCCCCATGTCTCAGTATTGAAGTCTTCCCTATTTTCATGTGATTTATCTCTGTAGAGTCTTTTAAGTGCAATCTTTCTCAAGAATAGTTTCACATCTTTGATCATTTCAAATTTGTCTCCTTGAGATGTACGACAGAATGACATGCCCACAGAGAGAACTGTTCTGTGTTCTTCTGTTTAAAAGTTTTTGTGAAAGTTTGATTATTCTCCTCGCTTCATACTTATTTGTGAGAATGGGCTTGGTTCTCTTTGGTATGCAGTGGCGACTCTAGGAACAATATATAGGGGGGCACATAAGATACCACAGTCAAAACTGGGGGGGGGGGGCACTAATAATGATAATAATAGATTATACCACAGGGAATATATACTATATATATAGTTTAAAGCAATTTCAGCAAACACCAGGGCTCTGTAAATTAGGGTTCTTCAAACTTTTTATCCCCAAGACCCAGTGCCATGATACTACACACCTTCCTCACCCTATTTTTATGTTTGGTCTGAAAACACACACACACACTCACCCTCATACTACACACACCCTCATACAACACACATACCACACCTCACCCTCATACTACACACACACACACCACACACACACACCTTCATACTACACACACACACCACACTCACCCTCATACTACACACACACCACACACTCACCCTCATACTACACACATGCCACACACCCTCATACAATACACACACTTTAATGCAGCACACACACTCATACTACACACACCCTCATACAACACACATACCACACACTCTCTGTCATACTACACACGTATCACACACCCTCATACAACACACACACACCATACACATACTCATACTACACACACCTCACCCTCATACTACACACACCACACACTTACCCTCATACTACACACTTACCCTCATACTACACACACCCTCTTACTACACACACCACACACTCACTCTCATACTACACACACACCCTCATACAACACACACACTCACCCTCATACACCACACACTCATCTTAATACAACTCACACTCACCTTAATACAACACATGCTCACCCTCATACAACACACACTCACCCTCATACAACACACACATACTCACCCTCATACAAGACACACATACTCACCCTCATACAACACTCACTCACCCTCAAACACACACACCCTCATACAACACACACCCCACTCACCCTCATACAACACACACACACTCACCCTCATACAACACACACACACTCACCCTCATACAACACACACTCCACTCACCCTCATACAACACACACTCACCCTCATACAACACACACACTCACCCTCATACAACACACACCCCGCTCACCCTCATACAACACACACCCCGCTCACCCTCATACAACACACAAACTCATAAAATAAAATTAATAATAATAATAATGTAAAAAAAAACTAAACATGAGAGCAATAGTCATTGTGATACACTGCTTGTCACTGGTGCCTAGAAAAGGTTCAGTAAGTAAGAAATACACAAAGCAAAATAGCAAATGGAGGGACAGGGGCTTAAACACTGGCAGCAAATAAAAGCTAACGTCTTACTTGTAGCTGCTGAATACAGCGTTGGAATCCCCAGCCCCCCTGCACTTTACTGTCAGATAAACAATCATTACACAGGCAGGAATGCAGCTGAAGCGTCCTGTTGCTACTGGCTGAAATTTAAGTCCCAGCAATCTTTTGTGGTGGAGTTCAGAAGCTAGATGTGCCCACCGTATATATAAACCAGAACTAATAGCAATTAGCAGGAAGGAGGGGGGATTATTATGCGTTCAATTTACCA
This sequence comes from Bombina bombina, assembly GCF_027579735.1. Classification (NCBI taxonomy): domain Eukaryota; kingdom Metazoa; phylum Chordata; class Amphibia; order Anura; family Bombinatoridae; genus Bombina; species Bombina bombina. Next base: position 1,321,817,286 of record NC_069499.1, on the reverse strand, counting down.
AAGCCCTACGGCTGCAAGTTCTCACAAGAACTTGCTCGCCGTAATTTATCAAGCAGCGGTCACCAGACCGCCGCTTCCTTAACCTCTTCGCCACCTCTAAGGTGGCGAAATTCAATCTCTGCGGTCGAGTTCGACCAAGGTGATTGACAGCTCCTGCCCGCGCGTGATTGGCTGTGCGCGGGCGGGATTGCACGCGAGCGCAAAATGCTGCTGCAACCATGCTGATAATATATCAGATAATGTAGAACGTAGTGCAAAGCAACTTGTGTATGCACAGAGATAACATACAGTGTGCGCCGGGGTAACATACATGCAAAAGACTGCATTATTTTTAGTAACTTGCACTCATTAAATCATTACATAGGATGCTCTTTTAAATTACTTTTATTGATTCAGAGGAAATGTGATGTAGGCGATTTATAACTGTGTATAGAACAGGTTAAAATTGCTGCTCATCATCTCTTGCACCTGCAGAGATCATATGAGATGTGCTGCAGAATAATGTAATATAGGTGATGTTAATTTGGCTGCAGAACCATTTTTAAATTGTAAATTGGAGACGCTGACCTTTTAGTGCACATTATAGTTTGTCACCATTATAACATGCAAATCCACGCTTCTGAGTGTACTGTCTGTCACAGCTTCTTGTATTGTACCCCTGGTGGTGTTTGATAGAGAAAGCACCGGCTGACAATTTTCTATTAAGTTAAAGGAGCTAGTGAAAATATTGGTGGAGCCTCCCACCGTTTTATTTTTTAAATACAGATCGCCTGCACCATTAAACCATACAGGAAGTCTGCAAATTAAATTTTGATGGAAGTAAAGATATGATTTTAGAAGTGATAAAAGATGAGGATTCAATCCCCTGCTAATAGTTTTTATGTGTGAGAACACACTAAACAGACAAACAGACAATCAAAAAGTACACATTCTAAGGTATACAAACTGGGCAAGTAGCCACACTCATGGCTGCATAGAGACACAAAAAGCTATGGGCTAGAGCACATACACATTGACCTCATTGAAAAGAAATTGTACACCAAAAGATAAATCAGATCAGTAATTGAAATGTACTAGTATAGGGCACAGCCTCCTACCTAGCAGAGAGCACTTGTCCCTGTATACCAGAGGTACAGCACCACCTGATTGCTTTTGAAACATTTATAAACACCACCTGCTGGAATTCCTCTGATCTGTACCCTTATGCACAAACCGGTTCCATGTTAAATACTACAGTGAATGGCAAATTAGGCGCCCTCATGGCCGGGGGGGGGGGGGGCAAATGGGGAGGGCAAAGAGTAAACTTAGGGGGGGCATTTACCCCCCTGAAGTGACGCGTATGTTGATATGGCTTCTAACCCTTCCTCTCTGTTCTGTTTTGAGACTGATTTTTGTTTTTCATCTGTCTTTGGCTTTCCTCCTGCCTCGTCTTGTATGCTTGGCTGTGAAAAAGTACTTTCTTCTAAACAATCCTTTCTTTTCTTCTTAAACGGGAACAGTCCACAGCTGCATTCATTACTTTTGGGAATTCAGAACCTGGCCACCAGGAGGAGGCCACTTCCCTCATCCCCCAGCCATTCTTTGCCATTCGTCACAGGAGGTTGGCAGAGAAGTGTCAGAAGATTGAAAGTATTCTCTTATGGAGGGTAGTACTCTTCCAAATGGGACTGAAGTTTTAAGTAATCCTGTCAGCCTCTCAGTGAGAGCATGGATAAAAGTTAGAGTCCGGAGATGCAGGGAGTGTCATCTCTGCGAAACCATCCCGACTCATATTAACAGCTCCATGGCAATCAGCATTGATGAGTTTTGCTGCCTGCCTTTATTCACTCAAGTCCATGTCAGAAGCGATGCTACTATCTGTCACACTTGAAGGGCCATGTTCCTGTTCCACGGCGTAGATTCCGGTAAGATCGTTTCATTTTATTTCGATATGTAAATGTAATGTTAACGAAAGAAGTCGGGGTCCCAGTGTGACTCCTTTATTTTATGGAATCAAGGGTTAATATCTCCTTTGGGGGGTTATTGAACAGGGGGGACTTTTTTGTTATATGATTCTGTCTGCTAATGTGTAGTGATGCTTGGACTCATGGCTTTTTGGAACATAACTGCCTTATCATCAGACTATGCGGTCCTTTTAGAATGGCGTGTCTTTTTTGCTGAATTACACAGTGCACCGCGTGACCAGGTGTGGTCACGTTGTTATTCCATTTCCGTACTCTGACCGAGTGACGATGGAGAGAATCTGTTCGTTAGTTGTCTGGTTCACAGGAGGTGGTGAGTGCCCCAGCCATTGGGGGTGTAAGGTGCCTTTTAGTTTTTGCCCATATTTGCAATCCAAGTTATGGAGGATTCTGATTTTTTAGAGACGGATATCTCCGACTCGGAGTATACGTCTTGTGAGGAGTATAAAATGGCCCGGGTTATCCATGCCCATTAGTTATGTTCCGATTGCCATGCTAGAGTACTCTCTTTCCCCGATTTAGGGAGCATAGAGTGTGTTGAGCCATCCATGGACATATCTATGGCGCTGGCACATTTATATCTCCCAAGAGATAAAATACTGTCCGTGTTCTATTAAGCAGGGTCCGTCAAGCGTGAGATCGCCTGAGTCTGTTCGACCTTCTGGGGAAGCGATGGCCTTTGAGGCTTCATGGGCCCCTCCCTTGGGGCCGGGGTCGTCCATTGATCCGGTGGGGGGAACATTTTGGCTGTGAAGAAGTACTTTCTTCTAAACAATCCTTTCTTTTCTTCTTAAACGGGAAGAGTCCACAGCTACATTCATTACTTTTGAGAATTCAGAACCTGGCCACCAGGAAGAGGCAAAGAAACCCCAACCAAAGGCTTAAAGGGACAGTCTAGGCCAAAATAAACTTTCGTGATTCAGATAGAGCATGTAATTTTAAACAATTTTCCAATTTACTTTTATCACCAATGTTGCTTTCTTCTCTTGGTATTCTTAGTTGAAAGCTTAACCTAGGAGGTTCATATGCTAATTTCTTAGACCTTGAAGGCCACATCTTTTCAGAATGCATTTTAACAGTTTTTCACCTCTAGAGGGTGTTAGTTCATGTATTTCATATAGATAACACTGTGCTTGTGCACGTGAAGTTATCTGGGAGCAGGCACTAATTGGCTAAACTGCAAGTCTGTCAAAAGAACTAAAGTAAAGGGGCAGTTTGCATAGGCTTAGATACAAGATAATCACAGAGGTTAAAACTATATTAAAATAACTGTGTTGGTTATGCAAAACTGGGGAATGGATAATAAAGGGATTATCTATCTTTCAAAACAATAAAAATTCTGGTGTAGACTGTCCCTTTAAATACCTTCCCCACTTCCCTCATCCCCCAGCCATTCTTTGCTATTTGTCACAGGAGGTTGGCAGAGAAGTGTCAGAAGATTGAAAGTATTCTCTTATGTAGGGTAGTACTCTTCGAAATGGGACTGGAGTTGTAAGTAATCCTGTCAGCCTCTGGATGAAAGTTAGAGTCCGGAGATGCAGGGAGTGTCATCTCTGCGAAACCATCCCGACTCATATTATAACAGCTCCTTGGCAATCAGCATTGACGAGTTTTGCTGCCTGCCTATTCACTCAAGTCCATGTCAGAAGCGATGCTACTATCTGTCACACTTGAAGGGCCATGTTCTTGTTCCACGGCGTAGATTCCGGTAAGATCATTTAATTTTATTTCGATATGTAAATGTAATGTTAACGAAAGAAGTCAGGGTCCCAGTGGGACTCCTTTATTTTATGGAATCAAGGGTTAATATTTCCTGTGGGGGGTTATTGAACAAGGGGGACTTTTTTGTTACATGATTCTGTCTGCTAATGTGTAGTGATGCTTGGACTCATGGCTTTTTGGAACATAACTGCCTTATCATCAGACTGTGCGGTCCTTTTGGATTGGCGTGTCTCTTTTGCTGAATTTACACAGTGCACGGCGTGACCAGGTGTGGTCACGTTGTTATTCCATTTCCGTACTCTGACCGAGTGACGATGAAGAGAATCTGTTCGTTAGTTGTCTGGTTCTCAGGAGGTGGTCAGTGCCCTAGCCATTGGGGGTGTAAGGTGCCTTTTAGTTTTTGCCCATATTTACAATCCAAGTTATGGAGGATTCTGATTTTTTAGAGACGGATATCTGTGACTCAGAGTATACGTCTTGAGAGGAGTATAAAATGGCCCGAGTTATCCATGCCCATCAGTTATGTTTCTGATTGCCATGCTAGAGTACTCTCTTCCCCCGATTCAGGGAGCATAGAGTGTGTTGAGCCATCCGCCCATGAGGATTCCATGTCCAGTAAGGCGCACGCCCCAGAACCTTCTTTTGCTACACAAGCAGGTGTCCCTATGGTCGTTACTTCTTCTCCGGAAGGCGGCTTGTTTCCTCCAGAGGTTACAGCACGATTCTGCATGGCCATATATATGGCGCTGGCACATTTATATCTCCCAAGAGATAAAATACTGTCCGTGTTCTATTAAGCAGGGTCCGTCGAGCGTGAGATCGCCTGAGTCTGTTCGACCTTCTGGGGAAGCGATGGCCTTTGAGGCTTCAGGGGCCCCTTCCTCGGGGCTAGGGTCGTCCATCGATCCGGCGGGGAAACATTTTGCCTTTCGTTATAGACTGGCACATCTTCATGTACTACTAAGGCATGTTTTGGCGGTACTGCAGGATCCCAGATCTACTGGGCTAAGGGAGCCTCTGTCTTTTGTGCCGAATGGCAAACTGGGTTAGACGTATGGGGATGAAGCCAATCTCCTTGACATCTCTGTTTTTCTTTTCTTTAAGTATCGACTGGTCCTGTTAGTGTGCCCCACCCACGGGTGCTGCCTTCATTTATTTTATCTGGATAGAATGCGTTTAATTTGTTTTACGGAGCTCATGTCTGTATAATTTTTCGTTTTGGGAAAGTTGTTTCTCTGTAACGGATACTTGCGATTTTGTGGTCGCATGGGCACTTCCTCGGAAGTTGGACAGTACTATATAATGACATAGTTATGTTTATAGTTTATGTTATCGATCCCTTCGGGGGCTTAGTTTCTATTGGACAGTTTTCAGAGCGTTCTCGTCCCAGGCGGGTTCTGGTCGGGCGCTAGCAACTGTTCCTTACTGTTCATTTCACCCACGTGGTGCCGGTGTTCTGGTTACCCTGTCGGGTGCTGGGTTGTTCACTTTCATAAGTGTTCATTTTTTCTTTTTGCTTCCATTTCTAGAAATCGGAGGGAATGCATCAGTCCACCTCCCGTTCCTACTGTTGAGGGGGTTCCAGACTCAGAGCCTGCTGAGGCTCATCGTGCAAGGTCTTTTGGCCTTGGAAGCAAAGTTTTTCCATTCCTATGGGTTTGGAGGTTTGGATGACCTCTGTGCGTCGGGGGTACCAGATGGAGGGCAATTTTCGTTTTTACTCTTGGTATCTTCTGGATGCCTGTTTTTTGTGGCCTAGTCGCAAGTACCTCTCGTAGGTTATTTGGGCTACTTTTTCCCTTCTTGGGTGGTCGGGCCATCTGTGTCTGGAAGTCCTTATTACTTCCTTTTTTTAATATGTTGTACGCTCAACCTATTGGGTTGGGGTTAGTCCCTTTTTGCTCTGTCCCTGCAATTTTCCCCTGGTCGACTTGTCTGCCAGGAGTTGTGAGGCTCCCACCGTTTTTCCTGTGTGGTACAGGATTTTCCGGGAGACTGATCCTGTAAGGGTCTTTGGAGACATTATCGTCTTCTCCTCGTATGGGCTTGTTTGGAGCCTGTCCTTTGTAAACCTGTGGTCTTAGAAGGGGGTGTTACCCTTTAAAACCTTAGGAGATCTCTCTGGGTTTGCATGCAGAGGGTCCTGGAATCAGACACACCTCCGGGTGCTGGTTGCCCTCTTCTTAGGCCTGTCAAGATGTCTCTCTAGGCTCTTTGGTCTGAATCTATTTCAAGCATCCAATGTCCAGGGACATTGGGATGTGGGATGCACTTCCTAGGGTGCACTCCTCCGTGTGAGGTTCCTCAGGGGGTTAGAGCATCGACCAGTCTCGGTTTCTGGGGATCTAGCTTATGGCCATGTCTCTTGTCTGAGATTCGAAGTCCAGACTCTGGATCGGTCTTGGGCGGTTCGGTTTCAAGATTTTCGGTTTTGGAACATCCGCATGTCCTTTCAGGGGAGATTTGATAACTGTCTAAGGCAGTGCTTTCAAAACTGTGTGTTGTGACACATTAGTGTGTCGGCGGCAGTGTGTTGGTGTGTCCCTGCTTCAGCACAATTTATTTTTAATTTAAAATTATTTTTAAATTTTCTTTTGGTTTCTGACTTTCTGCCTGCCTGCTATGCATATCATGTGGTTGACACGTGATTGATACCTAGTGGGTCACATATCATCTTAACCTATTGGTGCAGCTTAGTGGGAACTGAAACTATTCCCATTGGTGGCACATTGGCTCCTGACTGCACGTGTAGTCTCCTCAATCGACTCGTGACTGCACATGTAGTCAGTGAGTGGGACAACAGTGTGTTTGCAGCGCAGGCAGTAATCAGTCAGACTCGCAGAGCTCTGTGGGCAGCAGCTTTAACGCTGAGCTGAAGTCAGAAGTCAAAGTGTTTTTATTTGTTTGCAGCTAGCTCCCAGTAGTGCATTGCTGCTCCTGCTCTTGATATATGGATAGGAAGTGGAAGCTTAAAAATGCTTGGTGATGAAATGCGAATGTCTTTATCTAATATTCACTAAATATTTAGAAACTGTGTGTCAGGGTTTTTTCCCTGTTGTGTTTGCTGGCAGCCATTTTACTCACCTCTCTTCCTGAGTATGGTGCATTGTGGGGGATGCTGCTCATTTCCTGTACTTCCTTTTATGGCCAGACTGGTGTGCATCATCCATATGAGACAGGATGCAGTATCAGAATTGTGATGTCATCACTTATTATTTAAAGGGCCTCTGTTCAGTATGCTTTGCCTTTGCGTTGTCTCAGACCTGTTTGTGAGAGTTCCTGTGTATTACCTGGCTGCCTGACGTCCTTCCTGGTTCCTGATCCCTGGCTTGTTCCTGACTCTGCTGTTTTCCTTGTTCCTGATTCCGGCTCGTCTGACTATTCGCTTTGGCTTCTGTCTCGGCTCGTCTGACTACCAGCTCTGGTTTTGACTCCTGGCTTGTTATTTGACTTGTGGACTTTTTTATTATTTTTTGCTATTAATAAAGGTGTGATTATTTTTGCACTTCTCATCTCAGTCTGATTCCTGGCTCCCTGACATTACGCAAAGGCCATAAATCCTGATGCTGCTAATTATCCACCTTTACCTGCCATCATTTCCAGGATGGATGTACAGAATCACCGCTTGGATCAATTTGCACTAGCCCTGCAAACGCTGCTGACTCACACTGCACATTTGGACCAAAGTGTCCCACAAGTTATGGCTGCTCCTGTTTCCGCTGCTGCACCTATGCCTACCAGGAGCATGTCCAGTTCTGGACCTTTACCTCAGCGATATGGAGGCGATCCTATTCAGTGCAGAGGGTTTTTGAACCAGGTGGGCATTTACTTTGAGATGTTACCTCAGGCGTTTCCCTCTGACAGAGCTAAGGTGGGATTTCTCATCTCACTAATAAACCTGTGATTTCAAATTACCCTGAATTTGTGGCCTCCTTTCGAAGGGCATTTGATGTTCTGTCTCGCTCCTCCTCTGCTGCTAAATGACTCATTCAGCAAGGTACAAGATCTGTTTCTCAGTATGCTATTGAGTTCCATATGCTTGCCGCAGAGGATCTCGAGGCATTGGTGTCTTTTTTGATCCTAATTGACATCAGACTCAGAGAAAGGCCCTCTTTCAAGGAGCGCTTGCGGAAGCCTCCTGTTCCGTTGTCTCCTACGTGTTTGTTCCCACCCATGCCTTCCTCTCCTCCCATGCCTCCTGGTCCCGAGTCACCAGGTACTGCTGAGCCGATGCAGTTGGGATTCACGCATCTCTCTCCGTGGTGGAGAGGGCCTTTAGGAGGAGGGAGGGGCTCTGCCTCTATTGTGGGTTACAGGGCCACCTTTTGAAGTCTTGTCCTACACGGCTGGGAAACGCTCACACCTAAGGTCCTGTTGGGGGCAGACCTTGGGTGGTGTCATGAACCAAGCCTCCAGACTAAAAAGAAAAAGAAAAGGTCTCGGAGGCATTCTGCTAGGAAGGGCTGTGTGGGGATTTGAACCTGTGGCTCTGTGCTTTCCAGTTGGTTTGCTTGCGTGTTGAGCCACAGTCAGTTCTAGCAATAGCATGCAACTTTTAAATCTGTTATATGAGGATTTGCCTTACTTGTAATTACACCTGTGCAACACACAGGTGTTCTCAATTCTGGAATTACTCATAACCAATCCTGTGCAAATCCTCCCTATTTAAGGCTGGCTGTTAGACTGCATGTTGTCTTCACATTGGATCTGTTTTGTCACAAGTCAGAACCTGTTTCCTGTACTTCTGTACTTATTTGGAGAAAGACTACACCTTTGCACCTGTTTAAAAGGTATTACCAGGAGAAAGACTTTATCTTTAAACCTGTTACCTGTTTACAAGTTTGTTCCCTGCCTTGTGCAATCCTGCACTTCAGCTATTACCAGGAGAAAGACTTTACCTTTAAACCTGTTACCAGTTTACAAGTTTGTTCCCTGCCTTGTGCAATCATGCACTTCAGCTATTACCAGGAGAAAGACTTTACCTTTAAACCTGTTTACAAGTTTGTTCCCTGCCTTGTGCAAATCCTGCATTTCAGTTATTACCAGCAGAAATACTTTCCTTTTTGAATCTGCATCTCTGCTTACTTTGTTTATTTCCACTCCTGCCGTATGTGGACTTAACATACCTGAGTAGCACATTTAAATATACCCTGCAAGTATTTGCTTAATCAAAGTATTTTGTTATTTTAATAAATCTGATATATTTTCAATCTATATGGCTTCTACTAATCTTCCTTTAAAGCAACTGTTCCAGACAATGAGGCTCTCAAAAGAAATCCTGAGACAGAACATGACAGGTGGTTTATCCTCGTCCCCGGAACCTTTGGTCACAGTTGTCCTTTCCTGGGTGGACTCCTCCATAGTCACTCAGGCTCTTGTTGACTCCGGTGCTGTGGGCTATTTCATTGACAGTGCTTTTGTATCAAAGCACTCCATTCCTGTTTTGCCTCTGTCCATTCCGCTTGCTATTGAGGCCATTGATGGCAGGACCCTTCAGCCCGCACTCGTTACTCACGAAACTGCTCCGTGATAAACTCTCCGCATTTTCCGGTTGTTCTGGGTTATCCCTGGCTCCAAAAGCACAATCCCAGTCTCGACTGGCGCAGGTCCGAAATTGTGTCGTGGTCCCCGCAATGTATATCCACTTGTCTTAGGAAACCAGTTAAAGTCTTGTGCACTTCTTTGGTATCTCAATTGCCAGAGGAGTACCGAGAGTTCCTAGACGTGTTTGACAAGGTGCGTGCCGGTACGTTGTCTCCTCACCGGTCTTACGATTGTGCCATAGACCTGCAACCCAGAGCCATTCCTCCTCGGGGCCGGGTGTACCCTCTGTCTGTTGCAGAGAATTGTGCTATGGAGGAGTATGTTGCCGATGCTCTGTCGCGGGGGATCATCCGCAAATCCTACTCTCCTGCAGGGGCTGGCTTCTTTTTTGTGAAGAAAAAGGGTGGCGAGTTAAGACCATGTATCGATTACAGGGGTCTTAATCTATTCCGCTCATTACGGAAGTCTTTGACCACCTCAAGGGAGCTACGGTCTTTACTAAACTTGATTTGAGAGGAGCGTACAATCTCTTTAGGATTAAGGAGGGCCACGAATTGAAAACAGCATTTAACACCAGGAGCGGGCATTATGAGTATCTTGTAATGCCCTTTGGCCTATGTAATGCTCCTGCTGTTTTTCAGGAATTTATTAATGATGTCCTACAAGATATGTTGCAACAGTGTGTTGTGGTGTACTTAGACGACATCCTCATACACTCATCCACACTTGAGGCTCATCGTTCTGATGTTACACGGGTTCTTCAGAGACTACGTAAGAACAGCCTGTTTTGTAAACTCGAGAAATGTGAGTTCCATCAGACTCAAGTAACCTTACTAGGTTATGTTATCTCCGTTGAAGGGTTCTCCATGGATCCTAACAAGTTATCTGCAGTTCTGCAGTGGCCTCACCCAGTTGGTCTTCGGTCTATTCAACGTTTTTTGGGGTTCGCCAATTACTATAGAAAGTTTATTAAAAACTTTTCTTCGTTGGTCAAACCTATCACAGACATGACCCGTAAAGAGAATGAGCCACTCCATTGGTCACCTACTGCCATTAAGGCCTTTGATAGTCTTAAGACTGCCTTTGCAGCCGCTCCAGTTCTGGCTCATCCTAACCCTGTCCTACCTTTCGTTCTTGAGGTCGATGCGTCTGAGACTGGAGTAGGTGCCCTCTTGTCTCAACGTCCTACGCCTGACAGTTCCTTGCCTCCGTGTGGTTTCTTCTCTAAGAAATTGTCTCCAGCGGAGTGCAATTATGAAATTGGCGACAGGGAATTACTGGCCATAATTTTGGCACTCAAGGAATGGAGGCATCTTCTCGAGGGTACTAGCGTGCCAGTGTTCATTCTTATTGACCACAAGAATTTAACTTATCTATCTGAAGCAAAACGTTTATCGCCCCGACAGGCCAGATGGGCACTATTTTTGTCTCGGTTTTATTATGTGGTCTCCTACCTGCCTGGTAGTAAGAATGTTAGGGCTGATGCCCTCTCTCGACAATTTTTGCCTCTATCCAAGGAGGAGTCTGTACCTACTCCTGTTATACCTCCTGACCATATTTTGGCTACCATACGTACGAATTTGACTTCTCCCTTGGGGGAGGAGATCCTGGCTGCACAAACCAATGCACCTCCTGAGAAACCTAGTGGTAAGTGTTTGTTCCTGAGAATCTTCAAACTAAACTTTTGCACACTTATCACTATCCTAAAGCCACAGGTCACCCAGGCAAGAACCAAATTATTTGGTCTGTCACTCGACAATTCTGGTGGCCAGGTCTTCGTTCTGATGTTGCTGCGTATGTTGCCTCCTGCTCAGTTTGTGCACAGAATAAGACTCCTCAACTTCTTCCTGTGGGTCTTCTTCAACCTATTGCTAATGATGAACGTCCTTGGACACATCTTTCCATGGACTTCATTGTTGAGCTCCCTGTTTCCAATGGCAATACTGTTATCCTTATAGTGGTTGACCGTTTTTCTAAAATGTCACATTGCATTCCCTTGATGAAGCTGCTTACCACTCAGGAGCTTGCTTCAATTTTTGCCCGGGAGGTCTTCCGTTTACATGGGTTACCCAAGGAGATAGTGTCGGACCAGGGTAGCCAGTTTGTCTCCAGATTTTGGCGTTCCTTTTGTGCTCAAATGGGGATCCAGCTTTTCTTCTCCTTAGCATATCACCCTCAATCCAATGGGGCTGCGGAACGGTCTAATCAAGCTCTGGAACAGTTCCTCCATTGCTATGTCTCAGATCACCACAATAATTGGTCTGAACTGTTACCTTGGGCAGAGTTTGCTCGTAATAGTGCTATTAATGCTTCCTCCAAGTTATCCCCGTTCATGGCGAATTATGGGTTTCAACCATCCTTGTTGCCCGATTCATTCATGTCTCCGGCAACTCCGTTCCACGTGGGTGCAGATTCAGGATTGCTTTCATCGTTCTATGCAGCGCCAAAAGTTCCAGGCTGATCGTAGGCATCTGCCCGCACCTTCCTACCAGGTTGGTGAGAGAGTTTGGCTGTCCTCCCGCAACTTGAACCTTCGTGTGCCTTCCAATAAATTGGCTCCCCGTTATGTAGGTCCTTTTCGAATACTCCGACTGGTTAATCCTGTGGCCTACGCTCTTGACCTTCCTCCTGCTATGCACATCTCCAATGTTTTTCATGTCTCCCTCTTGAAACCATTGGTTTGTAAACAGTTTACCACTGTGTTGCCTCGTCCCCGTCCTATCTTTGTTGACAACCATGAGGAGTATGAGGTCAGCAGCATTATTGACTCTCGTATGTCCAGGGGCCGTGTACAGTATTTGGTTCACTGGAGGGGCTACTGTCCTGAGGAGCATTCTTGGTGTTCTTGCTCCCGCCCTCCTCCTTGCTTTCCATGACCGTTTCCCCAATAAGCCTTTTGTCCTCCCGCGGGGAGGGGTCGTTGAGGGGAGGGTACTGTCAGGGTTTTTTCCCTGTTGTGTTTGCCATGTGCTGATGGCAGCCATTTTACTCACATTCTCTTCCTGACTATGGTGCATTGTGGGGGATGCTGCTCATTTCCTGCACTTCCTTTTATGTCCAGACTGGTGTGCATCATCCGTGTGAGACAGGATGTAGTCTCAGAATTGTGATGTCATCACTTATTATTTAAAGGGCCTCTGTTCAGTATGCTTTCTCTTTGCATTGTCTCAGACCTGTTTGTGAGAGTTCCTGTGTATTACCTGGCTGCCTGACGTCCTTCCTGGTTCCTGATCCATGGCTTGTTCCTGACTCTGCTGTTTTCCTTGTTCCTGATTCCGGTTCATCTGACTATTCGCTTTGGCTCCTGTCTCGGCTTGTCTGACTACCAGCTCTGGTTTTGACTCCTGGCTTGTTATTTGACTTGTGGACTTTTTTTATTATTTTTTGCTATTAATAAAGGTGTGATTATTTTTGCACTTCTCGTCTCAGTTTAATTCCTGGCACCCTGACACTGTGTTCATCCCATCAACCTCATACATCCCATTAAAATAGTAAGTAGCTATTGGTGTTATTAAACTTAATTCTTGCACATACATACTGTTACTTGTAAATACATTTTGTTATTATATAATTTATGTATCTGTCTATATTTATTAAAACAAGTTAGTTTAATCTCCTGTTTGCTAGAACAACTGAATTACTGTGTCGCAAAATGATGTAGGTCTAAAAAGTGTGTCACCAACATGAAAAGTTTGGAAAGCTCTGGTCTAAGGGTTAGTTTTGCTGCCTCTCAGGATTGTATAGTTGTTGTCAGGGGTAGCTATTGCTTGCCTTGATGTGGGCTCATGGTTGTTTGTTTCAACTGAGCTGTATGTAGGGCTGAATTGGTCTTTTATCAATTGGTTTTCTACCGTTTCTCTTATCTCTTCTCCATGCCTATGGCTGGGGAAGCAGTTCCTTTGCGTTTGCCCTCCTTCGGGTAGGTTTTTAGAATACAGTATCCATGAAGCCCCAGAGGTCCTCTTCTTCTCATTTACGAGGGGTTCTGCCCTTCCTTGCGTGCAAGAAGTCTTGGGACTGGAATCTGGTACTGGGACTCTGTAGTTCAGTGTCCTATCTCCCTTGGTTGGAAGTGGTCCTTCTTTGGAAGGGAGCTGTATAGGGGTTCTGGAACACGAGCACGTAGTATCTGCCTTGGCTTGTGGTAGCAAGCAAGATTAAATAATGAGAGGTGTTCTCCCATGGGCTTGTTCCCTTTCGGCCCCTCCTTTTTCCTCTGAGGTGTGGTTCAGAGAATTTTGTATTCTTGGTATTCGGACAATCCTTTTGGACTGGGTCAGTTACCTCAGAGTGGGGGTTGGGGATCTGGCTGCTCTGTTGAGTCTTGACCGTGTAAAGTCTTGACCGTGTACTTCCAGTTGCTGCGATGTGGCCTAGGGGATACCTACCCTGCCTAGTAGTTGAAGGCTTGGAGTCTGAAGGCTTGGTGTCTGAAGACTTGGAGTCATAGCTCTGCGGAATCTGTTGGCGCTCTACAAATAACCGATATTAATAATAAAAGCCTGCTGTGGCAGCTTTATATCTTGGTTTCTGCCTTCTGTGGGGGGTTCATGGTGTTTCATCTCTCCACTGGTTTCATAGCTGCTGGTGTTGGATGTTCTTCTAAAGTCTAGATTTTTTCCTGGACGAGAGTCATTTTCGATATTTTTCGACCTTCTCTGTGGGATGGTCTCCTATGTTGGCTTAGGGTCCGCTTTGCTGCCTTGAGGCTGGAGCTCGCAAGTTCTTGGTCAGAGGTGGCTGTGTGTTTTCACTAGATAGCCTTTTTCTCTGATAGGATATACATATTTTTTTCTAATCCTTGTCTGCAGACTCCGAATTTCTTCGGTTTTATATGCTACCTATGTTAACTAGTTTTAGCGGTTGTGTCCGCTAGACTAGGGTACAGTGGGGAGCTTACTGCTTCCTTGGAGCACTATAAGTCGTATGTTGTTGTGTCAGGAATCTGAGAGTAGAACTTGGTTCTTCTCGTGATTGCCTTTTCATAGGTGTGGAGTTGATTTCTGGTCCTTGTCCTTCTAGGGAGTTCATTTCCCTGGGCGGTTGTCCTTGGGTTCGCTTTAGTCATTTTGAGGTTTTCTTACCTTAGTTGGTGTTCCTTTAGATATCTTATGGTCCTCCGTTTTTTTCCCCCTCAGGGGTAGCTGAAGGTTCTCTTCCTTTGGGTCTGGGGTTAGTTCCGTGTTATCAGAAAGCCCGCGGGATTTGGCTCCTCTGGGTTTTTTTCTGCTCAATGGATCTAGGGATCCGAGTGGGCTCTAACACGGTCTTCTAGGTTGTTTAACTGATGGGCAATTACTTGGTCCTTCAGGTTTTGAACGTGTTACAGGTTTTTTTGGGTGTTGGGTAATTTCAGTCTGTGGTGCCCTTCGAAAGGGGCCGCCTTCTGTACCCGCCCTTTGTTTGCATTCAGTGTCCTCTATAGCGTGGGTATTGTTTTCCCAAAAGTAATGAATGTATCTGTGGACTCTTCCCATTTAAGAAGAAAAACTTAAATTATGCTTACCTAATAATTTTCTTTTCTTCTTACAGGAAGAGTCCACAGCTCCATGCCCGTGTTTTCCTATGGGACGGCCGTATTTTAGTTTCTATTCTTCGGGCACCTTTTTCACCATGATATTTTTCCTACTGTTCCTTGTTCCCTTGGCAGAATGACAGGGGGATGAGGGAAGTGGGGAAGGTATTTAAGCCTTTGGCTGGGGTGTCTTTGCCTCCTCCTGGTGACCATGTTCTGAATTCCCAAATGTAATGAATGCAGCTGTGGACTCTTCCCATCAGAAGAAAAGAAAATGATCATGTAAGCATAATTTTAATTTTTTTCTTTGTGTAATCCTGTTATTGCTTTCAGAGTTCGATGTTTGGGTTTCTGACTCTTGTTCAGAATTATCTTGTTTTTCCCCATCAGTGTCTGACACATCACTCTGTATGATATTGACATGTGAGGGTCTTTATTTGTATTGAGTCTCTTTTTCCACTTGTACACTTTTATGTTCTCATAATCCGATGTATCCCTACTAAGTTTTCCTTGTTTGTACTTGTCTAATTCCTGTTGGTACTTTTTATAAGGACTCTCAAAATCTTTTAAATATTCAAATGTTTTCAATTTGGTATATAGTTCTTGTATTTGGGTTTCAAGTAAGTCATATTCGGATTTGTCGTGCTTTATAAGGATTTTCATACTTTTTTCTGAACATTCGGAAAGTGCCTCTTCCCATTCTGTACTTAAGTCTGTATTTCAAAATTCAAAGGCTGGGAACAATGGAATCCTCAGTCCTCTGGGTATCAAATGTAGTTTGATGTATTTTTCAAAGAAATGGTGATTCCAGCATAATTTGTCCTGTTTATGCATTGTTTTATAAATTTCTTTGTGCTTGATTCATCCTATCTTGAATATAGTCATAGATGTTATACATAAATAATTAAATCTAAGTTGTAGTTTAAATCCACAAAGAATACTTCTACAATTTGCAGAACGAGGTGTCTTATCTTACACTCCACAGTAGATAATACTAAACTGAAGGATGCTGAAGATGGAGGTGAGGTCAGGCTTCACATGCAATAAAAAGCAGCCATAATCGCAACGCAAGCTCATCCTTTGAAAAAGACGGTTAGTGGCGAAACATGTTACAATACTGCTGAGTGGTCTATGGGAGCTCCTGTGTTTTAATAGCATTTGGCATCGATCATTATATTTAAGTAATATGCTTTTGTATTAACGTAGCCGTTATTAAACCTATTCTGTGAACCATCAAATATAGGATAATTTATTGTATACACTTTAGATCTGAAACTCTTTTCTTATATAAAGAGTGGCTAGCTGATTCTCTAGGGTTCTCCCCTATATTTAACCCCTTACCAACCTACCAACCGCTCAGTTCTCCCTCTTAGTGTCAGAGTTCTACGCGATACACTTCCAATCTTTACCAGTTGTAGTTTTTTTAATTTAATTTTCCCTGCTTTTTAATTGCTATCTCAATAAAAGTTATATTTTAACCTTAAGTTAGTGCCATTTGTGTTCCCTGAATAAATTCTA
The DNA here is from genome assembly GCF_027579735.1 of Bombina bombina. Lineage (NCBI taxonomy): Eukaryota > Metazoa > Chordata > Amphibia > Anura > Bombinatoridae > Bombina > Bombina bombina. Next base: position 1,321,801,026 of record NC_069499.1, on the reverse strand, counting down.
TATGTTTTATACATTTGAAGATTCACTTATATATTATTTCTGATTTGTGAGTAATATAAGTGTATTCTTTCTAGTGGATCTTGTATCCACTACTACTTGTGGTTAGGTGCTTTGTATTATTATAAAACTATTTCCATTATTATTATCCAATTGGGAGAATATATTATATGGGAAGGAGTCTACAGTGCATACCAGGTAGTGCCATTGGTCTCCGAATCTGACATTCCTTTCTTTTATAAGAAGAATCTATCTGCAAGGTGCTATGTATATTCCAGAATACTAATATTTGGTTCAGTTCTGGTCTTTAACCTATAGTCTTTATATTTCTCTAATTAAATAGTTTTACTCTTGATTTATTCCTATATAATCCCTATATCGTTCTTTATATGTTGTTATCAAGTACCCAAGAGCCCGGTTTGACATTAATAGGGACAAAAATGAGGACAATTAACTAATTTGTATTACTATGTTTATTGGGCATGTAATTTTGTAAGTACATATCTCTTACACCTGTATGCTTTTTTGTTTTATGTTTGTCCTCCAATAAAAATAAAAAAATATTAAAAATAAAAAATGTCCTGAAAGGCCTTTATTCCTTGATATTCAAATCAGGGTTTTTTTTCTTGGTATTCTTTTAGAATTCCTAATTTTTTTTATTTTTTTACAGGATGGTTTGAATAAGGGTTTACCCGCCAGTTCTTTGAAAGGTCAGAGTTTTTCTGCCCTTTTTAGTTTTGTTCTGTAAGAAATTTGCTAATCTTCCTGACATTCATGGTTTGGTACAAGCCTTGCCTAGATCAGTCACCTAGCAATGCAGTCTCTCTCATGTTGGTTTAGTTCCCCAGCGTGTTTTTAAGGGAGCAAGATTTGCTCAGCCTCTGTGGACTGTTGTCTCGACAGATGCAAGTCTGTCCAGCTGGAGTGCAGTATGGGGTTCTATCCTTGCTCAGGGCCTGATCCAAAGACTTCTTTATATTTTGAATGTTGTCAGTGCTTTGTCTGAAATCTTTAGTAACCTCAAGATAATATTTCAAACTCCTGATTTGTTTGTTCATTTTTCAAGTAAGTGCAAAGGGCAGAAGGTGTCTTCTGTTGCTCTGGCTTCTTGGATTAAGCAATTTATCCATATGGTTTACGTAGAAGCAGGTTAGACTCCTAATCATATCATGGCTCATTCTACTCACTCTGTAGCCACTTCCTGGGCATTTGACAGTCTGCTGAATCCAATTAGTGAGGCTTTTGTGATTGGACACCATATGCAGCTCGGATAGTGACATCATCAGTGGGTGGAGTTTAGTGGCCAGAAACAATATTCTTTTTAAAATAATTATTTTACCGTTCCTGCTGCATGATCTAGAAAGGGATGCAGGAGGCTATTTGCTGCTTAATCTAAGGTAAGACTTTAAGATGACTAAGGTATAGACTGTATCACAGCAAAAGTTGTCAGCAGTGCAAACAAAAAGAGCAACATTTCGGACAGTGTTGTCCTTAATCATAAGGTGTACACTGTCCCTGTTGTTGTTGTTATCCAATTTTTCCTCCTTGAGACCTTAATTTGGTTTAGAGGTTTTTTCAGTTTCCTCCTTTTCAGGATAAGGTTGTGTTTTCTGTCTATTTAACTTTGGAAATTGTTGCTGTTTCTTCTTAATCCTATGAATTATTCAGAGAGATCTCTTCATGGTTTTTAAATCTGTTAGAGCTTGGAAGTGCTAAGTAGGACTAAGGATTTCAGACAAACTTTTGTTTTTTTTCTTTCTGATTCTATGAAAGGACAGAACAATTCTGCATTTTCTTTGGTTTCTTGGTTGGAGTTTCTGACTCATATAGTTTCTTGGGGGCAGGTGAGTCTCCACCTAGATGGATTTCTACTCATTCTTCCTTATCAGTTGCCACCTCTTGTGCTTTTTTAGGGTGTTTTATCAGTGGACAAATTTTGCAAGGCAGCTACTTGTTCTTCTTTGCATGTATTTTTTCTACCATTATGATGGTTTTGCTTCTTCTGAGAAGGATTTCCTTCAGGCAGTTATCTCAGGTTGATTTAGTTTTTGCCTGTTTGTTATTATTTTGCCTTTTTAGGCTCTATTGGGGTTGTGGAATTAATTTCTCAGTTATTACTTGTGGACTTCACAGCTTAGGGATTAGTTCCCAGGCGTAATGGATAATAGACTCTCACCACTTCTATGAAATAAAACATAATTTATGCTTACCTGATACATTAATTTCTAATGGTGGTGAGAGTCTATGGGACAATACCTCCATCCTGTTTTTGTTTTTTTTCTGTCTCCACCCTTCGCTCCTATTTTATTTGCTCTTGTTACTTTTCTTTGCACATGGCTATACATTAGACTGAGGTACTGGGGAGTTCTTCGAGTATGGTAATATCTACCTCCTCCTAGTGGTAGGGAAGAGTAATTCCCAGGAGTAATGGATTGTGGACTCTCACCACCGTGGATTTTTTTTTTTAGCAGGTAAACATAAACTATGGGTTTTGTTTTTTTATTTGATTTGTTTTTTTGGGGGGGGGGTTGAAAAGGAAATTTGATGTTATCATTCTACATACTCCTAAAATGCTTATTGATTACAGTAAAGTCTCCCCTGAGTTTGTCTACTAGTCTCTTTGCCTTTGGCACAGACCTGTTGCCTTTGACGGAACAATATTTTAAAATAACACTTAAATATTAAACATTTATGTTGTGGCTATCTGGAATTATTTTAATTTTACATCTGCAGTGCACAGTATGAGTAGAGTAAACCTTTGTATTTAGAATTGTCCCTGTTTGGGTCTATACTTCTAGAGTTGCATCTGCTACTACTTATAGCCAATGTCTCTAGCAATCTGTTACCACAAGGGTGCCGTCTAATAAACTAAAGCCATGTCTAAAACTGCATGCTATTAATGGTTACTATACTGGAGTTGGAAAAGTCTTACAGAAATCTCTTCCACCTAGGCGTTTTACTTTTTATGGCAATGTGTCAGATTTGCAGTTTGTCCCCAGTATTGCTATGTCCAAAATAAATTCCACAGCACCAAAGGTTATCTGCAAATATTATTCTTTTATTTTACCATACATCATGTGACGTTTTGGCCCCACTGGCATTAATCATGCCTATCATGATATTATAATTTACCTCTGCAGTAACCCCTTCCTTGTGCACCTGTTTATAGTAGGAATCTTATTGAATACTTTATACAGTGCGGAGTCTGGTTCGTATATCCTAGTTTTGCTATGGAGATCACTGTTTGCATTACAGGGATTTCAGCAAAGCAATAAATAACTCCTAAAAATAAGAGTAGTGTACTGTGGCACAGATACCAGACAGCTAAGACTACACCTACCCCCCCCCCCCCCCTACAACCTCACCCCTGTTGTTTCTCAGTGGTTTGGGGCTCCTCAGAGCAATCAATCTCTGGAAGCTTTTGTTTGCATGGTTTTGTGTTCCAAACTTGTTTAGAGAAGAGCTGGTCTATGACCTGGAAAACCCTCCTAGGCTGGGTGGGCTCCTGGAACTCCCGGTCTTCCGCCTCACAACGGACACCCGCCTAACTCCTCTCAGGATGTCCGGGCTCCTGGAACTCCCAGTCGGAAACAGGACAGCAGGACACCCGCTAACTTTACCCCTGGTCGCTCCAGCAACCATGTGCCCCAGAGCTCCGCTCTTTTGGGGATTAGTAGCCCCTTGGGAGGAGAAGAGGTGGGGGAATTACCAGAGGAGAGCTGCTTTGGGAACCGGGGGTTTTGGACATCCCTACTCCCATAACTTCAACGGGCTGTAACTCCGGTCCCCAGCCATGGATCACGTCGCTTTTTATGACACCCTGGAAGTGACACCGCTCCCCCTGGATCACCCTGAAAACCTCCACCCCTGGGTACTGGGAATCTGTGGGACCCTGGCTGCTATGGCCGGCGCCAGCCTGTCTGGAGGGGCGGGAACTGCGGGAAAGCTGTGGCATTGGCCTCTAGTTATCAAGCCGTCAACCTCAAATACGGCTGGAATTCCGCAGCGTATTTGTGGCGAGGCTGATTTGCCTTAGTTATCAAGCCCTACACACCGGCAAAAGTAGAATATAGTGACGTAAACTTCGATCCGCCGGACTCAGTCCGACACAGATCGATTCTTACGTCACTCCAGATGTTCCGCACACAAGTTCGGCACAATCTGACTACTTTTGCTAGTTATCAAAAAACTAGCAGGTACGCTCTGCACTTTTCCGGCTCAGCGTACCTGGTTTTCAATCCACCGCCCTAGAGGCGGCGGATCCCATAGGAATCAATGGGAGTCTGACCATAGCGAAAGTTCATGTTCGCTGCTGCCCGACATGCCATTGATTCCTATGGGAGCTGTCTGCACCTAACACCCTAACATGTACCCCGAGTCTAAACACCCCTAATCTGTCCCCCCCTACACCGCCACAACTAAATAAATGTATTACCCCCTAAACCGCCGCTCCCGGAGCCCACCGCCACTCTAATAAACTGATTAACCCCTAAACCGCCGCTCCCGGACCCCGCCGCCACTATAATAAATATGTTAACCCCTAAACCTCCGCTCCCGGACCCCGCCGCCACCTACATAATACCTATTAACCCCTATCCTGCCCCCCCTACACCGCCGCCACTATAATAAATTTATTAACCCCTATCCTGCCCCCCCCCTACACCGCCGCAACTATAATAAAATTATTAACCCCTAAACCTAAGTCTAAGCCTAACCCTAACACCCCCCTAACTTAAATATTAATTAAATACATCTAAATATTATAACTCTTATTAACTAAATTAATCCTATTTAAAACTAAATACTTACCTTTAAAATAAACCCTAATATAGCTACAATATAAATAATAATTATATTGTATCTATTTTAGGATTTATTTTTATTTTACAGGCAAATTTCAATTTATTTTAACTAGGTACAATAGCTATTAAATAGTTATTAACTATTTAATAGCTACCTAGTTAAAATAAAGAGAAATTTACCTGTAAAATAAAAACTAACCTAAGTTACAATTACACCTAACACTACACTATACTTTAATAAATTATTCCTATTTAAAACTAAATACTTACCTGTAAAATAAACCCTAAGATAGCTACAATGTAATTAATAATTACATTGTAGCTATTTTAGGATTTAAATTTATTTTACAGGTAACTTTGTATTTATTTTAGCTAGTTAGAATAGTTATTAAATAGTTATTAACATCCCTATGTTGTATATTTCCTCTTGGAGTGCCTTTAAGGCCTGTAAAATATGTTCACCTTACGGAATCTTGTAAAATACAATTAAAAATGAGGTTAAAGCAGAACACTTAAAGGGACATAAATGTAAAATGAAAATGCTTTAATAGGGAAGAGCATTTTATCATTACAATATTGCTTGCATATAACTATTTAAAGGGACACTGAACCCAATTTTTTTATTTTGTGATTCAGATTGAGCATGCATTTTTAAGCAACTTTCTAATTTCTCCTATTTATCAAAATGTCTTCATTCTCTTGGTATCTTTATTTGAAAAGCAAGAATGTAAGTTTAGATGCCGGACCATTTTTGGTGAACGACCTGGGTTGTTCTTGCTGATTGGTGGATAAATTCACCCACCAATAAACAAGTGCTGTCCAGGGTCTGAACCAAAATTTGTCTGGCTTCTTAGCTTCTTTTTCAAATAAAGATAGCAAGAGAACTAAGAAAAATTGATAATAGGAGTAAATTAGAAAGTTGCTTAAAAGTGCCTGTTCTATCTGAATCACAAAGAAAAAAAGTGGGTTCAGTGTCCCTTTTACCTCTGCAAAGGTAGCTAAAGAGGAAAAATGCACTACTGGGATGTAGCTTTAAAAAGCAAAGAAATTAACCCACGATTGCAGGATATAATGGTACTTTTTTAACTTAACAGACCAGCTTTCAGGCGTATTCTCTTGTGCATAGGTAACAGAAAAAAAGGGAGTGTGTGCATTGCAATAACTGAGTTTGCATTTGTCTGAATTTCCAGAACAATACAGTTACATGGAAGTGATCCATAACAGTGAGATTATAATGTAATCTTGTTTTAATTGTAACTCTTCCATTATACTTTATTTTTCATACAAATTGATCCATAAAGTTGCAAATTGTGTTTTTGTTGCTAGGTGGCACTATTTGCTTGGAAATATCCATTAAACTGTTGAATGTTTCCATGGTTCTTACATATGCTGGCAAAATGACATTATACATTACATGTACACATTAAAGAAACATACACACGTTTGCAATAAAAACCCTGTGGCATTCAATATAAAAAAACTTACATTAATACAAGACATTGTTTAATTCTTTTGATTTGAGGGGGTTTAATTTCAGAATTTATACTTTTTAAAGGGACAATGTACTCAGGCAGGCCGCTGAGAATTTTGTTGCATTCAAAGTAAAACTTTCAAATAGTATGTTGTTCCCCACCCCACTGGGAGGTTGTTTTCTGCTGCTGCATCTTTTTTACATAATGCTTCTAAAGTCAATACGGTAGTATTGAAACTTTTAGTATAGGTGATGGTTTTCACAGGCAAAAGCAGCTATTTCTATCAAAAAGATAAAGGAGATATTTGTTAAAAATTTATAATACTGCAGCCAGGAAACATTGATAATGGGCAAAAGAAGGAATACAGATTTCCAGCACAATGTCTTGCAGTAATACAGTATATGTTTTTGTTTTGTTTTTAACACACACCAATAACACCCTGATAGAGAATGCAATTTTAAGCAACTTTCTCATGTACTCCTATTATCAATTTTTCTTCGTTCTCTTGCTATCTTTATTTAAAAAAGCAGGAATGTAAGCATTGGAACCGGCCCAGTTTTGGTTTAGAACCTGGGTTGCACTTGCTGATTGGTGGCTACATTTAGCTACCCATGTGCTGAACCAAAACAGCCAGTGAAGCAGTTGGGAGCAGCATATGCACTTAGCCACTAATCAGTGGTCAAATATTTTTTTTTTTCTAAAACATATTTTAGGGGCGCGATCCGATATAGATCGCAGTTTGCGGCGCAAGCGAGGGAACCGGCGTCGCCCGCAGTTTCAGCTCGCAACTCGAGCTATCCCATATATGTCGCCGTCAGATGCTAACGTGCCGTAAGTCTCACAAACCAGCGATGTCCAGAAATCTGCGTAAGTACAGATTTTTGGAGTCGCCAGTGACTTGCGCCATGTTAGAAACTGCCGGCGCCTATAAAACCTGACTAAAGTCTAAAACACCCGCACTGTCTAACACGCCTCCCTAACATAGCCCGACAAGTCTAACACGCCTCCCTAACATAGCCCGACACGTCTAACCCTCTATCCGCTATCCCCCCTCACTATCCTAACAATAAAAAAGCTATTAACCCCTAAACCGCCGCTCCTGTACCCCGCCGCAACCTAATAAAGTTATTAACCCCTAAACCGCCGCTCCCGTACCCCGCCGCCAGCTATATTATATCTATAACCCCTAAAGTGAGCCCCTAACACCGCCGCCATCTATATTAAAATTATTAACCCCTAATGTAAGCCCCTTACACCGCCGCCATCTCTATTAAAATGATTAACCCCTTATTTAATCTACCTACCCCGCCGCCAGCTATGTTATCTGGATTAACCCTAAGTATATTATAGTTAATATAGGTATTACATTATATATATTAACTATATTAACCCTAATTATATTAGGGTTAATATAGTTAATATAGTTACTATAGTATTTATATTAACTATATTAACTCTATCTAACCCTACTACCCCTAACTAAATTTATATTAAATTAATCTAATTCATTTATAAACTAAAATATTCCTATTTAAATCTAAATACTTACCTATAAAATAAACCCTAAGATAGCTACAATATAATTAATAATTACATTGTAGCTATGTTAGGGTTAATATTTATTTTACAGGTAAATTGTTAATTATTTTAACTAGGTATAATAGCTATTAAATAGTTATTAACTATTTAATATCTACCTAGTTAAAATAATTACCCAATTACCTGTAAAATAAATCCTAACCTAAGTTACAAATACACCTACACTATCAATACATTAAATAAACTACAAACATCTATCTAAAAATACAATTAAATTAACTAAACTAAATTACAAAAAAAAAACCCCCACTAAATTACAAAAAATAAAAAAAGATTACAAGATTTTTAAGCTAATTACACCTATTCTAAGCCCCCTAATAAAATAATAAACCCCCAAAATAAAAAAAATTCCCTGCCCTATTCTAAATTAAACAAATTTCAAAGCTCTTTACCTTACCAGCCCTTAAAAGGGCCTTTTGTGGGGCATGCCCCAAAGAATTCAGCTCTTTTGCATACAAATACAATACCCCCCCCATTACAACCCACCACCCACATACCCCTATTCTAAAACCACCCAAACCCCCCTTAAAAAAGCCTAACACTACCCCCCCTGAAGATCTCCCTACCTTGTCTTCACCACACCGGGCCGAACTCCTGATCCGATCCGGGCGATGTCTTCCTCCAAGCGGCAAAGAAGAATTCTTCCTCCGGCGATGTCTTCCTCCAAGCGGCAAAGAAGAAATCTTCCTCCGGCGACGTCTTCCTCCAAGCGGCAGCAAAGTCTTCATTCTTCCGGCGGCATCTTCAATCTTCTTTCTTCGCTCCGCCGCTGCGGAGCATCCATCCCGGACGACTACTGAACTTGGAATGAGGTACCTTTAAATGACGTCATCCAAGATGGCGTCCGCCGAATTCCGATTGGCTGATAGGATTCTATCAGCCAATCGGAATTAAGTTAGAAATATCTGATTGGCTGATTGAATCAGCCAATCAGATTCAAGTTCAATCCAATTGGCTGATCCAATCAGCCAATCAGATTGAGCTCGCATTCTATTGGCTGTTCCGATCAGAAAGTCTGCCAGTACTAAAATAAAAGGTTTCCCCCCCCCCCCCCCAAAACAGCTCTCTAACCCTCCCCATCTGCCTTATTGGTGGCCATCTTGGGAACTGGCAGCTGTCTGCCAGTACCCAGTTTGCAAAAAAAGTAGTTTTTTCTGTTTTTTTTTTTTCCTGTAGTGTAGCTCCCCCCCCCCACAGACCAACCCCCACCACCTGCCTGATCTTTTTTTTTTTTAATTTTTATTCCTTTTTTTAAAAAATTTTACACCAACTTTTTCTGTAGTGTAGCGGTTCCCACCCGCTCCCTGCCCGTGCACGCGCCCGTCCTCCCGTGCACGCGTGCGCATCCGTGCGCGCCCCCGTACATCCCCGCCCACGATCCCGCCCCCCTCCACTGACTGCTATTATTTCACAGTCAAATTTCTAGTTTTTTTTTCAACCCCTTAAGGACCAAGGCCATTTTTCAATTTTTTTCCCTTAAGGACCAGGGCTATTTTTACATTTCTGCGGTGTTTGTGTTTAGCTGTAATTTTCCTCTTACTCATTTACTATACCCATACATATTATATACCGTTTTTTTTCTCGCCACTAAATGTACTTTCTAAAGATACCATTATTTTCATCATATCTTATAATTTATTATTAAAAATATTATAAAATATGAGGAAAAAATGGAAAAAAACACACTTTTTCTAACTCTGACCCCCAAAATCTGTTACACATCTACAACCACCAAAAAACAACCATGCTAAATAGTTTCTAAATTTTGTCCTGAGTTTAGAAATACCCAATGTTAACATGTTCTTTGCTTTTTTTGCAACTTATAGGGAAATAAATACAAGAAGCACTTTGCTATTTCAAAACCACTTTTTTCAAAATGACATTGGAACCCTGATATCTGTCAGGAATACCTGAATATCCCTTTACATGTATATATTATTTTTAGAAGACATCCCAAAGTATTGATCTAGGCCCATTTTGGTATATTTCATGCCACCATTTCACTGCCAAATGCGATCAAATAAAAAAAATTGTTCACTTTTTCACAAACTTTAGGTTTCTCATAGAAATTATTTACAAACAACTTATGCAATTATGGCACAAATGGTTGTAAATGCTTCTCTGGGATCCCCTTTGTTCAGAAATAGCTGACTTATATGGCTTTGGCGTTGCTTTTTGGTAATTAGAAGGCTGCTAAATGCCACTGCGCACCACACGTGTTTTATGCCCAGCAGTGAATGGGGTTAATTAGGGAGCATGTAGGGAGCTTGTAGAGTTAATTTTAGCTTAAGTGTAGTGTAGTAGACAACCCAAAGTATTGATCTAGGCCCATTTTGGTATATTTCATGCCATCATTTCACCGCCAAATGCGATCAAATAAAAAAAAAAAGTTACATTTTTCACAATTTTAGGTTTCTCACTGAAATCATTTACAAACAGCTTGTGCAATTATGGCACAAATGGTTGTAAATGCTTCTCTGGGATCCCCTTTGTTCAGAAATAGCAGACATATATGCTTTCTGGTAATTAGAAGGCCGCTAAATGCTGCTGCGCATCACACGTGTATTATGGTTAGCAGTGAAGGGGTTAATTAGGTAGTTTGTAGGGAGCTTGCAGGGTTAATTTTAGCTTTAGTGTAGAGATCAGCCTCCCACCTGACACATCAGACCCCCTGATCCCTCCCAAACAGCTCCCTTCCCTCCCCCACCCCACAATTGTCCCCTCCATCTTAAGTACTGGCAGAAAGTCTGCCAGTACTAAAATAACATAATTTATGCTTACTTGATAAATTTATTTCTCTTGTAGTGTATCCAGTCCACGGATCATCCATTACTTATGGGATATTCTCCTTCCCAACAGGAAGTTGCAAGAGGATCACCCACAGCAGAGCTGCTATACACTGTGTGCAGAATTATTAGGCAAATGAGTATTTTGACCACATCATCCTCTTTATGCATGTTGTCTTACTCCAAGCTGTATAGGCTCAAAAGCCTACTACCAATTAAGCATATTAGGTGATGTGCATCTCTGTAATGAGAAGGGGTGTGGTCTAATGACATCAACACCCTATATCAGGTGTGCATAATTATTAGGCAACTTCTTTCCTTTGGCAAAATGGGTCAAAAGAAGGACTTGACAGGTTCAGAAAAGTCAAAAATAGTGAGATATCTTGCAGAGGGATGCAGCACTCTTAAAATTGCAAAGCTTCTGAAGCGTGATCATCGAACAATCAAGCGTTTTATTCAAAATAGTCAACAGGGTCGCAAGAAGCGTGTGGAAAAACCAAGGCGCAAAATAACTGCCCATGAACTGAGAAAAGTCAAGCGTGCAGCTGCCAAGATGCCACTTGCCACCAGTTTGGCCATATTTCAGAGCTGCAACATCACTGGAGTGCCCAAAAGCACAAGGTGTGCAATACTCAGAGACATGGCCAAGGTAAGAAAGGCTGAAAGACGACCACCACTGAACAAGACACACAAACTGAAACATCAAGACTGGGCCAAGAAATATCTCAAGACTGATTTTTCTAAGGTTTTATGGACTGATGAAATGAGAGTGAGTCTTGATGGGCCAGATGGATGGGCCCGTGGCTGGATTGGTAAAGGGCAGAGAGCTCCAGTCCGACTCAGACGCCAGCAAGGTGGAGTACTGGTTTGGGCTGGTATCATCAAAGATGAGCTTGTGGGGCCTTTTCGGGTTGAGGATGGAGTCAAGCTCAACGCACAGTCCTACTGCCAGTTTCTGGAAGACACATTCTTCAAGCAGTGGTACAGGAAGAAGTCTGCATCCTTCAAGAAAAACATGATTTTCATGCTGGACAATGCTCCATCACATGCGTCCAAGTACTCCACAGCGTGGCTGGCAAGAAAGGGTATATAAGAAGAAAATCTAATGACATGGCCTCCTTGTTCACCTGATCTGAACCCCATTGAGAACCTGTGGTCCATCATCAAATGTGAGATTTACAAGGAGGGAAAACAGTACACCTCTCTGAACAGTGTCTGGGAGGCTGTGGTTGCTGCTGCACGCAATGTTGATGGTGAACAGATCAAAACACTGACAGAATCCAAGGATGGCAGGCTTTTGAGTGTCCTTGCAAAGAAAGGTGGCTATATTGGTCACTGATTTGTTTTTGTTTTGTTTTTGAATGTCAGAAATGTATATTTGTGAATGTTGAGATGTTATATTGGTTTCACTGGTAAAAATAAATAATTGAAATGGGTATATATTTGTTTTTTGTTAAGTTGCCTAATAATTATGCACAGTAATAGTCACCTGCACACACAGATATCCCCCTAAAATAGCTATAACTAAAAACAAACTAAAAACTACTTCCAAAACTATTCAGCTTTGATATTAATGAGTTTTTTGGGTTCATTGAGAACATGGTTGTTGTTCGATAATAAAATTAATCCTCAAAAATACAACTTGCCTAATAATTCTGCACTCCCTGTATAGCTCCTCCCCTCACTGCCATATCCAGTCATTCGACCGAAACAAGACGAGAAAGAAGAAACCATAGGGTGCAGTGGTGACTGTAGTTTAATTAAAATTTAGACCTGCCTTAAAAGGACAGGGCGGGCCGTGAACTGGATACACTACAAGAGAAATAAATTTATCAGGTAAGCATAAATTATGTTTTCTCTTATTAAGTGTATTCAGTCCACGGATCATCCATTACTTATGGGATACCAATACCAAAGCTAAAGTACACGGATGATGGGAGGGACAAGGCAGGATTAAACGGATGGAACTACTGCCTGAAGAACCTTTCTCCCAAAAACAGCCTCCGAAGAAGCAAAAGTATCAAATTTGTAAAATTTTGAAAAGGTGTGAAGCGAAGACCAAGTCGCAGCCTTGCAAATCTGTTCAACAGAGGCCTCATTTTTAAAGGCCCAGGTGGAAGCCACAGCTCTAGTAGAATGAGCTGTAATCCTTTCAGGGGGCTGCTGTCCAGCAGTCTCATAGGCTAAGCGAAATTATGCTCCGAAACCAAAAGGAAAGAGAGGTTGCCAAAGCTTTTTGACCTCTCCTCTGTCCAGAGTAAACGATAAACAGGGAAGATGTTTGGCGAAAATCTTTAGTAGCTTGTAAGTAAAACTTCAACGCACGGACTACGTCCAGATTATGTAAGAGACGTTCCTTCTTTGAAGAAGGATTAGGACACAATGATGGAACAACAATCTCTTGATTGATATTCTTGTTAGAAACCACCTTAGGTAAAAACCCAGGTTTGGTACGCAGAACTACCTTATCTGTATGAAAAATCAGATAAGGAGAATCACATTGTAAGGCAGATAGCTCAGAGACTCTTCGAGCCGAGGAAATAGCCATCAAAAACAGAACTTTCCAAGATAAAAGTTTAATATCAATGGAATGAAGGGGTTCAAACGGAACTCCTTGAAGAACTTTAAGAACCAAGTTTAAGCTCCACGGGGGAGCAACAGTTTTAAACACAGGCTTAATTTTAACCAAAGCCTGACAAAATGCCTGGACGTCTGGAACCTCTGCCAGACGCTTGTGCAAAAGAATAGACAGAGCAGAAATCTGTCCTTTTAAAGAACTAGCTGATAATCCTTTGTCCAAACCCTCTTGGAGAAAGGACAATATCCTAGGAATCCTAACCTTATTCCATGAGTAATTCTTGGATTCACACCAATAAAGATATTTACGCCATATCTTATGGTAGATTTTCCTGGTGACAGGCTTTCGTGCCTGTATTAAGGTATCAATGACTGACTCGGAGAAGCCACGCCTTGATAGAATCAAGCATTCAATCTCCATGCAGTCAGTCTCAGAGAAATTAGATTTGGATGATTGAAAGGACCTTGTATTAGAAGGTCCTGCCTCCGTGGCAGAGTCCATGGTGGAAAGGATGACATGTCCACTAGGTCTGCATACCAGGTCCTGCGTGGCCACGCAGGCGCTATCAGAATCACTGATGCTCTCTCCTGCTTGATTTTGGCAACCAGTCGAGGGAGCAGAGGAAATGGTGGAAACACATAAGCCAGGTTGAAGAACCAAGGAGCTGCTAGAGCATCTATCAGCGTCGCTCCCGGGTCCCTGGACCTGGATCCGTAACAAGGAAGCTTGGCGTTCTGGCGAGACGCCATGAGATCCAGTTCTGGTTTGCCCCAACGATGGATCAGTTGAGTAAACACCTCCGGATGGAGTTCCCACTCCCCTGGATGAAAAGTCTGACGACAGAAAATCCGCCTCCCAGTTCTCTACGTCTGGGATGTGGATAGCTGACAGATGGCAAGAGTGAGACTCTGCCCAGCGAATTATCTTTGAGACTTCTAACATCGCTAGGGAACTCCTGGTTCCCCCTTGATGGTTGATGTAAGCCACAGTCGTGATGTTGTCCGTCTGAAATCTGATGAACCTCAGGGTTGCTAACTGAGGCCAAGCTAGAAGAGCATTGAATATTGCTCTTAACTCCAGAATATTTATTGGGAGGAGTTTCTCCTCCTGAGTCCATGATCCCTGAGCCTTCAGGGAGTTCCAGACTGCGCCCCAACCTAGAAGGCTGGCATCTGTTTTTACAATCGTCCAATCTGGCCTGCGAAAGGTCATACCCTTGGACAGATGGACCCGAGATAGCCACCAGAGAAGAGAATCTCTGGTCTCTTGATCCAGATTCAGTAGAGGGGACAAATCTGAGTAATCCCCATTCCACTAACTTAGCATGCATAATTGCAGCGGTCTGAGATGCAGGTGCGCAAATGGCACTATGTCCATTGCCGCTACCATTAAGCCGATTACTTCCATGCACTGAGCCACTGACGGACGTGGAATGGAATGAAGGACACGGCAAGCATTTAGAAGTTTTGATAACCTGGACTCCGTCAGGTAAATTTTAATCTCTACAGAATCTATAAGAGTCCCTAGGAAGGTGACTCTTGTGAGTGGGGATAGAGAACTCTTTTCCACGTTCACTTTCCACCCATGCGACCTCAGAAATGCCAGAACTATCTCTGTATGAGACTTGGCAATTTGAAAGCTTGACGCCTGTATCAGGATGTCATCTAGATACCGAGCTACCGCTATGCCTCGCGGTCTTAGAACCGCCAGAAGTGAGCCCAGAACCTTTGTAAAGATTCTCGGGGCTGTGGCCAACCCGAAGGGAAGAGCTACAAATTGGTAATGCCTGTCTAGAAAGGCAAATCTTAGGAACCGATGATGATCTTTGTGAATCGGTATGTGAAGGTAGGCATCCTTTAAGTCCACTGTGGTCATGTACTGATCCTCTTGGATCATGGGTAGGATGGTCCGAATAGTTTCCATTTTGAATGATGGAACTCTGAGGAATTTGTTTAAGATCTTTAGATCCAAGATTGGTCTGAAGGTTCCCTCTTTCTTGGGAACCACAAACAGATTTGAATAAAACCCCTGTCCCTGTTCCGTCCGCGGAACTGGATGGATCACTCCCATTACTAGGAGGTCTTGCACACAGCTTAGGAATGCCTCTTTCTTTATCTGTTTTGCTGATAACCTTGAAAGATGAAATCTCCCTTGTGGAGGAGAAGCTTTGAAGTCCAGAAGATATCCCTGAGATATGATCTCCAACGCCCAGGGATCCTGAACATCTCTTGCCCACGCCTGGGCGAAGAGAGAACGTTTGCCGCCCACTAGATCCGTTTCCGGATAGGGGGCCGTTCCTTCATGCTGTCTTGGGGGCAGCAGCAGGTTTTCTGGCCTGCTTGCCCTTGTTCCAGGACTGGTTAGGTTTCCAGGCCTGTCTGGAATGAGCAACGGTTCCCTCTTGTTTTGAAGCGGAGGAAGTTGATGCTGCTCCTGCCTTGAAATTTCGAAAGGCACGAAAATTAGACTGTTTGGCCTTTGATTTGGCCCTGTCCTGAGGAAGGGTATGACCCTTCCCTCCAGTAATGTCAGCAATAATTTCCTTCAAGCCAGGCCCGAATAAGGTCTGCCCCTTGAAAGGAATGTTGCGTAACTTAGGCCTAGATTTGGAGTTTTGTCGGTAACGACCCGAAAAACTAACGCCGGCTTTTTTCTGGCCGCACCATAAAAATAACTCTGGTATTGAGAGTCCACATAAAGGCTGCGTTAGGCTCCAAAAAAGGAGCGTAGAGCATTTTTAACGCAGCTTCAACTCTCGATACCAGAGTTGCTTACGGACGCGGCCAGCCTCAAAAACGTGCTCGTGCACGATTCCCCCATAGGAAACAATGGGGCTGTTTGAGCTGAAAAAAAACCAAACACCTGCAAAAAAGCCGCGTTCAGCTCCTAACGCAGCCCCATTGTTTGCTATGCGGTAACCCTTCCTACGTCTGCACTAACATGTACCCCGAGTCTAAACACCCCTAACCTTACACTTATTAACCCCTAATCTGCTGCCCCCGCTATCGCTGACCCCTGCATATTATTATTAACTCCTAATCTGCCGCTCCGTAAACCGCCGCTACTTACATTATCCCTATGTACCCCTAATCTGCTGCCCTAACATCGCCGACCCCTATATTATATTTATTAACCCCTAATCTGCCCCCCACAACGTCGCCTCCACCTGCCTACACTTATTAACCCCTAATCTGCCGACCGGACCTGAGCGCTACTATAATAAAGTTATTAACCCCTAATCCGCCTCACTAACCCTATCATAAATAGTATTAACCCCTAATCTGCCCTCCCTAACATCGCCGACACCTAACTTCAAACATTAACCCCTAATCTGCCGACTGGAGCTCACCGCTATTCTAATAAATGTATTAACCCCTAAAGCTAAGTCTAACCCTAACACTAACACCCCCCGAAGTTAAATATAATTTAAATCTAACGAAATTAATTAACTCTTATTAAATAAATTATTCCTATTTAAAGCTAAATACTTACCTGTAAAATAAATCCTAATATAGCTACAATATAAATTATAATTATATTATAGCTATTTTAGGATTAATATTTATTTTACAGGTAACTTTGTATTTATTTTAACCATGTACAATAGCTATTAAATAGTTAAGAACTATTTAATAGCTAAAATAGTTAAAATAATTACAAATTTACCTGTAAAGAAATCCTAACCTAAGTTACAAATAAACCTAACACTAGACTATCAATAAATTAATTAAATAAACTACCTACAATTATCTACAATTAACCTAACACTACACTATCAATAAATTAATTAAATACAATTGCTACAAATAAATACAATTAAATAAACTAGCTAAAGTACAAAAAAGAAAAAAGAACTAAGTTACAAAAAATAAAAAAATATTTACAAACATAAGAAAAATATTATAACAATTTTAAACTAATTACACCTACTCTAAGCCCCCTAATAAAATAACAAAGCCCCCCAAAATAAAAAAATGCCCTACCCTATTCTAAATTACTAAAGTTCAAAGCTCTTTTACCTTACCAGCCCTGAACAGGGCCCTTTGCGGGGCATGCCCCAAGAAATACAGCTCTTTTGCCTGTAAAAAAAAACATACAATACCCAAGCCCCCCAACATTACAACCCACCACCCACATACCCCTAATCTAACCCAAACCCCCCTTAAATAAACCTAACACTAAGCCCCTGAAGATCATCCTACCTTGTCTTCACCTCACCGGGTATCACACCGATCCGTCCGGAAGAGCTCCTCCGATGTCCTGATCCAAGCCCAAGCGGGGGGCTGAAGAGGTCCATGATCCGGCTGAAGTCTTCATCCAAGCGGGGCAGAAGAGGTCTTACATCCGATTGAAGTCTTCATCCAAGCGGCATCCATCCGGAGCGAAGCGGCAGCATCCTGAAGACCTCCACCGCGGAACATCCATCCTGGCCGACGACTGAACGACGAATGACAGTTCCTTTAAATGACGTCATCCAAGATGGCGTCCCTCGAATTCCGATTGGCTGATAGGATTCTATCAGCCAATCGGAATTAAGGTAGGAATATTCTGATTGGCTGATGGAATCAGCCAATCAGAATCAAGTTCAATCCGATTGGCTGATCCAATCAGCCAATCAGATTGAGCTTGCATTCTATTGGCTGATCGGAACAATTTTAGCTATTAAATAGTATGTATTTAATTTATTTATTGATAGTGTAGTGTTAGGTTTAATTGTAGATAATTATAGGTATTTAATTTAATTTATTTATTGATAGTGTAGTGTTAGGTTTAATTGTAACTTAGGTTAGGATTTATTTTACAGGTAAATTTGTAATTATTTTAACTATTTTAGCTATTAAATAGTTCTTAACTATTTAATAGCTATTGTACATGGTTAAAATAAATACAAAGTTACCTGTAAAATAAATATTAATCCTAAAATAGCTATAATATAATTATAATTTATATTGTAGCTATATTAGGATTTATTTTACAGGTAAGTATTTAGCTTTAAATAGGAATAATTTATTTAATAAGAGTTAATTAATTTCGTTAGATTTAAATTATATTTAACTTAGGGGGGTGTTAGTGTTAGGGTTAGACTTAGCTTTAGGGGTTAATCCATTTATTAGAATAGCGGCGAGATTAGGGGTTAATAATTGAAGTTAGGTGTCGGCGATGTTAGGGAGGGCAGATTAGGGGTTAATACTATTTATTATAGGGTTAGTGAGGCGGATTAGGGGTTAATAACTTTATTATAGTAGCGCTCAGGTCCGGTCGGCAGATTTGGGGTTAATAAGTGGAGGCGACGTTGAGGGGGGCAGATTAGGGGTTAATAAATATAATATAGGGGTCGGCGGTGTTAGGGGCAGCAGATTAGGGGTACATAAGGATAACGTAGGTGGCGGCGCTTTGCGGTCGGCAGATTAGGGGTTAATAAGTGTAGGCAGGTGGAGGCGACGTTGTGGGGGGCAGGTTAGGGGTTAATAAATATAATATAGGGGTCGGCGGTGTTAGGGGCAGCAGATTAGGGGTACATAAGTATAACGTAGGTGGTGGTCGGCAGATTAGGGGTTAAAAATTTTTTTTTCAAGTGTCGGCGATGTGGGGGGACCTCGGTTTAGGGGTACATAGGTAGTTTATGGGTGTTAGTGTACTTTAGAGCACAGTAGTTAAGAGCTTTATAAACCGGCGTTAGCCCAGAAAGCTCTTAACTACTGACTTTTTTCCTGCGGCTGGAGTTTTGTCGTTAGATGTCTAACGCTCACTTCATAAACGACTCTAAATACCGGAGTTATAAAAATCCCATTGAAAAGATAGGATACGCAATTTACGTAAGGGGATCTGCGGTATGGAAAAGTCGCTGCTGGAAAGTGAGCGTTAGACCCTATTTTGAGTGACTCCAAATACCGGCGGTAGCCTAAAACCAGCGTTAGGAGCCTCTAACGCTGGTTTTCACGGCTACCGCCAAACTCCAAATCTAGGCCTTAGACTTTGAAGTCACGTCAGCTGACCAGGATTTAAGCCATAGCGCCCTACGCGCCTGGATGGCGAATCCGGAATTCTTAGCCGTTAGTTTTGTCAAATGAACAATGTCATCAGAAACAAATGAGTTAGCTAGCTTAAGCGTTCTAAGCTTGTCAATAATTTCCTCCAATGGAGCTGTATGGATGGCCTCTTCCAGGGCCTCAAACCAGAATGCCGCCGCAGCAGTGACAGGCGCAATGCATGCAAGGGGCTGCAAAATAAAACCTTGTTGAATAAACATTTTCTTAAGGTAACCCTCTAATTTTTTATCCATTGGATCTGAAAAAGCACAACTGTCCTCAACCGGGATAGTGGTACGCTTTGCTAAAGTAGAAACTTCTCCCTCCACCTTAGGGACCGTCTGCCATAAGTCCCGTGTAGTGGTATCTATTGGAAACATTTTTCTAAATATAGGAGGTGGGGAAAAGGGCACACCGGGTCTATCCCACTCCTTGCTAATAATTTCTGTAAGCCTTTTAGGTATAGGAAAAACGTCAGTACACACCGGCACCGCATAGTATCTATCCAGCCTACATAATTTCTCTGGAATTGCAACTGTGTTACAGTCATTCAGAGCAGTTAATACCTCCCCAAGCAATACACAGAGGTTCTCAAGCTTAAATTTAAAATTAGAAATCTCTGAATCAGGTTTTCCCAAGTCAGAGATGTCACCCACAGAATGAAGCTCTCCGTCCTCATGTTCTGCATACTGTGACGCAGTATCAGACATGGCTCTTACAGCATTTGCGCGCTCTGTATCTCTCCTAACCCCAGAGCTATCACGCTTGCC
Organism: Bombina bombina; assembly: GCF_027579735.1. Classification (NCBI taxonomy): domain Eukaryota; kingdom Metazoa; phylum Chordata; class Amphibia; order Anura; family Bombinatoridae; genus Bombina; species Bombina bombina. Next base: position 1,321,780,993 of record NC_069499.1, on the reverse strand, counting down.
TCTTAATTCAGGCAATATAGATTCTGGTTTCTCAACAGCCGGGCCGTGGCCCAGTACCGGGCCGTGATAGCCCTGCTGGTGGGCCCTGACCTGTCATGCCCCCACTGCACACTCTTACCCCACTGCAAACCAGGTGCAGACTGAGACCAATCAAGGCCCCAGGAACACTGTCTCACACTGACCAAAATGTATTAAATGGTATGCAAATGTACATGGTAGCCTTCCTGCCCTGCCCCCAACAGGCCCCTCATCCTACAGAGCCAGGACCCCCAACATTAAGGGCCAGAGAAAGGGCACCCAACCTCCAGGGCCAGACCCCACACTCCATGGCCCTCACAGCGACAGACCCCTGCCAGGGCCCCCACTAAACCCACACTTATTTGCTTAGTTACTGATAGGGCAACTGAAAACTCCAGCTTAAGGAATGCACCAGGATCCGTGGAGATACCATTTGTGGGCCCCCCTACTTGCTGGTATAAATATATATATAAATAAACTACTGGGCCCCTGACATGTCTAGCTAAAATTTACCGGGCCTTGAGGTCACTTTGGTTGAGAACCACTGATCTAGATAATACCTCTGACAGGGTATTATTCATGATTGCAGCCATGTCCTGCAAGGTAATCGCTATGGGCGTCCCTGATGTAATTGGCGCCATATTAGCGTGCGTCCCATGAGCGGGAGGCGAAGGGTCTGACATGTGGGGAGAGTTAGTCGGCATAACTTCCCCCTCGACAGAACCCTCTGGTGATAATTCTTTTATAGATAAAGACTGATCTTTACTGTTTAAGGTGAAATCAATACATTTAGTACACATTCTCCTATGGGGCTCCACCATGGCTTTCAAACATAATGAACAAGTAGGTTCCTCTGTATCAGACATGTTTAAACAGACTAGCAATGAGACTAGCAAGCTTGGAAAACACTTAAAACAAGTTTACAAGCAATATAAAAAACGTTACTGCGCCTTTAAGAAACACAAATTTTGTCCAAATTTGAAATAACAGTGAAAAAAGGCAGTTACACTAACGAAATTTTTACAGTGTATGTAACAAGTTAGCAGAGCATTGCACCCACTTGCAAATGTATGATTAACCCCTTAATACCAAAAACGGAATAACAAATGACAAAAACGTTTTTTTTAAACAGTCACAACAACTGCCACAGCTCTACTGTGGCTTTTTACCTCCCTCAATACGACTTTTGAAGCCTTTTGAGCCCTTCAGAGAAGTCCTGGAACATGCAGGAAGAAGCTGGATGTCTGTGTCTGTAATTTTTGCTGCGCAAAAAAAGCGCTAAAATAGGCCCCTCCCACTCATATTACAACAGTGGAAAGCCTCCAGGAACTGTTTCTAGGCAAAATTCAAGCCAGCCGGGGGGGCGGAGCTGCCCACTGACAGAGATGGCCGCAATGTCCTGTAGCTCTGCAAAGACAATGGCACATATAGGGTGTAATAATGTGATTTAATACATTTATCCTTCACCTAAGGGACGAATCTTTGAACAGAGGCATGACAAGCAACAATTAACTTGAAGATCTAGCGGAGATGACCTAACGGGCAGGGTGCAAAAGAAACAACGCACTACGCTTTCAAGCAGCCCCGCCATTACAGAGTGCTCATCTAAAGTAAGAAACAGTGGCCCACAGGGAACGGAGCTAGACTGGAACTTATCAATTGCCTCAAGTCCACACTACGGACCCCAAGATCTATCATGCTGAAACCAAAACAAAGCGAGTAGCAAGTGCAGCAAAGAGAGCCGCAGATACACACGCGGGTGAAAAGTTTCATGGACCCGCCATCTTGGATAAAAACTGTTGCGGCTAATGGAGGATAATCGCTGGCACCGGTAAGCTGTGGGACCCTGGCACCAAGCCAGAAATGTAGTGATTGCAACAAAGGTGTCATAATACAGATCACAGTGATGCCATTTTTGCAAGCACGGATAGTGTCCCACACAACAAACACGGGACACGGCACTGGCAATGATTAACACTCAGCACTGAGTTAAATTCTATAGTCCCACAGAGTCTAGCAGCACAGGAAGATGGCTGCACACTCATACGGCTCTGAAGCCTGTGCAGTTGCTGTTTTGAGAAATGCAGCTTTTCGGCTCTAATGGTAGCTTGAGAACAATAGGTATGCATCTCCAAGATGCAGCAGCTGCGAGACTGGTCCCACTTTTGACGCAGCTCACGGTCGGGTTCTGTGGAAGATGTCATCGGCGACATGCTACAATTCTAGAACTTAGAATCTACTCTGGGACTGTAGAAAACTTAGCACAGCACCTTTGAGTTGTCCCTCTGTTTAGACGCTTCTTCAGCCTGCTCAATCTTTGCAGCAGCATGGGTCACTGAGTTTGCAGATATCTGCCTGCAAGATGGGAATAGGGTAATATGGCACTGCGTACTTAAGACTATGCTTGCGGACATTGTCCTTACAAGAGGTCATGCTGAACATTTTCAACTTATTTTTGTCGCATTTAATACCTATTAGGCTTGTTCTTTTGCTTATTTCTGGTTGTTTATTATATTATCTAGTAATAACAATAGTTGTCTTAAGCTTGGGTAACTGCAAACCACTGTCAGTTCTGCTGTAAGACATTTTTGCTTTTACTATCTTGCCCTCACTGGTACAGAAGCCTCACTTAGTTTTCCACATTCGTGAACTGTTCAACCTACATCTACTTTCATGGGGGCCACTACTCACCCCTGATAACAGCGGACTTATACTTTTATTTTTGGTTTATGTCGCTAATATACCCTGATGTTCGCCCATGGCTTAAAAACTGGGGACCTTATATATAAAATACACTGTTGTTGCCTACTATAAACTTGTGTATGATGTCTACTCCACAGCTTAATCCTTATTGGGGGCATGTTCTTGTACTCATATCCTGTGGTACGTAGCTGTGCAGGACTTCACATGGTAAAATATTTCTGTCTAACTGCCCAGGTTGTGTTCACAACAACACATGTATCAATGTGCTAGTATGTCATGATATTTTTAGGGAGTTCTATACAGTCTCATACTATGACGATATTGTATCTGACAACATTTGAGGCTTTTAGATATACTGTCCCTTAAATACTAGCTCCCATATATTGCAGACACCAGTGCCTTTCGCACTCAACATAGCTTAGACATGATATACGCTATTTAAATTTGAGTTTTTCTAGCTACATTTATATTATATATATGTTTGCTGATGTATTTAGTCTGATACGCCACTTACTAGTTAGGATTGATGGCTTCAGTCTCAAACCTATTGTTAAGATATTTATTGTTTGAATGTCTGTTAAGATATTCCACATACTTTAAAAAATCCTACATAGACTAGTCTATAGAGTAAAATGATAGGTGCAGTATGTGCTAGGTGCTGCGTGTGCTAGGTGCTGCGTGTGCTAGGTGCTGCGTGTGCTAGGTACTATGTGTGCTAGGTACTATGTGTGTGCTAGGTACTTTGTGTGCTAGGTGCTGCGTGTGCTAGGTACTATGTGTGCTAGGTGCCGTGTGCGCTAGGTACTATGTGTGCTAGGTGCTGCGTGTGATAGGTACTATGTTTGTGCTAGGTACTATGTGTGCTAGGTGCTGTATGTGCTAGGTACTATGTGTGCTAGGTGCCGCGTGTGCTAGGTACTGTGTGTGCTAGGTGCTGCGTGTGTTAAGTACTCTGTGCGCTAGGTGCTGCGTGTGCTAAGTACTCTGTGTGCTAGGTGCTGCGTGTGCTAAGTACTATGTGTGCTAGGTGCTGCGTGGGCTAGGTACTATGTGTGCTAGGTGCTGCATGTGCTAGGTTCTATGTGTGCTAGGTACTATGTGTGCTGGGTGCTGTGAGTGCTAGGTACTATGTGTACTAGGTGCTGTGTGTGCTAGGTACTGCGTGTGCTAGGTACTGCGTGTGCTAGGAACTGCGTGTGCTAGGTGCTGCGTGTGCTAGGTGCTGTGTGTGCTAGGTGCTGCGTGTGCTAGGTACTATGAGTGCTAGGTACTATGAGTGCTAGGTGATGCGTGTGCTAGGTACTATGTGTGCTAGGTGCTGCTTGTGCTAGGTGCTGCTTGTGCTAGGTGCTGCATGTGCTAGGTGCTGCGTGTGCTAGGTACTATATGTGCTAGGTGCTGCGTGTGCTAGGTTCTATGTGGGCTAGGTGCTGCGTGTGCTAGGTACTATGTGGGCTAGGTGCTGCGTGTGCTAGGTACTATGGGTGCTAGGTGCTGCGTGTGCTAGGTACTATGGGTGCTAGGTGCTGCGTGTGCTAGGTGCTGTGTTTGCTAGGTTCTATGTGTGCTAGGTACTATGTGTGCTAGGTGCTGCGTGTGCTAGGTGCTGCGTGTGCTAGGTACTATATGTGCTAGGTTCTATGTGGGCTAGGTGCTGCGTGTGCTAGGTACTATGTGGGCTAGGTGCTGTGTGTGCTAGGTACTATGTGTGCTAGGTGCTGCGTGTGCTAGGTACTATGTGTGCTAGGTGCTGCATGTGCTAGGTACTATGTGTGCTAGGTGCTGTGTGTGCTAGGTTCTATGTGTGCTAGGTGCTGCGTGTGCTAGGTACTATGTGTGCTGGGTGCTGCGTGTGCTAGGTACTATGTGTACTAGGTGCTGCGTGTGCTAGGTACTACAGGGAGTGCAGAATTATTAGGCAAATTATTATTTTGACCACATCATCCTCTTTATGCATGTTGTCTTACTCCAAGCTGTATAGGCTCGAATGCCTACTACCAATTAAGCATATTAGGTGATGTGCATCTCTGTAATGAGAAGGGGTGTGGTCTAATGACATCAACACCCTATATCAGGTGTGCATAATTATTAGGCAACTTCCTTTCCTTTGGCAAAATGGGTCAAAAGAAGGACTTGACAGGCTCAGAAAAGTCAAAAATAGTGAGATATCTTGCAGAGGGATGCAGCACTCTTAAAATTGCAAAGCTTCTGAAGCGTGATCATCGAACAATCAAGCGTTTCATTCAAAATAGTCAACAGGGTCGCAAGAAGCGTGTGGAAAAACCAAGGTGCAAAATAACTGCCCATGAACTGAGAAAAGTCAAGCGTGCAGCTGCCAAGATGCCACTTGCCACCAGTTTGGCCATATTTCAGAGCTGCAACATCACTGGAGTGCCCAAAAGCACAAGGTGTGCAATACTCAGAGACATGGCCAAGGTAAGAAAGGCTGAAAGATGACCACCACTGAACAAGACACACAAGCTGAAACGTCAAGAACGGGCCAAGAAATATCTCAAGACTGATTTTTCTAAGGTTTTATGGACTGATGAAATGAGAGTGAGTCTTGATGGGCCAGATGGATGGGCCCGTGGCTGGATTGGTAAAGGGCAGAGAGCTCCAGTCCGACTCAGACGCCAGCAAGGTGGAGGTGGAGTACTGGTTTGGGCTGGTATCATCAAAGATGAGCTTGTGGGGCCTTTTCGGGTTGAGGATGGAGTCAAGCTCAACTCCCAGTCCTATTGCCAGTTTCTGGAAGACACCTTCTTCAAGCAGTGGTACAGGAAGAAGTCTGCATCCTTCAAGAAAAACATGATTTTCATGCAGGACAATGCTCCATCACACGCGTCCAAGTACTCCACAGCGTGGCTGGCAAGAAAGGGTATAAAAGAAGAAAATCTAATGACATGGCCTCCTTGTTCACCTGATCTGAACCCCATTGAGAACCTGTGGTCCATCATCAAATGTGAGATTTACAAGGAGGGAAAACAGTACACCTCTCTGAACAGTGTCTGGGAGGCTGTGGTTGCTGCTGCACGCAATGTTGATGGTGAACAGATCAAAACACTGACAGAATCCATGGATGGCAGGCTTTTGAGTGTCCTTGCAAAGAAAGGTGGCTATATTGGTCACTGATTTGTTTTTGTTTTGTTTTTGAATGTCAGAAATGTATATTTGTGAATGTTGAGATGTTATATTGGTTTCACTGGTAAAAATAAATAATTGAAATGCGAATATATTTGTTTTTTGTTAAGTTGCCTAATAATTATGCACAGTAATAGTCACCTGCACACACAGATATCCCCCTAAAATAGCTATAACTAAAAACAAACTAAAAACTACTTCCAAAACTATTCAGCTTTGATATTAATGAGTTTTTTGGGTTCATTGAGAACATGGTTGTTGTTCAATAATAAAATTAATCCTCAAAAATACAACTTGCCTAATAATTCTGCACTCCCTGTATGTGTGCTAGGTGCTGCGTGTGCTAGGTGCTGCGTGTGCTAGGTACTATGAGTGCTAGGTGCTGCGTGTGCTAGGTACTATGTGTGCTAGGTGCTGCGTGTGCTAGGTGCGGCGTGTGCTAGGTACTATGTGTGCTAGGTGCTGCGTGTGCTAGGTGCGGCGTGTGCTAGGTACTATATGTGCTAGGTGCTGGGTGTGCTAGGTTCTATGTGGTCTAGGTGCTGCGTGTGCTAGGTACTATGTGGGCTAGGTGCTGCGTGTGCTAGGTAATATGTGTGCTAGGTGCTGCGTGTGCTAGGTACTCTGTGTGCTAGGTGCTGCGTGTGCTAGGTACTCTGTGTGCTAGGTGCTGCGTGTGCTAGGTACTATGTGTGCTAGGTTCTGCGTGTGCTAGGTACTGCGTGTGCTAGGTGCTGCGTGTGCTAGGTGCTGCGTGTGCTAGGTGCTCCGTGTGCTAGGTACTATGTGTGGTCTAGGTGCTGCTGCGTGGGCTAGGTGCTGCTGCGTGTGCCAGGTGCTGAGTGCCCTAGGTACTGCGTGTGCCAGGTACTGTGTGCGCTTGGTACTGTATGTACTAGGCGCTGCGTGTGCTAGGTCCTGTGTGTAGTTCCTAAGCAGTCATCTCCTACAACTAACCCTGACATTATCTAATAGTCTTGCCTCTTCTTTAAAATAATCACTCACTCCTTTTGTCGTCTAGTATGTTCGCAGAATCTGCTCCTCAATTTATGTGATCGAGTTTATTTATATATTGTAAAGCAACTTATACAAACTTTGCTCTTTGGAGTACTAAATTTAAATTTATTCTACACGCCTCATCCCCCGCTCCCCCCCCCCATAGCTAGAGCCCACGTCAGGGTTCAACCTAGGTGAATTACTTTCACCTCAATTCCTAGCAATTCGCTTATGACTTACGATGTATCAATGTTTTGATGGCTATTGCAACTGGACCTGCGTGTCCGAACCTTTTCTTTGTGTATGTTTGAACAGGGGTCCTGCGTGTCCCCAAGTGTTACCTTTCATTCTAAAACTGAATACAAATTCATTTAAAAAAAAAAAAAAAAATTCAAGCCAGCCATGTGGAAAAAACTAGGCCCCAATAAGTTTTAACACCAAACATATATAAAAAACGATTAAACATGCCAGCAAACGTTTTAAAATGCACTTTTATAAGAGTATGTATCTCTATTAATAAGCCTGATACCAGTCGCTATCACTGCATTTAAGGCTTTACTTACATTACTTCGGTATCAGCAGCATTTTCTAGCAAATTCCATTCCCTAGAAAAATATTAACTGCACGTACCTTATTGCAGGAAAACCTGCACGCTGTTCCCCCTCTGAAGTTACCTCACTCCTCAGAATATGTGAGAACAGCAAAGGATCTTAGTTACTTCTGCTAAGATCATAGAAAACGCAGGCAGATTCTTCCTCCTACTACTCCGGTACCATTTAAAAATAACAAACTTTTGATTGAAGAAATAAACTCAGTATAAAACACCACAGTCCTCTTACGACCTCCATCTTAGTTGAGAGTTGCAAGAGAATGACTGGGTATGGCAGTGAGGGGTGGAGCTATATAGCAGCTCTGCTGCGGATGATCCTCTTGCAACTTCCTGTTGGGAAGGAGAATATCCCATAAGTAATGGATGATCCGTGGAGTGGATACACTTAACAAGAGAAAAAAGGTTTTTAATTTTTTTTTATTTTTTTTTTAGCATATTTACATATGCTGTGGTGTAGCATCCCCCCCTTAGCTCCCAACCTCCCTGATCCCCCCCAAAACAGCTCTCTAACCCTCCCCATCTGCCTTATTGGCGGCTATCTTGGGTACTGGCAGCTGTCTGCTATTATTTCACAGTCAAAAAAGTGTTTTTTTTTAAATGTACACTACTGTTACACCAGATATGAGTGGTGGCACTGGGCAAGTGGGCACAATATACGCTGTGAGCCTGACACACACGCTGGCAGACAGGCAACTGCAATTAGATTAAAAAAAAAAGCAGACTGATGTTCTAGCCCTAAAAAGGGCTTTTTGGGGTGCTGTCCTTACAGCAGAGATCAAATGAGTCCTTCAGGACTGTAGTGGACACTGAATACACTAGCCTAGCTATCAATTTCCCTATTAAATCAGCAGCAGCTACACTGTCCCTCCTCTCACTAAGAATGCAGCTTCCAAATGAATCTAAAATGGATGCTGTGCAGGAGGTGGGAGAGTCTGGGAGGGAGTGTCTGCCGCTGATTTGGCTGTAATGTGTCTGCTGACTGTGAGGTAAAGGGTCCAAGTTTACTCAATGATGAAGAATAGGGGGCGGATCGAACATCGCAAATGTTCGCCCACCGCGGCGAACGCGAACATGCTATGGTCACCGGGAACTATTCGCCGGCGAACTATTCGCGACATCACTAGTGGCTAAATGTAGCAAACCTATCAGCAAGTGCTACCCAGGTCTGAACCAAAAATGGGACGGCTCTTAAGCTTACATTCTTGCTTTTTCAAATAAAGATAGCAGGAGATCAAAGAAAAAATTATAATAGGAGTAAATTAGAAAGTTGCTTAAAATTGATTGCTCTATCTGAATCACGAAAGAAAAAAAAGTGGGTTAAGTATCCCTTTAAGTTTAGAGTACCCCAGTACAAACTGTTGTATTTGTTACTTTATTTTTATTTGCACAAAATACACATATTAATTGACTTAATTTATTTAAAGTATAAATGTATGCAGCCTGCATACATTTATACTTCAAATAAATTAATATGTGCATTTTGTGAAAGTAAAAGAAAGTAAGAAATAAAACAACTTGCCCTGGGGTACTATAAACAACTTTTGTATTATAAATAAAAATTAATTTTTCAGCTCACATAATGCAGCCATGATGCCATTAATATAAATAGAAAGTCCCTTCAGCTGCTTCATTTTTTAATTACCCCTGATATCAGCGAGAAAGAAAGAGTCACAGCTGCATTTTTTTTTTAATAATGGTTATTCACGGTCACCTTAACAAAACAGCTGAGCAGCACATTTTATTGCAGGACTCGGAGCCTGCCGGTTCAGTTATGGGCTGAGTCTCATCTCTGTCTACTGGTCCACACTGATCGGCTCTAGGCTCTACTTCTGAGTTTAGGGGGTGTGTGACTGAGAGACACTGTCCTCCTGCCGCCATGTGTGAGAAGACTTCTGCACTACACCAGTGAGCGGCAAAGCGTGATGGTGACGTTGAGGGTGCTGACGTCGCTGCCTGACCACGCAATACAAGATAATGATAAATTCAAGGAGGAGGAGACTCAGAAGTGGCACACACAATCGCGCTAACTAAGCAAAGCTTAAATATAAAAAAAAATCCATACACAGCGTCGGGGTCGGCTGCAGCCTGCGCCCTAGGTGGCAGTGAACCCTAGGCGGCTGCCTAGATGGCCTAGTGGGAGCGCCGGCCCTGGCCTTTGGGACTAAATAATCTTGATTTTATTAAAGACAGGAGGTGAATATTTTGCATCAAATCTTTACTGAATCCAAACAGCAGAAAGCAAGAACTGAACAGAAAATTAAAATAACTTTGCAACATATTGCACCAATCAGCACACAGCAACATAATAAAGAGTCCATCTGACATCCACCGCTTCCTCTTTTCTTTGAGGCTGAGATACAGGAACCAAGGAGAAGAACTTCAAAACATGGTGATCGAGCCAATGAAAAGAAAGCCAGAGACTGAAGAAAAGTTCACCGAAATCATGACACTGAAAAACAAAAGGAGGAGAACCGAAATAACCTCTGTTTTGTGGAGCAAAACATACTAAGAGACACAAAATGACAAATTTTTTAAATTTTTTTTTGGGAGGGGCAAAACGAAGGAGGTGAGAAAATATTCGCCTCCTGTCTTTAAGAAAATCTAGATTATTTAGTCACCAAGGCTATAATAATCCGAATTTTTTTGCGAGACAGGAGGTGAATATTTAGCATTTTTAACGCACAGAAGGAAGAACCTCAGCGGCATGGGAGAACATTTTAAAGAAAAATCGAGAGAAAGTAGACGCAAAAGACCAATCTACAGCTATCAGAATGTCTTTTATGCTGACTACCTATCGCACAATAGAAACATTCGGAAGACGTGAAAAAGCGAAAGCGGAAGGCAAATCAAACTAATGACCTTAAAATAAGGCATACCAAAGGGTGGCTCCCCACGGTGATGCCTTCAATGGGGAGATGTCCTGCTGAGATAGCAGAGCATCCAAAATAAATGGAACAATAGGCCTTCCCATGGGAAAAAACTTAGTCAAGAAATTGACAATCAAATCTGGAGGGCCCGAAAAGGAATAAGCCGGCTTGCTGTCGCACCAACGAACCCATGACTCTCAGGCAGAAACGCAACCTATCCAGGTGTCAGGGGCTAGGGGGAGTATGGGAAACTCGTCCAGTGGAACGTGCGTAGCAGACGCAACTATATTGAAAAGTTCCACTGGACGAATTTCCCATACCGAAAAGGCCAGTACGCGGTAAGACCGGTGAAGAAAAGAGATGTGGCACTAGGGACCCCACGTAAGTCTGTAACGGAGATTGCACAAGTCATGGATATTCGGAAGGTGGGTAAGACTGAACGGCAGATGCTGCTAAACTAACCACGCTGAGAAAAACGTTGCTACTTTGCGAAGTATATTCCGTTGTTGTGGGTGCTACTTGGAGGATTTTGACAAAGGACTGTACTACCTTGCCTTGCTTTACTAAACCTATTTCAAAAGGCTTCAACTTGCTGGACTGAGCTGAACTTAAATAACGTATACAGTCGCAAGTGACCGTTATTACAGCCGTGGGGATGCACATTGAAAACTCACCGACAGGCTATACTTGTGGAATATAATGATTAATCCAAGTGGTTTTGGGATACAGAGATATAATTGGATGAAACATTCAACTCTGGACAAACAATAGATAGGGAGCTCCCTGTAATTTAAATGGGTACCCTTCACTGATTTCTAGTGGACTTATTATAATGTTTACTGCTTGTGGCAATTTGTTATAAAGGATAAATAAATGTTGATTTAGCTGTATATAACTGCTATTGTCCTGAATTTACTATCAATTCCTTGATGGTTTGTGCTAGATAAGGGTATACTGGACTACACAGCCTAGGGTAGGAAGCTTAGTGTGACTCCCCCTATCCTGAGGATGTATGTTTTTGTCTTCTGCATTTAAAAAAATGTATACCTCTGAGTACTGTCCAGCTATTAAGAAATTACAGGTGAGCATTGCATTAACCAGGACTTTGCATTAATTATTGTGCCAGTCTTGTATTATATAATATATGTGTGTATATATATATATATATATATATATATATATACACACACACACACACTTGCATATATTCACCTACACATGCATACATAAAAACATGTATAGGAACACACATACACACACATTTACCTACATATGCATACATAAAAACGTGCATAGGTACATCTATACTCAAAGACATGTGTATGTATATATATATATATATATATATATAAAAAAGTATATATACACACACAAATATTAAACTGCATACAGATTCCTGCAGGCTTTTAAAAGGTTAATACTGGATCCTTAGATCAGCATCTGAGTCTATTATTCTTTATAGTCTATAACAAAAAATACTTTTTACTTCTGTCAGACCCAGAGGGCCATCGAATCTGGGTCCAACACGTGAAAGAGCTAAGATTAAAAGAGTCTAAATATCCCCCATATGAAAGCCCTGAAAGGCAAGGGATAAAGGATTTCATATATCATTTGAAGGTGACCAGAGAAAAAGAGAAAGCCCGGTCATCTCAGGGAAAGTGCCACTACCACCAATGAATAATACAACACACAAGGAAAAACATATTAATTGTAGGCAAGCTAGAAAAAAAGTTTAGCAAATACAGACTTGTCTAAATTTAATATAATGTGCAGAAAAAGGGGGGGGGGGGGTCCTAAGCACGGCACCTGATGGAAAGAAGTTATATGAAAATGAAATAATGAGGCCTGGCTACTGGTCACACATACACTGCACAAGGTACTAAATATAGCTTTGCAAGAATAGAAATAAGGCCTGAAAACCGGCCAAACATACAAACAAATATACAGGCAAGAAAAAAGGCCTGGCTACCAACCCCACACACTCCGGTCCTAAGCAATTTGCTTAATTGAGGGACCGATTGAACACACAGCAGGCCTGACTACAGGCCACTACCGCTGACTGTCAATCCGCTATCGTTCTGAGTAGCGGCACAAACGACAGACCGGAATTACAATCAATGGTCAGGTTTGTGTCCGTGAGCACTCAGAATGGCAGCGGACCAAGGACTGACAAGACCGGGATGCAGTCACAAGGCCTGGAAGTGGACACAAAGGCTGCCATGCAGTCACGTGGTAGGAGCAAAGCGCTCCGCCACGGGGAGAGAATCAGCAGGGGATCGAGATGCAAACAAGTGCTTGGTCCTGGAGAAGAGAAATAAACCACTGCCATAAAAGATTACCAAAAATAGTTTGGTGTTTGATTTACCATTACATTACTGCTGCAGCTTTAATAATTATATTAAGAAACAAATCTCATTCACATCCTGAATTCAAACTCAAGGGGCAATAAGTTTGAAGGCTGTAAACCTATTGCCTGTTACAATATAAAACAAACAATTACACATAATATAAGAATATAAAGAACTCAGGAAAGAAACCATATATAATAGTGTCACGAATACCTCAGGATTTAGCTGCTAAGGGGTTAATTCTGTAGCCTGTGAGCTAACAAACATTTGTTTTTTCAAAAAGAACTGTGTCCTGTGTTTGTTTGTTTTTTGTGATAAAACCAGACCCCATCATAAATAGTTTCAGAGTTCCACTTGAATAAATGTTATCATGTAAGCATTGGTGCATTCAGGCCGTACACATGTTGGTTCCAAAGACAATAAGCAGTGCCCTTTCCCCATATCCTGATGAGGTCAATGGTACAAGATGTGTGTTTAAAACATGTTATGACATTAAATGAAGGGAAATATGGCAACCATGTCATATTTGGTATCAAATTGGTTCTCACAATGTAAATAAGAGATTGCCCTTTTGCCTATATGAAAATGGATGTATCTAGCAGAAATTATAATGGGTTCTATAATTTCAGGCAAAGACTTAGAGTTTATTGAAGGTCATAAAAATGGTAATCCAGTGTAGCAGTTATACCGCCAGCATGAAACAGCTCTGGGAACCCTCTGTGTGTGATGGGAAGAAAGCCGCCAAGCTCCTCTCCCCTATAAACTCTGGAATTCCACCCTCAGCTGTGTGATGTCCGTTTGTTGCTTCAGTGTTTCCTGGAGTACGGTGTCCTTAGTGAGCCACAATAGTGTGAAGAAAGTAGTTCCGGCAACGTTTCACCTCTTAGCAGAGCCTTTGTCAAGCCAGAGCTGTTTCATGCTGGCGGTATAACTGCTACACTGGATTACAAAAACACTTGGAGCTCCTGAACAAATTAAGGTACTATTTCTTCACGGCTATAACCTGGGCAGGATTGCCGTTTTACACCAATCCTAAAACTTTGAAATTGAATTGAGCATCATTGTTGCAGCTCATTGTTATTTTGCTTAAATCACCAGGATTCGTTTTCTCTCATTAGTACTGCTTTTTTGCTTCCTTAACCCTGTCTGCAGCAGAGGCTAAGTATTTTGAAGTGTCTTTAGAGGTCTTCTCTCTACATAGATAGGTCACTTACAGAGAATCACTTATTTTATACAAACAAGTTTTTATGCATTTATTTATGTACATTTAGTATTGCCTTTTTATATTTATCTCATTATATGAATTATTTCGCTTACAACTTTTTTAATACATTTAGTAAAGTCTAATTAAATTATATTTTAACATTCATTTCAATTGGCTGTTGATTTTTTTTCTTGTTCATTTACATATCATTTGTTAAAAGATTTTTTTTTCTTGATCATTTACCTATCATTTGTTAAAAGATTTTTTTCATATGTATTAGGACATAATCAACTCATATATTTTTTTGACCTGCCCTTTAAGGCGCCCACAGTACTTGTTTTTTCACTTCAATATAAAAGCTGCACTGCAGAGGAGGTATAATCTTACTCCTGAGGTGTACAGGAAGAAATTCCGTTTTCTGCAGAAAGGTACGTCAGAGAGCTATACTACAGCTGTTGGAAACTTGATGACAGCCTTTAAACAGTGGGTCAGAGGGCTAAAGATTGCCACTATAGAAGAGCTAGAAGATCTGATGGTGAAAGAGCAATTTATGCAGCTGTGCCCAGCAGAAGTTCAAGAATGGGTTTTGGATTGTAAACCAATAATAGCATTGGAAGCTGGTGAGCTGGCTGATTTTTACACAACCAACAGGTCACCAGGGAATGGGAGAAAATCCTTTGCTAAGGGGGGATCCACCTGGAAAGGAGCTGCTGCACGTCCCCCCTTCACAAAACCTGTTGTGCCTTTATTTAAGGTGTCTGTTCCCTCTGGCAAAGTAGGGGCGAGTGCTGCACCTGGGCAGGGGGATACCCGCAGGTGTTTTGCTTGCAACAAAGTGGGCCACATCAGCTTCACTTGCCCAGAGAAGATTAACTTGGTGCAATCAGCTGGACGGGGTAATACCTCAGAAGTACCAGCATCTGTTTTGTTTGTTACACGTCCAGAGGAAAGCAACCAGGAGAACTTGCAACCTGTGCTGGTCGGAACTATGGTAACACTTGGGCTTTGGGACACAGGTGCAGCAGTGACTCTTGTGCTTCCAGGGCTGGTGAGATCTAAGGACATTATTCCTGGCAGGACTGTAGCAGTTAAAGGGATTGTGGAAATAAAACTTTCAGTGCCTATGGCATGGGTATATCTTGATTGGAGAGCGGGAAGAGGTTTAAGAAATGTGGCGGTATCTGAAAATATTCCTAATGATGTTTTACTGGGTACTGATCTGGGTAGATTGTTATCTTTTTATGTGCCTGACAATGCTACATGTGACCTAGTGACATTAGTTGTAGACCCTTATGTGAAAAGGGCTGTGTGTAAAAATGCTCAGAGACATTCTGACCAGGAGGGAGGACAGATTTCATGTGTGTAAAGTGCTGTGCCTGAACTGGGGGTGTCTGTGCTGAGATGTGAACCTGTAAGAGGGGAGACTGACTGGGGAGAACGACGGATATATGGTGTGTGTCTTCCTGTGATTAAACCAGCAGTATCTGCAGAATTAAAGTTAACTGTACAGCGTGAGACTGATGGGGGAGGAAGGCAGATAGACTGTGTGGGTCTGTCTGTGCCTGAACAGAGTTTAACTGTACAGGAAGAAACTGTCTGTGAGAGGAGGCAGATGAGTGGTGAGTGTCTGTCTGTGATTGAATCAGTGGATTCTATAGAAAGAGGTGAAACTGACGTGAGAGAGAATGACTGGGTGACTGAGCCGCTGGATGATGTATGTCAGTCTGTGCCAGAACCAATTGAGCCGCTGTGGAAAGACAGGATATATGGGATGAATGGCAGATGGAAGATATGTGCTTGTTTGCACCAGTGTCAGAAGGATCCCAACTTCTGTGTAAGGATGTGAAGTGGCAGACTGACTGCGAGAGAGAGCGGGGGGATAATGTAGCCCCCTCTATAACAGAAGCAGCAGAGCCCCAGAATCCAGAGTGTATGGGGGAGGAGGGTACAAGATACTCTTTGAGGGACCCCCAGAGTGAGTGTGAAACGCATTGCAAAATAAATACTGTTTGTTTTATACCACGACCTGGTATTTTTGCTTCTTTCCACGATCCACTTGTTTTTGAAACAGGACTTTTACCACGGAACCTTTCATACATTGACACTGTCAGTTTTGGAGAAAAGTCTCGGTGGCGTGAGTGCAGCAGGAGAACACCTATCAGCTTGCAGCTCACCTGGTCCGGCCATTGGCCCTAAAAAACGTGGGTGCTACTTTCTAGACGCCTATCTGGATTCCACAGGTCCTCTGGGTGAGACCTCCAGCGTACTGACTGCTGGAATTTGAATGTCAGCCTGCTTTATCGCACCTTATTCATTTAAGGTGCCACTTTCCTTGTGAGTAGTTTTTTGCACATCACTTTTATATTTGTTGTTTTAACGATTCACACTATGTTGGCGCCCCTTGTTTATCTTCCATTCTAGACACCCTGACCCATCGCACCGCGGGACACAAGAGGAGCATGCCAAACACCTGAACACATCACCGTTCACATATTAGGATTGGACACTTATTTTTTACATCACAGCATTTTTTGGGACATTGATAAGTACTTTTTATATATTTTACTCATCGCCACAAATATCATTGTTTATCTGTGATATCTGATTATTTCAATGTATCACTAATATTTGTCCTGAGCACTTGTTTTACTCACAATTTATTTTCGTCATTATTATTAATTTTTCACACATACCAAACACTGTGCTGTTTATATTTTTTTATTTATACATACGGGTACAAACCCAATCATAAAGTGTTAGGTCCTACTTTGATAACCTGTGTTCCAAGCGCATCCTCTTAAGTTTTTTCCTCCTCAGGAATTTCTTTTTATATTAAGATGTGACCTATAAACAGCAGTGGAGGATAAATAGGAGCGCCTAGGGCTTAGGTATAAACAGGAATCACACTATGATTAAAAATACATTAATTTATTATACCATCTCAATATAAACAAAAATATAAAAATATTACAATGAATACGACCATTGATTGGAACAAGTTATTTGGACCCTTGTTAGAGGATCTTAGCTTAATCTGATCAGTTTCTCTTCTGGTTGTAACAGATATAGGAATTAAAACAGGTGCTGTGCTTATCGCAATAAGAAATTAAAACAATACTGTGCTGTGATCACAATAATAAATTAACTTAGCTTAGTTACACAACATATAGTACATATAATTGTGACAGGATAGTGAAAATCGGTGATCAAAATGCTAATGTGAAAAACTGTGATCAAAAAATATTGTACCAAACAAAAAGGGGTAGAAAAATTCAAAGATATTCAAATAGTCAAAAAATCGAAAAATCAAAGAATCAAAAGGTGAAAAAATGAAAAAATAAAAGACAAACCGGTTTGTCAAAAAGGTGAATTATAAATATGTATATGTGCTTAAAAAGTTATGTGAAAAATTGTGTCACAATAGTAATGGTGATTCTAATCAATTCTACAATCAACCATAATACAGACTCCTATTGGGAAAAGAATCACATATAATATGCTATAATATTGGCCCAAACAACAAATCAAAAAACAATATGGTAACAATATTCTCGTTACTAATATAGGCTAAACGGATTGCAATGTTGCTAGAAAAAACTTAAAGATATGTCAATAAATTATTAAAAAATACAAAATGTTAAATATAAAATATACAAAATATTAAAAAATACAGATTCTATAAAATGTCCAAATGATAGGTCCAATTGGAAATAATCCAAACTGTGGGAAACTGTTGGAAGGGAATAAAAACAATATCCTTAGAGGCTGTCCTGATCCAGAATCCTAGTCTTTACAACATGGACCTGAAAACAAAAACAGAAAAAATCCTCACATAAAGGGCCTATAGGATAAAGTCTTATAGTAATCAAACTTACCCCAAAAGCCAAAAGTCCTGGTACTGATGAAGCCTCACAAATCTCTACACGTTTCAGCCCTGCAGCGGAGCCTTTAAGATATAATGAGGCTATGATATGACTAAACTTATATAGCCCATGTTTGGGGAGTTTCTAAATCAAATTGCGCCAAATTTCGAATTCCGGCGGTAAAAATTGCCGCCAAACGCTTACCGCGTCTTTTCCCCAATAAACCGGATATCCGTTTGCCAGATACTTCCAGTTGCGTCATTTCCGGTAGCTGCGGCCGACTTCCGGTTTATTGTACTTCCGGCGGACGCGCTACCATTTTGGATATTGGCAAAAAAAAATAAAAAATTTTGGCAAAAAATTATTGGCAAAAACTTATGTTATCTGTTAACCGGCTGGATATTATATTCTATAGAGGAAAAAAAGGGGGGGGGGGGGGGTTTGAAGATTGTTTCTATACTTAAATTTGAGCTAGATTTTAGGCTCATGGATACCAGGATACACAGGTTTCGGACACAATATTAATTACATCAATACACTATGCTTAAATGGATTACCAAATAGGAATATATGTAGGTATCTGGGATCATAATAAAGTAATTGATGAAGGTAGGATAAATATAAATATAAAAACCTCAATTATAACTTAATCAGTATCAACCTCTCAATTATTCACACTAGTGGTTATTCAAGGGAGGCAAGAGAACAATTTAACAAATATTCTAGACAGTTGGATAGAACACAACCAATATCATTAGGATGTGGATTATCATACTTGTGGGGTATCTAACACCATGATCGACCTTTGTATACAGATTAATATATATATATATATATATATATATATCTGATGATAAAAACATTAAGTTCAATTCATATTTCATAGAAGACTCGGGATTCGATAGCTTCATGATGATATGTGTGGCACTTTTGACTAAAAAACATGCGGTACTGGGTTCATATAACAAACCAATTTAAAGGGAATGTCAGTTTAAGGGGATAACTTTGGGATACCGGTGCGGGGGGATGTCTTTTGTGCTATTGGAATAGATGTACTATTTCAAAACTGGCATTATGTCCTTTTGGATAGATGCAGTCTAAGTTGAATATCCACTTCGATTCTATCTTCAACATTTTACTTTCCATATTCCCACCCCTCCAATCCTTATTTAGTTTACAAATCCCCATGTATCTGAAACTTTTGTTATTTCCCCCAAGCATTTCTTTAAAATGTTTGTAGAGAGGCAAGTCTATTTTACCCCATTTTATCTGTAGTAAATGTTCGCGGATTCTATCCTTCAATTTTCTGGTGGTCTGTCCGACATATTGCAGACCACAACCGCATTCATTTAGGTAAACCACAAACTTGTCTGTACATCTGATGGTTTGTTTAACTTGGAATACTTCATTAGTTACTTCAGATTTCAGGCAGTTACTCTTGATACCATGTTGACATGCCTTACATAAGTGGCACGGATAGAAACTGCAGAGTTTCTTGCCTACAACTCCTAAAGAATTATTCATATTAGTATTGCACTTCGGGATGCTTGGAGCCAATGTGGACTTTAAATTCTCCGCCTTTCTAAAAATGAAGTGGGGTCGTTCAGATAGATGTTCCCCTATAATATCATCATCCTTGAGAAGGTGCCAGTGTCTTTCACTATGTCCTCTATTGTTTTTTTCCTCTCATTATACTGGGTAATAAAAGGGACCTTGAGACTTTCATCTGGTCCTGTGTTTTGTTTGATTTTATATTCGAGAAGGGTTTCTCTTTTCATGTTGTTCACATCACGTATGTTTCTATCTATATGTGATTCATTATAACCCCTTTCAAGGAACCTGTCCTTAAGTATTTGAGACTGTTTGGTCCGGGTATCTTCTTTTGAACAGTTCTTCCTTATCCTCATAAGCTGCCCCTTTGGAATATTAGATATCCATTTATTATGGTGACAGCTTGAATGGTGGATATAGTTATTGGAATCGACTTCCTTGAAGTGTGTTGAGGTCTCAATTCTCCCATCCTCGACTCTGATATCCAGATCTAGGAAGACAATGTGGTCCTTGCTGATGGTGTTCGTAAATTTTAGATTGGATTGGTTTTCATTCATTATCCTTAATGTATGTTCCAAGTCTTCTTGACTTCCTTTCCAAATGATTAGAAGATCGTCTATATATCTTTTATAAAGAACCAGGTCCGCGCCCGCTGGGCAAGACTCCCAAAAGATGGTTTCCCATCTGCCCATATAGAGATTGGCATAACTGGGAGCGAACCTGGTCCCCATGGGGTCCGACATACCTGACGGTAAAAGACCCCATCCCAACAAAAACAGTTATGCTTTAGGATGTAGTCTATTCCGTCTAGTATGAATCTTCTCTGAGGTTCAGGCATGCTTTCATCTTTGTCCAGATAATTTCTGATGGATTCTATACCTTCATCATGTGGTATAGAAGTATACAGTGATGTTACATCGCTGGTGACCATTATATAGGTGTCATCCCATTCCATGTTCTTTAGTAAATTCAAAACTTCGGTGGAGTCTCTTAGATAGGAGGATAGTGTTCTTACATAAGGTTGCAATTGTTTATCGATGTATTCAGATAAATTGCTTGAGAGTGATCCTATACCTGATATAATTGGTCTCCCAGGGGGGTTGACTAGGCTCTTGTGGATCTTGGGTAGATGGTAGAATACAGGTATCTTAGGATGTTTATTAATTAGATATCTGTATTCCTTGTCATTCAGTATGCCCATTTCATTTGCTTCAGCCAATAGATCATCCAGAGTGGTTTTGTAATGGCCCGTGGGATCTGAGTTCAAGATTTCATACGTCTCCTTATCATCAAGGATCCTCTTGGACTCTCTCCAATAGTCCGTTTTGTTTATCAGGACTACGCCACCTCCCTTGTTGACCTATAAACAGACTGCACAGACTAGTGGACAGAGACTGACATAGACTGCAGACACAGGGGGGAGGAGTACACAGAAGTGTATTTATACAGCCCCACAGTGCCATTCAGCAGATACACTGATGGGTGTGCAGAATCAGTGTCCTCAGCAGATAGGACTCATAGTGGAGAAGAGGGGGCAGTTAGTCAACCCCCTACCATCTATAACAGAAATCCAGATATGCCTTTTTTTCCTATTTTTGTGGTATCTAAATATATTAAATCAGCTGGGTAGAGCGAATAGCATGTCCTTTTTAAATGGAAGGCACCTTGATGTCAAAACTGCTATGTGCAATTTGTCTGGCAATGGCGTTATTACTGCAAGGGGAAGCTCCCTTTGATATGCATCGGGAGTGGCTTGTAGTCACCCCCTTTTGCGTCTCTTATTGGAGGAGGTGTCACGAATACCTCAGGATCTAGCTTCTAAGGGGTTAATTCTGTTTAGTCTGTGAGCTAACAAACATTTGTTTTTTCAAAAAGAACTGTGTCCTGTGTTTATGTTTGTTTTTTGTGATAAAACCAGACCCCATCATAAATTGTTTCAGAGTTCCACTTGAATAAATGTTATCATGTAAACATTAGTGCATTCAGGCCGTAAACGTGTTGGTTCCAAAGACAATAAGCTGTGCCCTCTCCCCATATCCTGATGAGGTCAATAAAAGGACATTGGTACAAGACGTGTGTTTAAAACATGTTATGACATTAAATGAAGGGAAATATGGCAACCATGCCATATTTGGCATCAAATTGATTCTCACAATGTAAATAAGAAATTGCCCTTTTGCCTATATGAAAATGGATGTATCTAGCAGAATTATAATGGGTTCTATAATTTCAGGCAAATTTCAGGCAAAGGCCCCCCCCTATAAAAATAGGGGGGGGGGGTCTTAGCCCTGCCAGGAGGGTGTGGTCAGGCAACTTGATCTCTGGAAAATATGTATAAGAATCTTGTGTTTTAACAATAAAATTGTCATTCTTACAAGGGAGGCTGTGACAACACAGAGTAAGGACCCAATTGCTTCATGCCATCTCTCTGGTAACAGATCTTGAGACTAGTAAAATATTAAATCTGTTTTTTCTCCCTTTTTATTTTAAAAACTGTTTGCTGTGTGTAATTTTATTTGTAACAACTTTTTATTAATAATGCATTGTGCATAATATTTTTGGCATAATAAATAAGTCCTTTATTAAGCTTTGGCCTTTGTCTAATTGAACCACGTTACTGAAAGGACTGGAGTATTAGAACTGTAGGTTTTAGGTTATTTTCGGCTAAATTGTATTCTGAGAGTTAATGTGTAAGTCTGGGTTTTTCCCTAGGATTTTCCCTTTAATAAATTATAAGTGGTGGCAGCATAGATAGTGTGGGTGGCATTAAAGGAGAGTTTTGGGCATTTCTTTTAAGTCTAGTATAGACTAGAGAGTGTTGTTAACCCTTGCACCCACTGAAATAAATCCCAAGCTTGCCTGGTGTGGCTAGATTGTGACATATTAGTGACAGTAGAAGGGGTCTGATAACCCTTTTGGTGCCAAACAATTGATGGGCACAGGGTTGGTTAACCTTGGTCATCACAAATAGTTTTACAGAAAATTCTTAAACAGATTCTTAAACAGAATCAAATATACATTAAAATATGAGGAAGATTAATACATGGTTAAAAAATATATATTTTCTCAAAGAGTCAACATATATTCAAGTTCCCCAGTAGATGGTGCTATTTCACAAAAAAACACTAAAAAAAGAACAGTGAAACCTAAACACCGTGGGCACGATCCGATAAAAATCGTAGTTTGCGTCAGATGCTAAAGTGCCGTAAGTCGGATAAACCAGCGATGTCCAGAAATCTGCGTAAGTACAAATTTCTGGAGTCGCCAGTGACTTACGGCACTTTAGAAACTGGTTCAGCCAATCGGATTGAACTTGAATCTGATTGGCTGATTCAATCAGCCAATCAGATTTTTCTACCTTAATTCCGATTGGCTGATAGAATCCTATCAGCCAATCGGAATTCGACGGACGCCATCTTGGATAACGTCATTTAAAGGAATCTCATTCGTCGGGAAGTCGTCGTGACAGATGGATGTTCCGCGTCGGAGGAGCGAAGAAAGAAGATTGAAGATGCCGCTTGGAAGAAAACTTTGCCCCGATGGAGGACCTCTTCTTTGCCGCTTGATTGAAGACATCGCCCGGATGGAAGACTTCTTCTCTGCCGCTTGAATGAAGACATCGCCCGGATGGAAGACTTCTTCTCTGCTGCTTGATTGAAGACATTGCCCGGATCGGATGAAGAGTTCTGCCCGGCTGGGTGAAGACAAGGTAGGGAGATCTTCAGACGGGTAGTGTTAGGTTTTTTTAAGGGGGGTTTGGGTGGGTTTAGAATAGGGGTATGTGGGTGGTGGGTTGTAATGTTGGGGGGTGGTATTGTGTTTTTTTTACAGGCAAAAGAGCTGATTTCTTTGGGGCATGCCCCACAAAAGGCCCTTTTAAGGGCTGGTAAGGTAATAGAGCTGTTAACTTTTTAAATTTAGAATAGGGTAGGGAAATTTTTTTATTTTGGGGGGCTTTATTATTTTATTAGGGGGCTTAGAATAGGTGTAATTAGCTTAAAAATCTTGTAATCTTTTTTTATTTTTTGTAATTTAGTGTTTTTTTGTGTAATTTAGTTTAGTTTATTTAATTGTAGTTTAGTTTAGATATTTGTAGTTTATTTAATTTATTTGTAGGTGTATTTGTAACTTAGGTTAGGATTTATTTTACAGGTAAATTGGTAATTATTTTAACTAGGTAGCTATTAAATAGTTATTAACTATTTAATAGCTATTGTACCTAGTTAAAATAAATACCAAGTTACCTGTAAAATAAATATAAACCCTAAAATAGCTACAATGTAATTATTAATTATATTGTAGCTATCTTAGGGTTTATTTTATAGGTAAGTATATAGATTTAAATAGAAATATATTAATTAATAATATTAATTAGATTTATTTTAATAAGAATTTAGTTAGGGATGTTAGAGTTAGATAGGGTTAGTATACTTTATATATATATAATAACGATATTAACTATATTAACCCTAATATAATTAGGGTTAATATAGTTAATATATATAATATATTAACTATATTAACTATATTAACCCTAATATAATTAGGGTTAATATAGTTAATATAGCTGGCAGCGGTGTAGGGGGATTGGATTAGGGGTTAATCTATTTAATATAGGTGGCGGCGGTGTAGGGGGATTAGATTAGGGGTTAATACATTTATTATAGGTGGCGGCGGTGTAGGGGGATTAGATTAGGGGTAATACATTTATTATAGGTGGCGGCGGTGTAGGGGGATTTAGATTATAGGCAAAAGAGCTGATTTCTTTGTGACAATGCCCCGCAAAAAGCCCTTTTAAGGGCTGGCAATAGAGCTTTTACTTTGGGGCAATGTCACGCAAAAGGCCCTTTTAAGGGCTGGTAATAGAGGTGATTACTTTAGGGGGATTAGATTAGGGGTTAATGTATTTAATATAGCTGGCGGCGGTGTAGGGGGATTAGATTAGGGGTTAATTAATTTAATATAGCTGGCGGCGGTGTAGGGGGATTAGATTAGGGGTTAATACATTTAATATAGCTGACGGCGGGATAGGAGCTCACATTAGGGGGTAGTTTAATGTAGCTGGCGGCGGTGTAAGGGGCTCACATTAGGGGGTAGTTTAATGTAGCTGGCGGCGGTGTAAGAGGCTCACATTAGGGGGTAGTTTAATATAGCTGGCGGCGGGGTAGGAGCTCACATTAGGGGGTATGTAATGTAGCTGGCGACGGTGTAGGGGGATCACATTAGGGGGTTATACTTTTAATGTAGGTGGCTGCGGGGTCCGGGAGCGGCGGTTTAGGGGTTAAATACTTTATTAGGTATTGCGGCGGGGGATCGCGGTTGACAGTTAGATAGACATTGCGCATGCGTTAGGTGTTAGGTTTTATTTAGCAGCTAGTTTAGGGAGTTACGGGGCTCCAATAGGCAGCGTAAGGCTTACTACGGCTGCATTTTGTGGCGAGGTGAAAATGGAGTAAGATTTCTCCATTTTCGCCATGTAAGTCCTTACGCTGTATATTGGATACCAAACTGCGCGGGTTTGGTATACCTGCCTATGGCCCAAAAAACTACGGGCGAAGGCAGAAATATACGAGCATAACTTCTAGGTTACGCTGTATATAGGATACCAAACCCGCGCAAATTTTGGCGTCGCCGGCTTCTGCGGGCAACGCTGTATATCGGATCGAGGCCTGTTTGTCTATTTAGTTTCTTGGAAAAAAATGTATTTTGAGTGTGCCTAAAGTAATTCTTAAAATAAGAAATTACTTGGTCTTAATTTGTGTGTTTTTTTTAGATTATATCTTACAAAGTTTGTACAATTGATTCTATTTTAATAGAGGCTAATCTTGAGGATATATGCTAATTAATAAATATGTTTTTCAAATAGATGATAATTCAACTATATAAAGAATATAATGATAATTCCAACTGTATATGAAAAAAGGGTAAAAATAATGAAATAACACTCAAAGAGTTAAAATAATTACAGGTACTCTAATTTTTTATAAACATACATTAAAATTTCATAAAAAATGGCTAAAAATCGCTGTAATAAAATTAGTATTATACTTTAAAACATTTAAGAACTTCTAAAAAAGTCTTGTTTAATTTGATTGTATGAGTTAATCAGCCGTTATTACAATAAGGATAGTGAAAATAAATCTAGGTTAAACGGATGTGTTTGCTAAGCTAAAAAATGTAGTAATAAATCACCTTAAAACTG
Organism: Bombina bombina; assembly: GCF_027579735.1. Classification (NCBI taxonomy): domain Eukaryota; kingdom Metazoa; phylum Chordata; class Amphibia; order Anura; family Bombinatoridae; genus Bombina; species Bombina bombina. Next base: position 1,321,755,490 of record NC_069499.1, on the reverse strand, counting down.
GAACAATTCTTCTAGACAGCTTAGGTATAGGATATATAAATGTATATTACTTGTATGAACGTTCATAGAACTAGGGAGATTGGTACAATATTGTTACAATTATATAGATTGTATAGTTGCTAAGAACATCAATAGTTTTTTATTAGATAGTATATTTCTATAAGTATGCTAAAACACACTATGTCAACTTTTGGTGAATAATAGCCTGAACAAAAACAATATAACTAATTGATAAATTTCATGTAGAAGTATTTGCAATGCTTAATTGAGAAGGTGCTTGCTATATTTGTTTTTTATTTTTAGCACACAGTATAAACTTAGTCAGTTAGGAGTATTGTCCAATAAGTCTTTATGATTCATTTTTGTTTAAGAAATAGAGCAATGTCAAAGGATAGTTTGCCCGGGACTTTGTGGGGATTATATCTTTTTGTGATCCTTTGTTGAAAGATGTTATTTTTTGGTGCAGATGAAAATACCGGTATATACTAATATGGATGTTACCTTTTAGATGTGTAGTAGAACTTTTGACAGCAAAAAAGATCTTCGTTGAGATGGTAAGCAAACCTAGGTGGCCAAACTGATATTCCTCCTTCTGATTTTTTCCTTTTGCTGCAGTATATAATTATTCCTTCACAGCGTCTGTGTGGACTCTTTGGGGTTTTTTCTTTGGTGTCCCACCGGGTTGCGTTACCTTGTCGTGATTCTTATCTGATGCTTGTATTCAGAGTTGCGGTCACAGAGACCGTTTGAAAAAGGCTGCAGACGACAGCCGAAACGCGTTCATATTGCTCGCATAATTATCCCATGGAAGTTATTAAGGCACATAAAGGCACATATTGCTTGAAGAACAACCCCGTGAAAGCTACAAAGAAGTCAAAGACAAGGTCTGTGTGACCACAATACTAAAATACAAGTATTGCCTACAAACTGCAAAGGAAACTAGGATACGGTCTCTCTGACCGCAACTCTGAATACAAGCATCGGATAAGAATCACGACAAGGTAACGCAACCCGGTGGGACACCAAAGAAAAAACCCCAAAGAGTCCACACAGTCACAGACGCTGCAAAGGAATAATTATATACCGCAGCAAAAGGAAAAAATCAGAAGGAGGAATATCAGTTTGGCCACCTAAGTTTGCTTACCATCTCAACGAAGATCTTTTTTGCTGTCAAAAGTTCTACTATCTATGAGGTAACAAAATCCATATTAGCATACACCAGTATTTTCTTCTGCACCATAAAATAACATCTTTCAACAAAGGATCACAAAAAGATATAATCCCCACGAAGTCTCTAATCTAAATCCCCCTACACCACCGCCACCTATAATAAATGTATTACCCCCTAATCTAATCCCCCTACACCGCCGCCACCTATATTAAAATTATTAACCCCTAATCTAATCCCCCTACACCGCCGCCACCTATATTAACTATATTAACCCTAATTATATTAGGGTTAAATATAGTTATTATATTATATATATTAACTATATTAACCCTAATTATATTAGGGTTAATATAGTTAATATAGTTATTATATTATATATATTAACTATATTAACCCTATCTAACCCTAACACCCCTAACTAAATTCTTATTAAAATAAATCTAATTAATATTAATATTATTAATTCAAATATTCCTATTTAAAACTAAATACTTACCTATAAAATAAACCCTAAGATAGCTACAATATAATTAATAATTACATTGTAGCTATTTTAGGGTTTATATTTATTTTACAGGTAACTTGGTATTTATTTTAACTAGGTACAATAGCTATTAAATCGTTAATAATTATTTAATTGCTACCTAGTTAAAATAATTACCAATTTACCTGTAAAATAAATCCTAACCTAAGTTACAAATACACCCACACTATCAATAAATTAAATAAACTATAAATATCTAAACTAAACTACAATTAAATACACTAAACTAAATTACAAAAAAAAAACCACTAAATTAATAAAACTAAAAAAGGATTACAAGAATTTTAAGCTAATTACACCTATTCTAAGCCCCCTAATAAAATAACAAAGCCCCCCAAAATAAAAAAATGTCCCTACCCTAATCTAAATTACAAAAGTTAACAGCTCTATTACCAGCCCTTAAAAGCGCCTTTTGTGGGGCATTTCCCCAAAGTAATCAGCTCTTTTGCCTGTAAAAAAACAACAACCCCCCCATTACAACCCACCACCCACATACCCCTATTCTAACCCACCCAATCCCCCCTTAAAAAAAACTAATTCTAACCCCAAGTGCTCCTTACCTGTCCTGAAGACCGGCGGAGAAGTTCCTGTTCCAGACGGAGAAGTCTTCTTGCAGGCGGCGACCTCTTCTTCTTCCAGGATCCAGCTGGCGCGAAGCGGAGGAGTTGAAGACCGATGACCGTGGAGCTGAAGACCGTCCATCTGGAACTGAAGCCCGGCGATGCTGGAATAGCAACTGTAATTCTATTGGCTATTCTAATCAGCCAATAGAATTACAGTAGCTCTTATTCTATTGGCTATTCAAATCAGCCAATAGAATTAAAGTAGCTCGCATCCGTTACAAATACTGAGATAGGAGCTTACCTTGTGTCCTGATGAAACCTGCTCCTAAATAAATTTGTTTATCGACTCCAAGACTCAGCTTTCCTTTTTCCTCATTTGTAAGTTACAAATACACCTACACTATCAATAAATTAAATAAACTACAAATATCTAAACTAAACTACAATTAAATACACTAAACTAAATTACAAAAACAAACAAACACTGAATTACAAAAAATAAAAAAAGATTACAAGAATTTGAAGCTAATTACACCTATTCTAAGCCCCCTAATAAAATAACAAAGCCCCACAAAAATAAAAAAATTTCCCTACCCTAATCTAAATTACAAAAGCTAACAGCTCTATTACCAGCCCTTAAAAGGGCCTTTTGTGGGGCATTTCCCCAAAGTAATCAGCTCTTTTGCCTGTCAAAAAAACAACAACCCCCCCCCCATTACAACCCACCACCCACATACCCCTATTCTAACCCACCCAATCCCCCCTTAAAAAAACCTAAGTCTAACCCCCAAGTGCTCCTTACCTGTCCTGAAGACCGGCGGAGAAGGTCCTGTTCCAGGTGGAGAAGTCTTCTTCCAGGCGGCAACCTCTTCTTCTTCCAGGATTCAGCCGGCGCGGAGCGGAGGAGTTGAAGACCGATGACCGCGGAGTTGAAGACCGATGACCGCGGAGCTGAAGACTGTCTATCTGGAACTGAAGACCGGCGATGCTGGAACTGAAGATCGGCGACGCTGGAACCGAAGACCTCTGGAACTGAAGACCGGAGCCGGAACGTGGAGGATCCTCTTCATACTATCGCCGCCGTACACTGAATAGGAATTCAAGGTACGCGATTAAAAATGGCGTTGCTTGAATTCCTATTGGCTTATTTGAGCCTTCAAATTCAAATCAGCCAATCGGATGCGAGCTACTTTAATTCTATTGGCTGATTTGAATAGCCAATAGAATAAGAGCTACTGTAATTCTATTGGCTGATTAGAATAGCCAATAGAATTACAGTTGCTCTTCCAGCATCGCCGGGCTTCAGTTCCAGATGGACGGTCTTCAGCTCCACGGTCATTGGTCTTCAACTCCTCCGCTCCGGGCCAGCTGGATCCTGGAAGAAGAAGAGGTCGCTGCCTGCAAGAAGACTTCTCCGCCTGGAACAGGACCTTCTCCGCCGGTCTTCAGGACAGGTAAGGAGCACTTGGGGTTAGAATTAGGTTTTTTTAAGTGGGGATTGGGTGGGTTAGAATAGGGGTATGTGGGTTGTAATGGGGGGGGGTTGTTGTTTTTTTGTAATTTAGTTTAGTGTATTTAATTGTAGTTTAGTTTACATATTTGTAGTTTATTTAATTTATTGATAGTGTGGGTGTATTTGTAACTTAGGTTAGGATTTATTTTACAGGTAAATTGGTAATTATTTTAACTAGGTAGCTATTAAATAGTTATTAACTATTTAATAGCTATTGTACCTAGTTAAAATAAATACCAAGTTACCTGGAAAATAAATATAAACCCTAAAATAGCTACAATGTAATTATTAATTATATTGTAGCTATCTTAGAGTTTATTTTATAGGTAAGTGTTTAGTTTTAAATAGGAATATTTTAATTAATAATATTAATATTAATTAGATTTATTTTAATAAGAATTTAGTTAGGGGTGTTAGGGTTAGATAGGGTTAATATAGTTAATATATATAATATAATAACTATTTTAACTATATTTAACCCTAATATAATTAGGGTTAATATAGTTAATATAGGTGGCGGCGGTGTAGGGGGATTAGATTAGGGGTTAATAATTTTAATATAGGTGGCGGCGGTGTAGGGGGATTAGATTAGGGGGTAAAACATTTATTATAGGTGGCGGCGGTGTAGGGGGATTTAGATTAGAGGCAAAAGAGCTTATTACTTTGTGACAATGCCCCGCAAAAAGCCATTTTAAGGGCTGGTAAAAGAGCTGGTTACTTTGGGGCAATGCCACGCAAAAATGCCCTTTTCAGGGCTATTTTAGGGTTAGACTTAGGTTTAGTGGTAGGGAAATTTTAGTATTTTAGGGGTTAATTAATTTAATATAGGTGGTGGTGGTATAGGGGGATTAGTTTAGGGGTTAATAATTTAATATAGGTGGCGGCTGTATAGGGGGATTAGATTAGGGGTTAATAATTTAATCACAAGTAAAGTGGTTACCGCAACCTTGGCAAGCGGCTCTTGACCCGGAAGCCCAGAAAGACTGTGTGGGCGTGAAACTCCTGACCTCTGGAATGCCGTAGCCGATAGTGGCGGATCAAGCCGCAAAAGTAGTCAAAGGGAAAGAATTGGCAGGCACTATTCCAAACCGCAAGTGTTGTAAAAACAGTATAACACTTTATTGAAATCCAAAAATTAAAAAATAGATGCAGACTAGGCAGTATAGTAACAGACAGTCTAACATGTTTCACGCCACTGTGGGCGCTTACTCATAGACTAAAGTCTGTGTCTAAACTCAGAGCCTTTATTGGAAAATGAGGCAATCAAATTTAACCACTTCATGTCCAAAAAGGAAGGAATATGTTAGAGTAAAAACAAACACCTATATATAAGACACTGAAAATATCATAGCTTAAGTTTATAAATAGAAACTTGAACTATATTCTCCTAATATCAAGGTTTTTCCTATACAAAATATATAATTTGTACAAAAATAAAGTACTATGAAATAATAAAGCAAAAAACAATAAGAGCAAATACAGAAAAACATATACATTAGGAAATAGGCAGAGCAATAAATATTCATATATTAATAATAATAATTTACCTTAAAAAATACAAACCATTATTAATGCCTTTAAGGTTATCATCCCAGCAGCAGTGTGTTATTATACTGTGGGTTTCTTTTAAAGTATATTAAAGGGACACTCAGGTTTTATTAAATTTGCATGATTCAGATACAGCATGTAATTTTAAACAACTTTCCAATTTACTTCCATTAAAAAAATGTGCACAGTCTTTTATAATTACACTTTTTTTGAGTCACCAGCTCCTACTGAGCATGTGCAAGAACTCAGACTATACGTATATGCATTTGCTATTGGCTGATTGCTATCACATGGTACAGGGGGAGTGGAAATATACATAACTTTAAAATGTGTTAGAAAAGAATCTACTACTCATTTGAAATTCAGAGTAAATGCTATTGTATTGTCTTGTTATCTTGCATTTGTTGATTATGCAAATCTGCTGTGTTTACTGGTCCTTTAACAATTAAATGATTAAACCATATTATGAATACAGTTGTTATTTGGGATATATTGGGATATTTCTTAGATCCTGCAGCCAATATATTTAGAAATATATATAAAAAATCCTGATACTTGGGAATTATTTTAACACATAATGTATTAATAAGAAGTGGAAAATAGCTATGTATTACGTATATATAAAACCTCTATAAGGATTGAGATCCTATATGAAAACATAATACAATAAAAGTGTAATATTAGTTATCTATGAAGAAATTAATGTCACATTCTCTGTTCATTCCCAATGGAGAACGTGTACACAATTTCGAAATCCAATAGAGTTCTTTCTTTTCCAATATCTTGTCCTTATTACCACCTCTTAAATAAGTTTTTGCTATGTCTATAATTTGTAATGAGAGGTTGGCTATGTTGGTAAAATGTAGATTATTAAAATGATCAGCCACTGTGTAATCTTTACAATAGTTTTACGTGTTCATTAAAACGTGTCCTTACTGTATGTGTAGTTTTTCCTATATATTGGAAAAAACAAATATTACATGTGAGTAAGTAGATTGCATATTGAAACCACAGTTGGCATAAAAATCTATTGGGTAAATTCTCTTATTTACTTGACATATAAAGTGGTCCTCCTGTAGGATATTTGGACAAGCTAGACATGTCCTCGTACCACATATAAAGGTGCCTTTCTTATTTAGCCACCTGGTGACATTTTGGCTCTGTGCTATATCATTTGTGACCAAACTTGGAGACGACTGTGCCAGGGTTTTTGACTTTTTTTATACAAATTTACAATTTTGTATATATGGCTGTAAGGTTTCATCAGCTTTTAGTAGGTTAAGATGTTTTTTAATAATCTGTACTATCTGATTATACTGTTGACTATATGGAGTTGAAAATATAATGGCATCATCAAATTTAGTATGTGTATCTTTTCTCACCTCTTCTAGCTTTTTGGGTCTATATATTCTGTTGCTTAGTCTATCTTTAAGATCTATAGACTGCTCTTCATAAACCTCATCTAGTTGAGTATTACGTCTGATTCTTATGAATTGTGATTTAGGAATAGATCGTACAAGATGTAGGGGATGCTGTGACTTGGCGTGTAAGACTGTGTTGCCAGCTGTATAGAGGTTTTATATATACGTAATACATAGCTATTTTCCACTTCTTATTAATACATTATGTGTTAAAATAATTCCCAAGTATCAGGATTTTTTATATATAGTTCTAAATATATTGGCTGCAGGATCTAAGAAATATCCCAATATATCCCAAATAGCAACTGTATTCATAATATGGTTTAATCATTTAATTGTTAATATACTTTAAAAGACACCCACAGTCTAATAACACACTGATGCTGGGATGATAACCTTAAAGGCATTAATAATGGTTTATATTTTTTAAGGTAAATTATTATTATTAATATATGAATATTTATTGCTCTGTCTATTTCCTAATGTATATGTTTTTCTGTATTTGCTCTTATTGTTTTTTGCTTTATTATTTCATATTACTTTATTTTTGTACAAATTATATTTTTTGTATAGGAAAAACCTTGATATTAGGAGAATATAGTTCAAGTTTGTATTTATAAACTTAAGCTATTATATTTTCAGTGTCTTATATATAGGTGTTTGTTTTTTCTCTCCCACAGTGGCGTGAAACATGTTAGACTGTCTGTTACTATACTGCCTAGTCTGCATCTATTTTTTAATTTTTGGATTTCAATAAAGTGTTATATTGTTTTTACAACACTTGCGGTTTGGAGTAGCGCCTGCCAATTCTTTCCCTTTGGTTAATAATTTAATATAGGTGGCGGCGGTATAGGGGGATTAGATTAGGGGGTAATTAATTTAATATAGGTGGCGGCGGTATAGGGGGGTTAGATTAGGGGTTTTAATAATTTTAATATAGGTTGCGGCGGTGTAAGGGGGTCAGATTAGGGGTTAATATAGTTTAAAAAGGTGGCGGTGGGGTAGGGGGCTCACATTAGGGGGTAATATAGTTAAAATAGGTAGCGGCGGGGTAGGGGGCTCACATTAGGGGGTAATATAGTTAAAATAGGTAGCAGCGGTGTAGGGGGCTCACATTAGGGGGTAATATAGATAATGTAGCTGGCGGCGGGGTCCGGGAGCGGCGGTTTAGGGGTTAAAATATTTATTATTTATTATTTAATAGTGAGAGGGGGGATAGCAGATAGAGGGGTATACATGTCGGGCTATGTTTGGGAGGCGTGTTAGACAGTACGGGTGATTTAATAACTTAGTCAGTTTTTTATGCGGCGGCAGTTTCTAAAGTTACTGGCGACTCCAGAAATTTGTACTTACGCAGATTTCTGGACATCACTGGTTTGTCAGACTTACGGCACTTTAGCAGCTGCCGGCTCTGTATATAAGATAGCTCGAGTTGCGAGCTGAAACTATAGGCAGCGCAGGTTTCCACGCTTGCGGCGAAACCTGCGCCGTATATCGGATCGCGCCCCCTATACCTAAGCTGTCTAGAAGAATTGTTCCAGTTTTAAAGTGATTCATTACTACATTTTTTAGCTTAGCAAACGGATCCGTTTAACCTAAATTTATTTTTACTATCCCTATTGTAATAACGGCTGATTAACTCATACAATCAAATTAAACAAGACTTTTTTAGAAGTTCTTAAATGTTTTAAAGTATAATACTAATTTTATTACAGCGATTTTTAGCATTTTTTATGAAATTTTATTGTATGTTTATAATAAATTAGAGTAATTATTTTAACTCTTTGACTTTATCATATTCTTTATATAGTTGATTTATCATCTATTTGAAAAACATATTTATTAATTAGCATATATCCTCAAGATTAGCCTCTATTAAAATAGAATCAATTGTACAAACTTTGCAAGATATAATCTAATAGAAACACACAAATTAAGACTAAGTAATTTCTTATTTTAAGAATTACTTTAGGCGCACTCAAAATACACATTTTTTTCCAAGAAAATTAATACATGACCTGCTGTCTGGAAGCAGCAAAAAATAGGAAGTGGTGGATGTGTGCTGAACTCTTTATTATGTTGCTGTGTGCTGATTGGTGCAATATGTTGCAAAGTTATTTTAATTTTCTGTTCAGTTCTTTCTTTGCTGCTGTTTAGATTCAGTAAAGATTTGATGCAAAATATGAAGCAATAAAATTTTAAATACAAACAACGTATTCATGAGGGGAGCATGTTGTTTTTTTTTAACATGGTGCAATATTGCATGTAGTGCAATGTGTTTGATATGGTTATTTCTCCAATCTGATGAGTTTTGTTACAATATAGAATACAAAGTCTAGTTCATTATACTAATACTCAGGTGTCAGCTGACATACTAAACAAAGTATCTATCTATATTTTGAGGCCATTATTTAAACAAAATTTTGCTACATTTGTATTAATCCTCTTCTGGGCAAGTGAACAATGAACTAAAATTAAAGTGAATGTAAACTTTCATGAATTAGTGCCTGGTTTTTAAAAATACTATTAAAAACGGGCACTTTAATTCATGAAAGTTTACATTGCAGCGTGTAACTAGCGCTAATTTTGAAAAAAGTGGTTTGGAAATAGCAAAGTGCTACTTATATTTATTGCCCTATAACTTACAAAAAAAGCAAAGAACATGTAAATATTGGGTATTTCTAAACTCAGGACAAAATTTAGAAGCTATTTAGCATGGGTGTTTTTTGGTAGTTGTAGATGTGTAACAGATTTTGGGGTCAAAGTTAGAAAAAATGTGTTTTTTTCCATTTTTTTCCTCATATTTTGTAAATTTTTTTTATAGTAAATTATAAGATATAATAAAAATAATGGTATCTTTAGAAAGTCCATTTAATGGCGAGAAAAACGGTATATAATATGTGTGGGTACAGTAAATGAGTAAGAGGAAAATTAAAGCTAAACACAAACACCACAAACATGTAAAAATAGCCTTGGTCCCAAATGGACAGAAAATGGTCATTAAGGGGTTAATTCATAAGGATTGAGAGATCTAATAGCACTATTTAAAGGGATTTGAAACCCAAATGGTTTCTTTCATGATTCAGACAGAGCATGTCATTTTTATTCCTATTATCAATTTTTCTTTGTTCTCTTGGTATCTTTTTTGAAAAGGCAGGAATTTAAGCTTAGGAGCAAGGCCATTTTTGGTTCAGCACCTGGGTAGCGCTTGCTGATTGGTGGCTAAATGGGCCAGCTCCTAAGCTTATACATTCCTTCTTTTTTCAAATAAAAATACCAAGAGAACAAGAAAATTGATAATAGGAGTACATTGGAAAGTTGATTAAAATTGCATGCTCTAGGACTTCCGGTGGGCGGCCGATGCGAGAGGACGCAAGTCTGTGGAGCTCCGGGAACATTAGCCCACAGCTTAAGCCTCTTAATAAATATTACGGCCGGATAAGTTAGAATCCTTGGCAGGACTACTCCATATACCTGCCCGGCATCAAATAACAAGGAGCGAAGTAGATCTGCTCCCCCACCGGTGAGGAATAAAGGAATTAAAGCAGAAGGCGGGAGACCGTGGCAACGGTCAGAGAAACAACCGGACAGCAGAGGAAAGAAGGACAGCGGTCAGTTCTGGTGTGGCTGGTCCGGCAGGACATAACATTTGAGGGTGAGAGATAAGCACGGACAGTGAGGGCGGCTGTTGGTGAGTTGCGAGGCGGCGCTGCGGCCGCCATTTTACCCACTTTCTCTTTTATCCTGCTGGGGAACTTGAAAAGACACAACACAAGGGCTTTGAGGCAGAAAGCACTACAAACAGCCCCGATCCCCGGTAAGGCTGAGGAAAGGTGGAAGACATAATTTTCAGATAGTGAGCAGGCAAATAGAGGGAAAAAGAACTACGCAATTTAATCTGGTCCCCAGCCGCCGCTACACGTGGCCACAGCCGTATGCACTTTCTCAATAGACACTGCACCAGAACCTGATATACAAGAGGTAGATAACAAGACATTGAAGGGACTGTGTGTGAGATCCGACAACCTCTTTTGCCCAGTGTGTATATATGTTTTTCCCCTTTTTTGCCACCCGGATATCTCACTGCACTGAACTTGCTAGATATGCAGGCATCCCCCTGGGGCCTTCTGGGGAGGGAAGATGCTGAACAAAGACCGAATGTGATATAATAAACATGCAGTACACTGAGCCCCTACATTCTGCAAATCTATAAACGTTAGAGGCACAAACCAACTAAGGGAGACCAGAACACCAGCAAGTAATATCTGGGCCTAGAGACTCTTTTATCTTCTGATTTTAACTACTGGGAGTGAGAATAAGCTTCCAGATAGGTGCATGCAGAAATACTACTCCAGCTTCGTCAAAACTACTCGCACCATGTCTAATAGGCAGAAACATCAAGAAAGGAAATCTAAAGTTGCTGCCGAGGTACACGCTGCAGAAAACATGACCGCAGAGATTATGGAGGAGGGTCTGACGGACACTCACCCAATTGTTTCTCAAATCTCGGCCCTATTTCTACCCAAGATAGAGCAGCTACAAACAGGGATGGACTCACTGTCATCTGATTTTAAGTCTTTCTCATCTAGGCTCCAACATGTGGAGCAGAGAGTTTGAGATGGAGAAGTCTTGCAAAGAGAAAGTTCTACAAAGATCAGAGCACTTGAGGCCCAGAATAAGTTATTGCTAGACAAAGTTGACGACCTCGAAAACCGCTCGAGGTGCAACAACCTGCGCATTGTCGGTCTTCCAGAAACCGTTCCAAATACAGACCTAATTGAGTTTGCTGAACGAACCCTACCCACTTTGCTACACTTGAGGCCTGAAGACATACCATGTATTGTTGAGAGAGCCCATAGGGTAGGTAGCTCTAGTCAAGACCAGAAATATGTGAGAGGGCCACGGCAAGTAATGATCCGATATCTCAATTTCAAGGACAAAATTCTACTTCTGAGAGCCTATCGCCAGTCCTCACCCCTAAGTTTTGAGGGGAAGAAAATTCTGATATTCCAGGACTACTCAGCGGAAATATCTAGAAGGAGAAGGGAGTTCTCGCCTTATTGTAAATCACTAACAGAGGCTGGTCGCACCTTTTCCTTAATGTTTCCTGCGAAACTCAAGCTTCAGACCCAGCAAGGGATCAAATTCTTTGAAAACCCTAGACAACTCCAGAAATTCCTGAGACAGGAGAACGATTCTGCAGCAAATGACACCTGAGTGTCATTGAGTCCCAAGAGACGATAAATAAAGACCCTTATTATCTGGCATATAGCTTATGAGAGAGGGACGAACCTAGACCAATAAAAGGTCAACTGTTTAGCAAGTACTCCTACCATGGAGAGGGTTTGATGTTTTTCTTTTCCATATTTGTTCAACAGTTCATACTTCTGTTATTGTTATATTACACTACATATACCTAAGATTATCTTAGTCAGGATGCCGTAATATTCATGTTAAATTAGGTAATGCTGATCTTAGCGAAGTAAGGGTAGCCCTTTCCAAAAGATTATTAGAACTGGTTAGTGAGACAATATTCAGCACCTGTAGGGTTGCAGTCCATATAAATGGCCACTAATTATCGTATGTCTGAAATGGAGAGTTGGAAGGAGGTCCTCCCTAGTATACTTATGTACTTATCATAGCTGCTAGAAAGGGGATTTGGGGAGGTAACCAATCACTCATATTAGATGGGGAGGAATGTTCCCTATAAGACATATCTCAGTAGCCCCATTCCTTAGGCTGAGAATACCCACAAAAGGGAAAGAAAGAAAAGAGAAAAGAGAAGGAGTGAAAGGGAACTAATAATATATTAATTTGCCTTGTACCAGGGAATCTAGACTCAGGGGGAAGTGTACTGCACACACAAAATTGCACTATGGACACCAGTCAAGTGTTGAAGGAAAACTGGTGTGACTTGATAGAAATGTCATTGTTTGTTCAAAATTGTTTTCTATGTTATTTACTTATTGTTTTTTTATCTAGCCAACAGGATGCTTGCCTCTGTCCCGGGGAACCAGTGAGGGGGGAGATTAGTCATAGTTGGAAGAACACGGTCACAATACTGACGAAACTCCTAAGGTATTTCACAACTGTCATAGTACCTCACCCCACAATATCACACACATCTGCACATCAAGCACACAAGAAAGTCCCTCATGTCACGCAGTAACCTATCTATCATGAGTTGGAATGTGGGAGGTATTACGTCTCCGCAAAAGCGTAGATCAATATTAAGGTACTTACACTCTAGAGGGACCGACATTGCTATTCTGGAAGAGACACAACTTTCACAACTAGAGCACCAGAAGTTGAGGCAGAGTTGGGTGGGAGAAGTTATCTATATGCCATATGAACAGAGGAGGGCTAGAGGGGTGGCGGTCCTGTTTAAGAAGTCCTTGCAATACACCATTACCAAAACACTAATTGAATTGATCAAGAAGGTAGATATATTATGATTCAGCTAGAAGTGGGGGGGGGGTTGTCTTTTGCGCTGGTTGGTGTATATGGACTGCAAACCCAGAAGCAAATGTTCTGGAAGACACTACACTCAGAAATGTTGAAATGTACCACTTTACCTCTCCTCATTGGAGGAGATTTTAACATTGCCCCACAGGTCCCCGCTGACAGATTTTCTAACCCAGACAGAAATACCCCTTCAGCCCAGAGAGTACAGAACTCTAAAAAGGAGTCACTGGTTATACGCATATTGGCGAGATCTCTGAACTTGCAAGATGTGTGGAGAGCCAAATACCCAGAAAGTAGAGAATTCACATGTATGTCCGTGGCAAAGGATACTCTTTCAAGATTAGACTATTTTCTGGTCTCCTCGAGCCTTTGCCCAAGAGTCGCAGAGGTTACAATAGACCCTATTACAATCTCCGACCACGCTCCTATAGGGATCAGGATCCACGCGGGTGGCACTGCTCGCATACCTAATAAATGGATTTTCCCAACTTACCTATATAGAGACCCAAACTTTTATAGGCATATTCTTGGAGAATGGCACACATATATGGACCTTAATAGAGTACACATAGACGACCCCCTCCTATTTTGGGAAACGGCCAAGGTAGTTTTGAGGGGAACCATATCAACTTACGCCGCATCAATTAAAAAACAAAACAAGCAAAAATCAGAGCAGTTTTTAGCACGTCTTATAAATGCGAGGAACAGATACCTCAGAAATCCCACCACCACAACCAGATATAAATATAAGGAAGCTAAAACACTTAGGGACAACTACATCTTCCAACAAACTAACAGAGCCTATTCCAAAACGCAAGCTAAATATTACAGGTTTGGAAGTAAAACTGGGAAATTATTGGCTAGAGTGACCAGACTGACCGGAAAGAGAAGCTCAATCCTAGCGATTAAACAAGGAGCAGCCATACTTAATAGGGAAACAGACATTCAAAATGCATTCACTAATTTCTATAAGGGTCTCTACTCTAAACAACATATACACGACTCTGACAGAGACAGATTTTGGGCCCCCATCCAGCTGCCACAGATAGATCAGGATCAACTCAGGGGAATTAATTCCCCTATTACCCCAGAGGAAATTGTAGCCACAATTAAAGATCTGAAATTGGAGAAGTCCCCCGGCCCGGACGGGCTGCCGGCGGAGTTCTACAAAATTATGGGGCCAGATATAGCTGAGACTCTCGCAAGGTTATTTAATGGACTATTGGATGATACAGTGGTGCCATTGACTAGATTTGCAGAAGCCCACATCAGTATTATACAAAAGAAGGTCGCGACCCCCTTCTACCCCAATCCTATCGGCCTATATCCCTGTTAAATCAGGATTATAAAATCCTTAGAAAAATCCTAGCAAACGGGCTAGCTAATGTACTGCCGTCACTAATCCACAGTGACCAGACAGGTTTTGTTAAAGGACGATCTTCGGTACTTAATATCAGGAAAGTCCAAACAATCATATAGTACTATTGGAAGATCTCACAAGATAATAAGAAAAAGGAAAGCCATAGGGAAGCAGCTTTGTTACTGATCAATGCTGAAAAAGCTTTCGATAAGGTCCTATGGGAACATCTTTTTCACACTTTGGGAAAGATGGGGATAGAAGGCCCATTTGTAAAGGCGATATCCAACTTGTACAAGATCCCGCAGGCCTCCATTCTTGTGAATGGAATGGCCACTCCACCCTTTATGCTCCATAGAGGCACGAGGCAGCCCCCTGTCTCCGCTTCTTTTTGATATTGCAATTGAACCCCTGGCATGGAAAATTAGGGCACAATTGGAGGGAATGCAGATAGGAGACACGGTTTCACATATCTCGCTTTTTGCTGATGATATGGTATTGTTTATTCAAGACCCCTGTAGGAATATTCCTAAGGTTATGGAGTTGATTGAGGAGTTTAGTAAGATCTCAGGGTACGTGATTAACACGGATAAAACAGAATTAATATGGTTACTTGCCAATGGCGATAGGCAAATCCCAAACTTTGATTTCAAGGTGGTAGAAGGAAACTTTAAATATTTGGGAATAACCCTTCATACTGACCCACGGAGGTGGTACTCGATAAACTATGGCCCCCTGCTGAGACACTTGAAAAATATGCTTAAAACATGGTCCCCGCTCCCGCTGTCCCTCTCGGGTAGAGTGGGACTCATAAAAATGGTATATTTCCCAAAAATATCCTTTTTTTTTTCAGAAGTTACCCTTTCTCCTTAAAAAGTCAGATCTGCAAAGTGTGGTCCATATGGTCCTTCAGTTCGTTTGGACTAATAAGAAACATAGGGTCAGTTACTTAAAGCTCACGGCGGCCCGAGAGATGGGAGGCTTGGCATTGCCCAACTTTGAACTTTACAACTGGGCAGCTCAGTGTAAGTTCGCCATTGACTGGCTAACCGGGAAAGAAAAATTTACGAACATTAAGTTAGAGAATGCATTAATAAAACCCTGGACATTAGACATGATACCACACTTGACGCATTCGCAAGCTACTAAATATTTGACGGACATTGATTTGCTGAGTCAACCTGCGAGAGCCTGGAGGTTGGCCTGCAAATATTTGGGAGGTAACAATAGACTGCTGACCTACTTGCCTTGGGGAGAGAACCCTGAATTCCCTGCGGGAATCACATCCGAAGCATTTGCTCGATGGAGAGAGTTAGGATTAAGAACGGTGGGCCAGACCCTGACACCAGGGGGGGAACACATGCAATCATTTGAAGACCTGAGACGGACATTTGGGATGCCCAGCACACATCACTATGCGTAACTTCAGGCTAGGCATTACCATACAGCACTACAAAGGGAAAATCCGGGAGCTAATGCAGTTAGCAGAGCAGGGTAACACATCCATTTCTCCACTTTATAAGAACCTGAACAATTCAACTAACACATCATGCAGCAGTAAAATTGCTGAGGTCTGGAGCTCCTTGCTAGGGGAGGTAGTCACCGGTAAGGACATAGAGGAGAGTATCCTTAGGGTCAAACGAGCCACTCTCTCTTCAGATGTAAGGGAGTCACACTTCAAACACATGCATGATAGTTACATAACACCCAAGAAATACCAAAAATGGAGAACTGACAGGGAAGACAAATGCCCAAAGTGCGGGAAGAATGATGCAGACATTAAGCACATGACGTGGAGCTGCCCCAAGTTAGTTAAATTTTAGAAAATGACAAATTACTGGGTGATTCTGAACACGCATTCCCACATTCCTGAACTAACATTTAGAAACATTTTACTGCTAGATTTTAGGGATGTCCCAAGACAATTCAAGATATTCACCTCCAACATAGTTTTGGTAGCCAGGCGTTTAATTTTCCAAAACTGGCTCAAGCGTAATCCATCTACTGTGACACAGTTGAGACAGACATTGCTTAACCAAATGTTTATCGAACAATCAGATGGACTAGGCGACATGACTAAGAGAGTTAAATCTTTCGTCACTAAGTGGGAACCCTTCATACACACACTCCCAACAGCGCTAAAAAAGATGACTATAACACCGTTTAAAAATACAGAGTACATACTTGAAGCCAATTTGAGAGGGGAGTGGGTATTTGACTAACTAGGAACTGAAGGAGGGGGGAGAAGAGGTGGAGCAATCCGAGTTGGCAAATATCAATGTTGAATTAGGTTATCAGAGTTTGTTTGTTTTGTTTGTATGTTGCAAAAGTGCCCTAAGGGAGGACTGAACCATGTTACACAAGCCTAGTTACTCTATTGAGTGGTATTGTATTCATCATGTAAGCCTTAGCTGCCCCATAGCTGGGGGCACAATCGGTTCAGACTAGCCTCTCATGTTGGCAAGAATGTTGTTGAATTATCATTCGATGGTTGTACTGAATATATGATGTATTGGTCTTACTGTATGTGGCACACAAAAATAAAGATATTTAAAAAAAAAATCATTGCATGCTCTATCTGAATCATGAAAGAAAAAATGGGGGTTTCATATCTCTTTAAGTGTGGATACGCTTCAACTCAGCTAACTAATTTGTTTAAATGTAAGAGAAAAAAAAACTCTCTTACCTGATGTGCTGCTATACCTTACAAAAACCTAGATTACAAGTTTTGCGCTAAAGAGGGTGCGAAACGAATGCAACAAAAGTTGCTTTAGTTTAGTCTCCATAGCGCTGTCATTACGAGGTTTGAAAAAGCCGCCTTGTGCGTGCGATAAGGTTGAGATGATCTCCATTCCGCACAAAATCCAAGCGCTGCTTTGACGTGCTTGTGCACGCATTCCCCATAGACATCAATGGGGAAACAGTGTTAGAAAAAAACCTAACACCTGCGATCGAGGAATGAAAAGCTCCGTAACGCAACCCCATTGATGTCTATAGGGAAACAAAAAGTTACGTTTAAACACCCTAACATAAACCCCACATCTAAACACCCCTAATCTGCTGCACCTGACATCGCCAACACCTACGTAATGTTATTAACCCCTAATATGCCGCTCCCGACATCGCCACCACCAAAATAAATCTATTAACCCCTAATCTGCCACTCCCGATATTGCCGCCACTATAATAAAGTTATTAACCCCTATTCCCTTGCACCCCACACTATAATAAAGATAGTTACCCCTATTCCGCCGCTTTCCGACATTGCCGCCACTAAATAAAGTTATTAACCCGTAAACCTCTGGCCTCCCACATCACTGCCACTAAATAAACCTATTAACCCATAAACCGAGAGCCCCCCACATCGCCAAAAACTAAATTAAACTATTAACCCTTAAACCTAACAGCCCCCTAACTTTAAATTAAAATTACAAGATCCCTATCTTAAAATAACTAAAAACTTACCTGGGAAATTAAAAAAAACTAAATTTAAACTATAAATTAAACTAACATTACTATTATACTAAAATTAAAATAACTACAAATTAAAATAATTCAATTACACATTAAAAAAACCTAACCCTACTAAAAAAAATGAAATCTACAATTACAAAAAATAAAAATACTAAATTTATAAAACATAAAAAAAATACTAAAATTACAAAAAATAACAAACGAAATTATCCAAAATAAAAACAATTACACCTAATCTAATAGCCCTATCAAAATAAAAAAGCCCCCCCCA
Source organism: Bombina bombina (assembly GCF_027579735.1). Classification (NCBI taxonomy): domain Eukaryota; kingdom Metazoa; phylum Chordata; class Amphibia; order Anura; family Bombinatoridae; genus Bombina; species Bombina bombina. The sequence goes on along the minus strand of NC_069499.1, from coordinate 1,321,737,163 downwards.
AAATAAAAAAATACCTAGCCTACAATAAACTACCAAAAGCCCTTAAAAGGGCCTTTTGTAGGGCATTGCCCTAAAGAAATCAGCTATTTTCCCTGTAAAAACAGTAAAACCCACCACCCAACCAACCCCCCAAAATAAAAAACCTAACTCTAAAAAAACCTAAGCTACCCATTGTCCTGAAAAGGGCATTTGTATGGGCATTGACCTTAAAAGGGCATTCAGCTCTTTTTCATTGCCCTTAAAAGGGCATTTAGCTCTTTTAAGAAAGCCCAAAACCCTAATCTAAGAAAAAAATAAATAAAAAAATCTAACACTAACCCCCGACAATCCACTTACAGTTTTTGAAGTCCGGACATCCATCCTCATCCAGGCGGTGAATTCTTCATCCATCCAGGCGGCGTCTTTTATCTTCATCCAGGTGGCAACTTCTATCTTCATCCCGCCAGCGCGGAGCGGCTACATTCTGAAGACATCCGGTGCGGAGCATCCTCTTCATACGGTCGCCCCCGTATACTGAATCTTCAATGCAATGGAGCCTTTTCAAAATGTCGTCCCTTGCATTCCTATTGGCTGATTTGATTTTGGAAATTCAAATCAGCCAATAGGATGAGAGCTACTGAAATCCTATTGGCTGTTCAAATCAGCCAATAGGATGAGAGCTACTTAAATTCTATTGGCTGATTTGAATAGTCAAGAATACTTGTATTAATCTTTTTATTAGCAGCTAAATAACTAGGTTTACTTTTAGTTTATTGAGAGATCCAACTAAAACAACAGTGTTCAGATAAGATAAATTGAACTCTGTTTATAATTTTAACAACCCACCTTGATGATTAGATAGGCAATATCCTTTGATTGTGGGAGTTAACTATACATAGCAGTAGTTGTTTACAATTTAATTTATTAATACCAATTTGCTTGAGAGATTGTTGCTTTCAAAAAGGTAGTAAGAGTCTACGATCCATTACTCGTGGGAATTACCTTCCCTACCACTAGGAGGAGGCAAATATTCCCAAACCCAAAGAGTTCTATATAACCCCTCCCACCTCTATGGTAGTCAGTCATATCTTTTGCCTCAGCTGGAGGAATGGGAAAAATCTTGATGTGCAGATGATTTCTTCTTTGAGAGATGTTTTCAGACTGAGTTGAGGTCCATTTCCCCTCAGTGTGCAGAGTTTGTCAAGAGGGAAGTTTAAAGGGACAGTATACACCAATTTTCATATATCTGCATGTAACAGATACTACTATAAAGAAGAATATGCACAGCTACTGATCTAAAAATCCAGTATAAAACATTTTTAAAAACTTACTTAGAAGCTCCAAGTTTAGCACTGTTGATTAGGTTAGCAGGAACACCCAGGGAAAGTGGCTAAATTGCAGACACTCCCCCCTTCACTGTATATGAAAGGACAGATGATATAAACAGAAGCCAGAAGTAGACTGCCACAGTAAGTCTACTTCTGACACTGTGGCTTGGTTAGGAGTCTGAAAATATGCACAATGTTATTAAAAAATAAGCAAAACTAAACATTGTTACAAAAGCACTACCATATGGGCTATATAAATGAATCATCTACAAAAATTGTAACATTCATTTTAAAACCTATACCTGGCACTATTATATAGTAACTGGGATCAGATTCATATGTACCCCAAATATAAGGGGCTCTATATTGAGTTTCCTGGGAATCAGCTATTCTTTCATATAGGTTGCCAGAGTCCACAATTTTGTTACATATGGGATATACATTCCTACCAGGAGGAGGCATAGTTTCCCAAACCCCAAAAAGCCTATAAACCCACTCCTATTTCAATCTTAGCATAGTTTTTACTTTGTCTCCGTTGGAGGTGGTAGAAGCATAAAGATGTGCTTGATGTCCTCAGTGAAAGGCGCTTCAGAGCATATTGAAGCCCAGTTCCCCTCAGAGTACAGTGCTTGTCAGAGGGATTTGATTGGAGTACTGCCTTATGATACAATGTTTTTGACTCATGGGAAGTCCTTCATAGGCTCTTTGTAAATTTGGTTGCAGGGACTCGTCTTCTGCCTCCCTTTACATATCGACATTATACTTCTATTCCATAATCTCTTCTGATATGTTTCAGTATTGGTTTGGCTATGGGTAAATATGTTTTGTATTTTTAAATAAAGACTCACAGCTAAAAGTTTACTTTTATATGGATATGTGTATATATAGCCCTGGGACAGATTCTCACTATTCCCCATGCCTTTTTTTGTGTGAAAATTTTTCAAATGCGCAAGTCAAATCCAACACTTAAAATACTCATTGGGATAAACGAACTGTAAACTGCAGTTCCTGAAAGATGTAATATTATCATTGTAATGTGGATTTCCTTTCTCTCATTGTTGTTAATCTGTTTTAGAAATCAATAAAAATTTATAAAAAAAAAAATACTCATTGGGTTAGCACTCCATAGTACACACATGTCACCATCATAAACGCGCGTCAAAATGTACACAAAACCTTTGAAAAACCGACACTGAAAATACTCATCTGGTTAGTGCACCATAGTACACGCACATAGGTTTAACCATTGGAAGTGCACATCAAAGTTTATGCAATCCTTTGATAACCGACACTTGATATAGCGCATCATAATACTCGCATGTCGCATTATCCATCGGAAGTGCGCGTCAAAATAAAATAATAAATGAAAAACACGCACACTCATTTACTGCTTACTTAGGCTGCATTGCTAAGCACTTTAACATCCTCGCAAATCTAGATAAAGGGGACATTATTTTTTTATTTTCCTCAAAAAGCTAATTATTGCATTTAATTTAAATTTAAAAATTGCCAATGGAGCAGCACCAATCTGTCCCTAATTTTTTCATAGAAACTGAGTCTACAGAACACCTTTCTACCAAAGTGTGCTTATTGTAAAACAACTGAAGTAGCTTCTTCAGCTCATTTATGTGATAAATTTAATGATGTTTCTATGTGTACTGACGCACCTACTGTCTCTTCCTTACAGATAGATGCAGACGGAATACCAGGTGTGTTTTAGTCCTTCTACAAGGTTTAAAAAGCTTTATACTTTACCTGCTGCTAAACTTCAATTATGGGAAATGGTTCCCTAAGTAGATGGGGCCATTTCCACTCTAGCTTAACGTACTTCTATTCCTCTAGAAGACAGTACTTCTTTTAAAGACCATTTAGACAGAAAACTTGAATCTTATCTAAGAAGGCTATTTCTCCATACTGGCTATAGCTAAATGATGATGTGGTTGCCGCTGCTTCTACTTACTGGTTAACCAGTTTTGCACAGTAGTTGTCCACTGACACTGAATATTCAATTCTATTGAATTTACTTCAAAATGCAAACAATTTTATTTGCGATGCAGTATTTGATATTATGAAAATTAATATAAAAAGCATGTATCTTGCTATACTTACCAGAAGAGCTCTATGGCTTAAATCCTGGAATGCTGACATGGTATCTAAAACTAGATTATTGTCTCTTTCTTTCCAAGGAAAGAAATTGTTTGGGTCTGAACTGGATTATATTATTTCTACTATTACTGGAGGTAAAGGAGCTTTTCTTCCTCAAGACAAAAAGTCAAAAGGGAAATTTTTCATTCCTTTCGTCAGAATAGAGAACAGAAAACTGACTCCTCCCATAAAGCATACTAAATTCTTACGAGATCAAAAAGATTATAATGACAACCAGGTTTTATTTGGCAAGAAAAATAGGAGATTTAAAAGGAATTTTGCTAACAACCGACAGGGTGCTAATAAAAATAATAATAAAAATAAATAATCAGACTGCCCAGACACCAGGGGAATTACAAATCATTCCCCATTTTAGGAGAAGAAGAAATAAGTTAAAAAAAAAAGGGTTACCTTTTCTGATCCAGAAACCACAGATGACGATTTATCCTCGCATGCAGCATCCACATCCTGCGATGAGGGTTCAGGACCTGATTTTGATTTTGTGCCTAATGACATTGATCCTGTGCCCCCACCACAAACATGAATGTGTCCGGTATATCTAAGACTTTGCCACAAAGTAAAAGTGTGGTCAGTTTAGGGGCCAGACCTAAGGTTCAACAAGTTACATCACAAAATAAAATATCACATACTACTGACTTGATACAGGTCCAAAATACCCCAATATCTCTAACCCTGGAGTGACACCCATCCCACTCAGGTTTTTCGTGTAATTCAAAAACACACGGGAAGGGCGGGATGCAAACACAGGTTCCTACAACACAGATATACACTCAGGGACCCAAAAATAGGGACACATCAGGAAAAAACAGTATGATTAATCTTTCTTCCCACACTTCTTCTAGGGCTGAAAAGAATGTTCTGGATTATGGTTTAGGTTTCTGAACTAATAGAAGGTTTAATCTTTTTTCAAACCATTATCAATGTTAATCGTTTAGTCAGAAAGATAAGCCTAAATAAACAATTTCACACATTACCTGATCATGATGAGCAGCCAAGATCCTCTGACTCCTTACAATCTAGGAAGATTCCTGATGCACAATCACATACTTTCCAAGAGGCCTGTAGTATTGTTACATTGGAAACTTTAGAAGCAGAATCTGTTTTACAGACACTTCATTGACAACCTGATCATTATTTGGTCGTCTTCTGAGACTCGGGCAACACAATTTGTCCAATATTTGAATAAAGGGAAACTTTACACATGAATGGAAAAAAGAATATATTATCTATATTACTCTAGTTGGATATACCATTGGTAATAAGATACACTCTAAACTATATATAAAACCCATTTCAGGTAAAACTATACTTCAAAATAGAAGTGCTCATCCCACTCATGTGTTTAAGGGAATAGCCTTAAGTCAATTTATGAGAGCAAGAAGAATCTGCAGTCAATGATTATCACAATGAGAGTAATAATATTAAGAGTAGGATAAAGTCTAGAGGTTATTCCCCAAGAATGCTGAATCATCTAGCCAAAAAAACATTTACTGATGGTAGACAACAGACTTTGATTCCTAGGAAAAGAAAGACTGATAATAGAGGCCTCTCTTTCATAACACAATATTCCTCAGATTATTAATTTGCTTGTGATATTGTGAAAAAATATTTTCCTATCTTGTTTGGCGATAGACAGTTAAAGACAACAGTGGAAAAGGGGTTTAAATGTGTATATTCAAAAAAATCTCACATTGGGGAACATCCTTGCCCCCAGCCAATTGCCCAGCAGTAGACATGCCGGATCCTGGTTACTTATCAATGGGACTTACAAATGCGGAAGCCATAGATGTAAGGCATGTGATTATGTGACTGAGGGCAAGGATTTTTACTCATGTGACACAAGACAGGGGTTTTACATTGGTGTATAAATTGCTCTACCAAATATGTCATATATCTCATTGAATGTGTTGAACATTCAAAACAGTATGTAGGCATGACAAGTAGAGATGTCAGGACACTTATTCAAGAACATTTAGGATAAGTAAAAAATGACAGACCTTGTTCAGCCTTATCAAGATACTTTTTAGAGATACACAACAAAGATATGAGGTCTTTTAAGTGGCCAGCAATTGATACCATAAAATTACCTCCCAGGGAAGGAAACAAAGATCATTTACTAGCTAGACAAGAGATTTATTGGATAATGAAGCTACATACACAAATATCTTATGGTTTCAATTCTGAATTTGACATCATGAATCATTGGAAATAAATCAGTATTACTCCCACCTTCTTTCATGCATTAAATAGCAATTTATATAAGAACTTTCGCCTAGATTACGAGTTTTGTCGGTAATGGTGTGCGGTGCTAACAAGCAGTTTTCCCTCACCGCTCACCTTTTTACAAACCCGACGTTAGCCGCAGAAAAGTGAGCGGAGAGCAAAATTTAGCTCCACATCTCACCTCAATACCAGCGGTGCTTACGTTAGCGGTGAGCTGGCTAACCGTGCTCGTGCACGATTTCCCCATAGGAATCAATGGGGAGAGCCGGCTGAAAAAACCCAGCGTAAAGCTCCTAACGCAGCCCCATTGATTCCTATGGGGAAATAAAATTTATGTCTACACCTAACACGAACCCAGAGTCTAAACACCCCTAATCTTACACTTATGAACCCCTAAACTGCTGCCCCCAACATCGCCGACACCTACATTTTATTTATTAACCCCTAATCTGCCGCCCCAATGTCGCTGCCACTATATTAAAGTTATTAACCCCTAAACCTAAGTCTAACCCTAACCCCCCTAAATTAAATATAATTTAAATAAATCTAAATAAATATTACTATCATTAACTAAATAATTCCTATTTAAAACTAAATACCTATAAAATAAACCCTAAGCTAGCTACAATATAACTAATAGTTACATTGTATCTAGCTTAGGGTTTATTTTTATTTTACAGGCAAGTTTGTATTTATTTTAACTAGGTAGAATAGTTATTAAATAGTTAAAATAAATACAAAGTTACCTGTAAAATAAATCCTAACCTAAGTTACAATTACACCTAACACTACACTATAATTAAATTAATTCCCTAAATTAACTACAATTAAATACAATTATCTAAAGTACGAAAACCCCCCCACTAAATTACAGAAAATAATAAAATAATTACAAGTTTTTTAAACTAATTACACCTAATCTAATCCCCCTAATAAAATAAAAAAGCCCCCCAAAATAATAAAAAGCCCTACCCTATACTAAATTACAAATAGCCCTTAAAAGGGCCTTTTGCGGGGCATTGCCCCAAAGTAATCAGCTCTCTTGCCTGTAAAAAAAGTACAATACCCCCCCAACATTAAAACCCACCACCCACACACCCAACCCTACTCTAAAACCCACCCAATCCCCCCTTAATAAAACCTAACACTAACCCCTTGAAGATCACCCTACCTTGAGAAGTCTTCACCCAACCGGGCCGAAGTCCTCAATGAAGCCGGGTGAAGTGGTCCTCCAGACGGGCAGAAGTCTTCATTCAAGCCGGGAAGAAGAGGTCCTCCAGACGGGCAGAAGTCTTCATCCAGACGGCATCTTCTATCTTCATCCATCTGCCGTGGAGAGGGTCCATCTTCAAGACATCTGACGCGGAGCATCCAATTCTTTCTTCATCCGACGACTGAATGAAGGTTCCTTTAAATTACGTCATCCAAGATGGCGTCCCTTCAATTCTGATTGGCTGATAGAATTCCATGGCTTCAGTAATTACTGTTGGGAATATCACTCCTGGCCAGCGGGAGGAGGTAAAGAGCACCACAGTTAAACTGTTAAGTATCACTCCCTTACCCAAAACCCCCAGTCATTCGACCGAAGGGAAATAGAGAAAAAGGAGTAACACAAGGTGTAGAGGTGCCTGAGGTTATAGTCAAAAGAACAACTGTCTTAAAATATAGGGTGGGGCCGTGGACTCACCATAACCGGAAATAAATAAATTTATTAGGTAAGCATAAATTTAGTTTTTCTTTCCTAAGATATGGTGAGTTCACGGCTTAAGTAATTATTGTTGGGAACCAATACCCAAGCTAGAGGACACGGATAAATAGGGAGGGACAAGACAGGCAGTCCTAAACAGAAGGCACCATCACTTGAAGAACCTTTCTCCCAAAAGAAGCCTCAGCCTAAGCAAAAGTATCAAATTTGTAAAATGTTGAAAAAAGTATGTAGAGAAGACCAAGTTGCAGCCTTGCAAATTTGTTCCACAGAAGCTTCATTTTTGAAAGTCCAAGAAGAGAAAACGGCTCTTGTGGAATAAGCCTTAATTCTCTCAGGAGGCTGCTGTCCAGCAGTCTCATATGCCAAACAAATTATACTTCATAACCAAAAAGAAAGAGTAGTAGCAGTAGCTTTCTGACCTTTATGTTTCCCAGAGAAACAGACAAAGAGGGCAGAGGACTGCCGAAAATCTTAGTTGCCTTTAAATAGAATTTAAGAGCATCTACAACATCCAAATTGTGTAACAAACGTTTTTTGTAAGAAGAAGGATTAGGACACACTTCTATTAGAAACAACCTTAGGAAGGAAACCTAACTTAGTACGAAGAACAGCCTTATCGGCATGAAAAATAAGATAAGGGAAATCACACTGCAGAGTTGAGAGTTCCGAGACTCTTCGAGCAGAAGAGATAGCAACAAGAAACAAAACCTTCCAAAGTAATAACTTTATGTCTATGGAATGCAACGGTTTAATCGAAGCCAGCTGTAAAACTTTAAGAACAAGGTTAAGGCTCCAAGGAGGAGCAACAGACTTAAAGACAGGCCTGATTTTGACCAAGGCCTGACAAAAAGATTGCACTTCTGGCACATCCGCCAAACATTTATGTAGTTAAACTGTTAAAGCAGAAATCTGACCCTTCAGGGTACTGACTGACAATCCCTTCTCCAGGCCTTTCTGAAGAAAAGATACAATTCTAGGAATTCTAATTCTACTCCAAGAGTAACCCTTGGATTCACACCAATAAAGATATTTATGCCATATCTTATGGTAAATCTTTCTAGTAACAGGCTTGCGAGCCTGAATCATGGTCTCAATGACCGACTCAGAGAAACCACACTTAGACAGAATTAAGTGTTCAATCTCCAAGCAATCAGCTTCAGAGAAACGAGATTTGAATGAAGGAAGGGACCCTGAATCCAGAGGTCCTTCTTCAGAGGTAGTCTCCAAGGTGGGAGAGATGACATCTCCACTAGGTCTGCAAAGCAATCACCAATGCCCTCTCCTGTTTGATACAAGCAATGACTTGTGGAAGGAGAGCAAACGGAGGAAACAGGTATGCCAACCTGAAAACACAAGTAACAGCCAGAGCATCTATCAGAACGGCCTGCGGATCTCTTGACCTTGAACCGTACCTTGGAAGCTTGGCGTTCTGATGGGACGCCATCAGATCTAACTCCGGCAACACCCATTTGAGGACTAAGCTGGAAAACACCTCCCGAGTCCAAAGGCTCTGAGCTTTTAACAAGTTTCAGACTGCTCCCCAGCCAAGCAGGCTGGCATCTGTGGTCACGATCACCCAGAAAGGTCTCCGAAAGCATGTGCCCTGAGATAGATGTTCCTGAGAAATCCACCACGGGAGAGAATCCCTTGACAACTGATCTAACTCCATTCTCTGAGATAGATCCGCATGGTCGCCATTCCATTGTCTGAGCATGCATAACTGGAGAGCTCTCAAATGGAATTGAGCAAAAGGAATGATGTCCATAGAAGCCACCATCAGACAGATTACCTCCATACATTGATCCACTGAAGAATGAGCAGAAGCCTGAAGAGAGAGGCTCTCTAAGAACACTACTCTTGTAGCAGGGGAAAAGGAGCTTTTTTCTTGATTCACATTCCATCCATGGGTGTCAGGGTGCCAGGAATCAGACTGAGACGAGAAGTGCAAAAATAATCACACCTTTATTAATAACAAAAAAATAAGAAGTCCACAAGTCAAATAACAAGCCAGGAGTCAAAACCAGAGCTGGTAGTCAGACGAGCCGAGTCAGGAGCCAAAGCGAATAGTCAGACGAGCCGGAATCAGGAACAAGGAAAACAACAGAGTCAGGAACAAGCCAGGGATCAGGAACCAGGAAGGACGTCAGACAGCCAGGTAATACACAGGAACTCTCACAAACAGGTCTGAGATAACGCAAAGGCAGAGCATACTGAACAGAGGCCCTCTAAATAATAAGTGATGACATCACAATTCTGAGACTGCATCCTGTCTCACACAGATGATGCACACCTGGCCATAAAAGGAAGTGCAGGAAATGAGCAGCATTCCCCACAATGCACCATAATCAGCAAGAGAGGTGAGTAAAATGGCTGCCAGCAGCACATGGCAAACAAAACAGAGAAAAAACCCTGACAATGGGAACGAAGAAAAGAAATACACCACGGGAAAGAATCCCTTGATGACTGATCTAACTCTATTCTCTGAGATAGATCTGCATGGTCGCTATTCCATTGTCTGAGCATGCACTACTGGAGAGCTCTCAAATGGAATCGAGTAAAAGGAATGATGTCCGTTGAGGCAACCATCAGACCGATTACCTCCATACATTAAGCCTCTGAAGGATGAGCAGTAGCCTGGAGAGGCAAGAGGAAATGATTTTATTTTTCCTGACCTCTGTCAGAAAAATCTTCATCAATAGAGAATCTATTATGGTCCCTAAGAACACTACTCTTGTAGCAGGGGGAAAAGGAGCTTTTCACAACAATATCTCTGTGTGAGATTTTGCTAGTTGAAAAGATGGCGCTTGAACCAATATGTCGTCCAGGTAGGGTGCCACAGCAATTCCACGAGAACGGATCACTGACAAAAGAGCCCCCAGAACCTTTGAATAAAATTCTGGGAGCCATGGCTAGACCAAATGGAAGGGCCACAAACTGGAAATGTTTGTCCATAAAGACAAATCTCTGGAATCTGTGATGGTCCCTGTGAATAGGAACATGAAGATACACATCCTTTAGGTCTATGGTTGTCATGAACTGACCCTCTTGTACTAAAGAAAGAATGGAGTGTATAGTCTCCATCTTGAAGGATGGAACTTTGAGAAATCTGATTAGACACTTCAAGTCTAGAATGGGACGGAAAGTTCCCTCCTTTTTGGAGTTCCTGCACTGGAACTGGAACTATCACTCCCAGGGAGGAAAGATGTTGTATACATTTCAAGAACACCTTTTTCTTTATCTGGTCTGCAGATAATCTTGAGAGAAGGAATCTGTCTCTGGCAGGAAAAGTCTTGAATTCCAATTTGTAACCCTGGGGTACTATGTCCACAGTACAGGGATCTAGGACATCTTGTATCCAGGCTTGAGAGAACTGAGAAAGTCTGCCCCCACCTGATCCGATCCTGGATCGGGGGCAAACCCTTCGTACTGATTTGGAATCAGCTGCAGGTTTCTTTGATTGTTTCCCCTTGTTCTAAGACTGATTGGGTTTCCAAGAAGGCTTGGATTGTTACTGCTTGGAAGAAGAATGGGAAGGCTTTTCTCTAAAGTTTCGAAAGGAATGAAAATTACTCTGATGTCCTTTAGGCCTATTCCTCTTATCTAGAGGAAGAAAAGACCCTTTTCCACACGTAATATCAGAGATCATTTCTGCCAAACCAGGTCCAAACAAGGTTTTGCCCTTGTAAGGAATCGCCATAAGCTTGACTTTAGAGGAAACATCCTCAGACCAGGATTTCAACCATAAAGCCCTGCGGGCTAGGATAACAAAACTAGAAGTATTAGCTCCTAGTCTAACAACCTGTAAAATGGCATCTGCAATAAAGGAATTTGCCAATTTAAGAGCTTTAATCCTATCTTGAATTTCATCCAAGGAAGTCTCTACTTGAAGAGAATCAGACAAGGCATTGAACCAATAAGATACCACACTCGTCACAGTGGCAATACACACCGCAGGTTGCCATTGGAGACCTTGATGAACTTAAATCTTTTTCAAATAAGCCTCCAGCTTCTTGTCCATCAGATCCTTAAAAGAGCAGCTATCCTCAATAGAAATAGAGGTTCTCTTAGCCAGATTTGAAATGGCCCCTTCAACTTTGGGTACAGTATACCAAGGGTCTTTAATGGAGTCCTTGACAGGGAACATTTTCTTAAAAATGGGAGATGGGGAAAAAGACACCCCTGGTTTCTCTCATTCCTGTGAGAAAAACCTCTGAAGTGGAAGGTTCATCAAAGAAACTATTAAGTTTACTAGATTTCTTAGGAGTAACAATGACAGTGGTATCTGAGTCATCTAAAGTAGCTAAAACCTCCTTTAACAATACACGAAGATGTTCAAGCTTAAATCTCAGTCTCAGAAGAAGGAATTATACTGTCCGAATCTGAGATTTCACCCTCAGAATGTCCCGATGTATCTTCCTCATCAGACTTATGAGAAAAGGCAACTTGGTAAGCAGAACTGAGGACAGGCACCTTACTTTCTGAATTTCTATATTTCCTCTTGCGTTTTCCCTGTAATCTGGGAATGGCAGCTAATGCCGCAGATACTGCTGAATGATACCTGGGCAGCAATTTCTGCTTTTAAATAAACTCCACTAGGAGTTAAAGAGGAACTGCAGGGCACTGCATATGACGCCATTGAGGCTTGGGACGTAGCAGGAGAAAGCTGAGATATTGTTTTAACAGCATCATCCTGAGAGACATTAGGCTAAAAAATTTTACCTTTATTTTGCATGGTTTTCTTGACACATGAAGAACAAAATTGCATAGGAGCTGCAATTTGTGCATCTAAACATAATAAGCATGAATTCATGAGAGCAGGGTCTTGCTCCATATCAGACATGTTGTGAAACAGTAAATAAACTTGTACAGATAAGTTTCAAAGATTTTAATATTCAATTAAAATAAGCCAAGGAAAAAATTCTCTTTAAATTTTATCCCAAATTAGGATCGGTCCTCAGCAAAAATTATGTGAGAAAAGTTAAGAAAAAACATTTAATAAACAACTTTTTCCTCAGAAACGTTTTCCTCAGAAACGTTATGAAGTAAAGCTGGTCATGTGACTGCAACTGCAGAGCTCAAATTACTACTGCTGGAACTAAAAATGGCTTCCTGGTACACTGCGTACAAGAAATAACAGTTTTTTTCAAACCGGACAGTTTAAAATGTTACATCGGTTTATTTTAAAGCAAAGGGGAAATGAATAAGCTGCTGAAATAGAAAATTCAGTCTTACTTTCAGTTTAAACTTGTATTGTTTTATCAAGTAAATATGTGTCAGAAAATAAAGCCTAATAAAAACCATTTTACCCTTTTTTTTAAAAAAGAGTTTAAGGGGTCTATTTAACAAGGGCTGAATGGCCCCTGTTCCCCTTGTTTCCGTGCGAGTCTTCAGGCTCACCGGAACCAGGAGTTAAGAAGCAGTGGTCTTAAGACCGCTGCTCTTAAACTGATACGCCGCCTCTGAGGCGGCGTATAGCAATCCGCCTGATTGGGCTGATTGACACCCCCTGCTAGCGGCCGATTGGCCGCGAATCTGCAGGGGGCGGTATTGCAACAGCAGTTCACAAGAACTGCTGGTGCAATGATAAATGCTGGCAGCGTATGCTGTCTGAATTTATCGATGTGCGACGGACATGGTTCGCTATAGCAGATCATGTCTGTCCGCACATATATAAATAGACCCCCCTAATGTTAGTCTCACACATGCTACAGTGCCTGATTCATGCCCCAGTGTAACCCATACAACAGGATTATCTATGTCCCAATAAAAAAAGCAGTGTCTATTTTTTTTTTTTTTTACATTTCATGTTTATTTTAAAATATACAAATCATTAACATTATCTTCTAAGGGTGCAAGAGGGTGTGGTGGCATTTTATCTTCTGGACTATTACTAAATATGTCTTATAATATGTACACCTAATAATAATAATATCACGGGATAGGATGAAACCCTTTATGAGGTGTATTATGAATCTACAATGCATATTTTTAGAATATGAATTCTACAATATATCAATACAATAAGTATATTTTACACCAAGTGAAAGCACAGAAAATGTAAAAAATTAAGAACTAAATTTCAAAGTTTTCACTAAAAATACCTTCCCTACAAACCAGAAGAGAAGAAGAAAATGGAAACAGAAAAAGGTAAATAAAAATAGTTATATATAAATATATACAAAATAATGCCCCCTTCCGTTTAATTCAGTAGGCCATTTTGAAATTAAAAAAAAAGATGAGATTTTATTTACTTATTACAACTCTGAGTAAAAGTGGCAGATATTAATACAAGAGGTGAGTCTTGAAAACTTCCATTTAGTTTGCATTGCTCACATTTTCACCAAACTTTTACATTGTCAATCCTATCTAGAATAGCTATTTAGGATAAAAGACAATTAATGCATTTGTGGGGAGTTAATGTAGAAAACGTGATCCCTCTTCAAAAAATACTCAGTATTAGCTACAAGATAAAGTGTAAGATTACAAGACTTAAAGAGACAGGAAACCCCAAAAAGCAGTGTCTATTAATTTGTTAAGTGCATGGTCTCCCCAACTGAAAGAAAAAGCACTTATCTGCTCCGCTGTCCGGCATGTAGACAGTTACAAGGTATGAGAAGACACAGTTCTTCACAGAGACCTTTGAAACAGAAAGAACAGAGTAGCCAACTTTGGCTTTCTAAACTAGGGCAGCAATTGTTAGGAAAACTCAGTAAGTACCTCTTTACAAGTTCCTAACTGCTTTAAAGCCACCACTACCCGACTGCAAGGAATGACGTGGAATACGGCTATACCCCAAAACTTGCTTGTAGATGAAATCAAAATTTTTCTTCAGACAACTAAACTTCCCCTTCTCCATGCACCGAAGGCAAAGAGAATGACTGGGGGTTGTGGGTAAAGGTATGATACTTAACAGTTTAACTGTGGTGCTCTTTGCCTCCTCCTGTTGGCCAAGAGTGATATTCCCAACAGTAATTACTCAGGCCGTGGACTCACCGGAAAAAAACATTGCGGTCTATGGGGACTATTATCCCTGTAAATATATATGTATATGTGAGCTCGTGTTCGCAATGCGCTGGACTTAAAATACCAGCGTACAATTGCGTGCGCTGGTATTATGAGTGGAGCGCAAATATCGTGTTTGCATAATCTCAATTTTTAGCTCCACTCCTAATCTAGCCCTTTATAACTAAATCTCAAGAAGCTCTTGTTAAATATACTGCAGAGTAACAATTAGGACTGTGTAATGCTCAAACAACATTGCAGAATAAATGGCATTGGGAAATTAAAAAAATAGTAATCATATATATATATATAATAAAAATGAAAACAAAATCTTTCCATTCTGTAAATATAATTCTATAGATCAAATCCTCTGTCTGGTGCTGAATTAGAGTATTTTTGTCCTGCTTAATTAAAATGAAAATATATCGTTTTTACGGCCGCTTGTGGCATTCTGCTCTTTTCGGAGCACAGATCTTATTGTGTTGCACTTTCACAAGAAGTCATCCAGCACCGAAAAGAGCAGAATTACACGATCGGCTGCCTTATTCCGCATTTAGCAGCTAATTAAACGGCTAAACTCTTAGATTATGCTTTGTGATTTAATTAATTTTTACTCTTCCTTGAAGGGACAATTTTATATGAATTAATGAAAAACGAAATATAATTTCATATAACTTCTATAAAAGGGACATTAAATCCAAGTGATTTTTTATCATGCATATGAAACAGCTCTGTTTAATTACAAGTTGTTCAATTTGATTTTGAAACTAAAAGGGCATGTAAAACTGATCTGTGCCAGAGAAGGGCACTAGCTGATAAGGAAAATAACCTCCGCTCTGTTGGTAGACAGTGACATGCCCTATAAGTATACAATTAACCCCTTGCACCACATGGACATAGGTGCTACGTCACACAGTACTTTGCCCAGCCTACTTTGTTGATGTAGTACCTATGCTAAATACTGTGGCGCATTCTGCAGTCCTGGCTGTCAGCTTTGACAGTGGAGACTGCAGATGGGGGAGAAGCATCTAGCTTCATATGGTAGGGGAGCAGTGATTGTGCTCCCTTTAGCTCATGAAGGCAAATCGCGGGTACAGAGTGACACAGACAAGTGTCACTGTCGTATCTTCTGTGGTGGTGGTGTGGGAGGGAAGGAGAGAGGCGGGTGGTCAGCCCATTTCCTGAGGGGAGGGTTCCCTACACTACAGGAAAAGATTATTTGGAGAGAGGGATGGGCCTAAAAAAGGGGGCCCTACACACAATCGCTTGTGGGGTGAGGGGGGACCCCTAGACTATAGAAAAATGTGTTTCATTAATAACAATTTTTAAAAAAATGTATGTAAGCTGGGTACTGGCAGAGAGCTACCAGTACCTAAGATGACGGTGATCATTGGGAGGGGGGACAGTTAGAGAGCTATTTTGGGAGGGATCAGGGTGGTGGGAGGGTAAGGGGGGGATACATGTCTGCTATTTCTGTACAAAGGGGATCCCAGAGAAGCTTCTACAACCTTGTGGATTATGACTGCAGTAGCGGTGTGTAAATAATTTTAGTGAAAAACACAAAGTTTGTGAATAAGTTAACATTTTTTCTTTTTTGTACATGATCACATTTGGAGGCAAAACGGTTGCTTGAAATATACCAAAATGGACCTAGATTGCTGGTTTTCAAACCTGTCCTCACATCTCCCTCACAGGCCAGATTTCCAGGACTATCCTTAGTGACATTTTTGCAAAGCAGCTGCCATATAGTGCTCCAGACACATGCACACTCCTGAGCTTACATCCTGCGTTTCAACAAAAGATACCAAGAAAAATTGATAAAAGAAGTAAATTAGAATGTTGTTTAAAATTGCATGTTATATCTGAATCTTGAAAGAAAATGTTTGGGTTTCATAATAAAGTCCCATTCATGAGCTGTGGAAGCTTTGCAGCACCCAAGAATGACACTTTTGCTAATTGGTGGCTATGGGCATCTGTCACTTTTGATTGGGTGCCCGGCTGTTTCCTGTTTGGAAGCTACAAAGTTTGTGGCCCTTGAGCGGGACTTTGCAGGGGGTAAACACATACAATGCTTAAAGGGACATGAAACCCAAAAAAATGATCTCATGATTCAGATAGAGAATACAATTTTAAACTACTTTCTAATTTATGTTTATTATTTAATTTGCTTCCTTCCCTTGTTATCCTTTGCTGAAAGGTTTATCTAGGTAAGCTCAGGAGCAGAAAAGAACCTAGGTTCTAGCTGCTGATTGGTGACTGCATATATATATATATATATATATATATATATATATATATATATATACTGATTGTCCTTGGCTCACCCATGTGTTCAGTGAGAAACCAGTAGTGTATTGTTGCTCCTTCAACAAATGATACCAAGAGAATGAAACAAATTAGATAAAAGAAGTGAATTAGAAAGTTGTTTAAAATTGTATTCTCTATCTGAATCATGAAAGAAAATGTTTGGGTTGCATGTCCCTTTAAGTCACAAACACAAAAATTACAGCATGTCATTTTTGTATTAGAACGTCTGCTATGGCTGGGTATAATTGCTCTTATATGATATTTAACTACATTATGTATAAAATCAATTGACAGTTTTAAATTCTCTACCCCAAAAAAAAAAAAGAATAATGAATTAATATAGATCGCGTACATAATACATGAATTAAATGTGCCTATGAAAGAGAATGAATAAAAATCTGTTCCAGTTGTTTTGCTTACACTACTACACACGATACATGGCCTGCATGAGATATCTGAGGACAGGATACAGATACTCTTGTTGGTGTGCTAAGCAGGCAATTATCTATTTACCTATTTTAAATAAGTGACTTTAAGACCTTGAAGGTGTCAAGAATATTTTTTTTTTGCCTATGCATTCCACAGCCTTGTGGTGAGTCATTTTTATCCACAAGTGAGCTATAGAAGCGTACAGGGTGGTGAGGGGACATTCCTAAGGAGATTGCAAGAGATGGAAAGGAACATAGTGACACATGAGATACAAATAATACAGAAATGGTAAGAACCTTGAGCAGACAGATTGTTAATTGATTGATCTGGTTGCTTACATTTGTGAGGGTTATATTAGAAGTAAATATGTATTTATTGCTAGCCTGTGTGCTGTGCTGTTTTCCTTAGAAGTATAACTAAAATAAAATAAAATAAACAAAAAACATGACATATGATTGGCATATGATTTTTATGACCTTATAGTCGATTGATATGTCATTTTTAATTTTTAGACAGCAGTGACAAGCACAAAAATATATATTTATATATTTTGTGCATGTTTGATCAAATGAAAAATGAAGTATTTTATCCCTGGAGGGAAATGAGACCAGCTTTCAGGATAGCTTGTAACTTGAGTGAATAAAATAAGGGGCGAAAGGAAGGGGTGCCATATAGTAGATTACGTGGAAGAAATAGGAGTACTCAAAATATAAGCACAGAACACCAAATAGTGTTTATAGGGATACTAGGGGTGTTGGGTTCCCCAGGGTACTTGCTCCGTCACATGCTGCTACAAAAATCAAGTGTGGACACTGAGCAAGTGCTTTTAAAAATAGTTATCATAAAATAGGTAAAATCATTAAAAAAAATCATTATAATAGATAGCAACTGTATTAAAAGCTGTGTAACAGCAGCATCTGCTTGTGTATAGGGTTTAATACATTCATGTGCGTGTATATATTTATCAGACTGAAGAAATTTGTATTATTATCAGACTTGGTAAAGAGGGAGAATTACCTTACCTACAGAACAGTGAGATCCTACTTTTTTAATTTATTTATGTGTTTATATGTATTTATATACATGAGGAACATAAATTCAAGACAGAATGGGCCAGTTCCAAAAAAAGAAAAGAACACTCCATGTGCTATAAATGAGAAGAGGGTAAAGAGTGGGATTAGATCACTGGTTTTCAAACCTCTCCTCAGGCCTCCCTAATAGGACAGATTTTATGGATATCAGAACTAGAACACAGGTGAAATAATCAGCTGATTGGTAACCATGGTTATTGTACCTGCTCTTATACAAGATAATCCTGAAAATCTGGCCTATTAGGGAGACCTTAGGACAGGTTTGAAAGGCCGTGGACTATATGATATGTGGTAGCTATTAGGCCTTAAAGGGACATAAACCAAAAAAAAAAAATATATTTCATGATTCAGATAGAGAATATAATTTTAAAACACGTTTCCAATTTACTTCTATTATCAAATTTGCTTTGTTCTCTTGTTAATCTTTATTGAAGAGATATCTAGATAGGTTGCGTGCACATGTCTGGAGCACTACATGACAGGAAATAGTGCTGCCATCTAGTGCTCTTGCTAATGTTTAACATTGTTGCAAAACTGCTGTCATATTGTGCTGCAGACACGTGCATTTTCCTGAGCTTACTTTCTTGCTTTTCAACAAATGATAACAAGAAAAGTTAATAGACTTAAATTGAAAAGTTGTTTAAAATTGTATGTTCTATCTGAATCATGGAAGAAAAATTGTAGTTTTATGTCCCTTAAAGGGATAGTAAACACCAAAAAATGTTAGTGTTTAAAAAGATAGATAATCCCTTTATTTACCATTCCCCAGTTTTACATAACCAACACTGTTATAGAAATATACTTTTTACCTCTGTAATTGCCTTGTATCTAAGCTTCTGCTGACTGCCCCTTATCTCAGATCTTTTGACAGACTTGCATTTCAGGCAATTAGTGCTGACTCTTAAATAACTTCATATGCATGAGTACAGTGTTATCTTTATGAAACACATGAATTAATGCCCCCTAGCTGTGAAAAACTGTCAAATGCAGAGGCGGCCTTCAAGGGCTTAGAAATAAGCAAATGAGCCTCCCTAGGTTTAGCTTTCAACTAAGAATAACAAGAGAACAAAGCAAATTTGATGATACAAGTAAATTGGAAAGTTGTTTAAAATTACATGCCCTATCTAAATCATGAAAGTTTAATTTGGACTTTACTATGCCTTTAACTTGGGTAACTGTGATCTAAACATAATATTATTATTTTTTAAAAGCCTCTAAAAACTCCAAAATAGCTCAGCACAGGATGGTTATGCAGTAAGAGGCATTTTGGAAAAAAACCTTTAACCCTTTATGATCAAATTGATTGCTTTCTTGGTATCCATTTTTAAAAGCATACCTAGATATGCTCAGGAGCAGTAATGCACTACTAGGAGTTAGCTGATGATTGGTGGCTACACACATTTGCCTCATCATTGGCTCACAAAGTGTTTTCAGCTAGCTCATATTAGTGCATTGTTGCTCTGGAGCTGACTTTAATTATGTACTTAACCTCTTTGTAGGGACTAAACACAGTTATATGCAAGTAGCAGTTCAATGGTAAAATAGTCTAACACATTATAGCATGTCCTTTTTGCACTAATATGCCCTGTTAACTAATGAACCATTACACGATTTATGAATAATTACACTACTGATGTTACCTTTTAAGTGTCTTTGAGAAAAATACACAAACAAGAAATGTACTATCTAATAGTACAATGAGGGCAGTATCCTGCCAAACTATAATTATTAAAGGGACATTAGACCGCTTTATACTGCTACAGTAGCAAGTTGGTACTCACCATTCTATTGGTTGTCTCACACGGGATGCTGCCATCTTCTAATTTAAAGGGACATGAAACCTAAAATGTTTCTTTATGGTTTAGGTAGAACATACAATTTTAAACAACTTTCCAATTTACTTCTATTATCAAATTTGCTTCATTCACGTGGTATCATTTGTTGAAGGAGCAGCAATGCACTACTGGTTTCTAACTGAACACATGGGTGAGCCAATGACAATCTGTATATATATACAGCCACCAATCAGCAGACAAACCTAGGTTCTTTGCTGCTTCTTAGCTTTCCTAGATAAACCTTTCAGCAAAGGAAAACAAGAGAAGGAAGCAAATTCCTTTCAGATTTCTAGGATTCTCCAGTTCCTTCAGGATAGTTTGGATAAGCATTTGTCTGCCAATACTTTGAAAGGACAAATCTCTGCTCGTTATGTTTTATTTCACATAAACATTGCTAATCTTCCTGATATTCACTGTTTTGTCCAGGCTTTGATTCAAATTGAACCTGTTATTAAATCTATTTCTACTCCTTGGAGTCTTAATTTGGTATTAAAGACTTTGCAGGCTCCTCCTTTTGAGCCTATGTATTTTTTGGACATTAAACTACTTTCTTGGAAAGTGTTATTTCTATTGGCAAGCTCTTCTGCCAGAAGAGTTTCTGAATTGTCTGCTCTCTTCTGTGAGTCTCCTTATCTGATTTTTCATCAAGATAATGCAGTTTTGCTGACTTCTTTCAAATTTTTGCCTAAAGTTGTGAATTCTAACAATATTAATAGGGAAATTATTGATCCTTCCTTGTGTCCTAATCCTAAGAATACTCTTGAAAGATCTTTGCATTCTTTGGATGGGGTAAGAGCTTTGAAATACTATGTTGATGCTACTAAGGATATCAGACAGACTTCTAGTCTATTTGTTATTTTTGTCTGGTTCTAGAAAAGGTCAGAAAGCCTCTGCCATATCTTTACCATCTTGGTTGAAACTTCTGATTCACAAAGTTTATTTGGAGGCGGGCCAATCTCCGCCTCAGAGAATAACAGCTCATTCTACAAGATCAGTTGACACATCTTTGGCTTTCAAGAATGAAGCTTCAGTTATTCAAATCTTTAAAGCAGCCACTTGGTCTTCTTTGCATACATTTACAAAATTTTACCATTTTGATGTTTTTGCTTCTTCAGAAGAAGCTTTGGTAGATAGGTTCTTCAGACAGCTGTCTCAGTTTGATTCTAGTGTCTGTAATTTAAGTTATTTTAATTTTAAAGAAACATTTGTTTTTATTTAATTTCTCAGCGAAAATAGATGTTTTAATTTTTATCCCTCCCTTTATTGTTACTTGTGGACTTCCACATCTTGGGTATTATATCCCCTCAGTAACAAGCTTGTGGACTCTCGTTACCTATATGAAAGAAAAGATAATTTTTGTAAGAACTTACCTGATAAATGAATTTATTTCACGGTTGCAAGTCCACGAGGCCCACCAATATTTTTGGGTTTATGATTTTTTTTGTATAAAGCACATTATTTATCCTATTCCTCTTTTTTATGCTTTTACTCCTTATGCATCTCAACAACTTGGCTATATGGTAAACTGAGGTATGAGTGAGGTGGGAGGTGTATTTATAGGCATTTGAGGTTTGGGAAACTTTGCCCCCTCCTGGTCAGAATGTATATCCCATCAGTAACAAAAGTGTGTACTCTCGCCACCATGATATGATAAATTAATTTATCAGGTAAGTTCTTGCATAAATTATGTTTTTGAAAGCTAAACCTAGTTAGGTTCATATGCTAAGTTCTAAGTCCTTGAATCCCACCACTTATTTGAATGCATTTGGCAGTTTTTCACAGCTAGACAGTGCTAGTTAATGTGTGTCATATGGATAACATTGTGCTCTGTTCTGTGGAGTTATTTATGAGACCGCACTGATTGGATAACATGACAGTCTGTGAAAAGCACTGAGATAAGGGGCAGTCTGCAGAGGTGTAGATAGAAGATAATCACAGGGGTAAAAAGTGTATTAATATAACAGTGTTGGTTATGCAAAACTGGGGAATGGGTAATAAAGGGATTATCTTTTTAAACATTATAAAGTAGACTGTCCCTTTAAGCCTTGAATTGTCTCAATTTGTTGTTGCCAAAAATGAGAAATATATGGACTGCTGAGCTGATCATGAAATAACTGTGTACAATGTTTAGAGTATACACACCAGCCATTTGGGGAAGGGGGCTCAGAACTCCCCCCACAATTTTCATGGTTAAATTATTATACATAATTTACATTTCATAAGGAATTCAATTTTGATTAAATAAAGTGAGAGGACCTGCTTCCCCTATGTCCTCTAAGCTTTATGTTCTTTGGATGAATCAGCAGGGAACAAATGACCTTTAACAATAATCTGTGTTGAGATATATCCAGTGGGTGGGGTCACCACAAAACAACTGGGATGTTTTTTTATAAAAGGTGACAAGCTCTAAACATAACAACTATTTGGAAAGTGCAACTGGAAATCAGTCTTTGTTTGCTCTTCCAGCAGGTGTGGGGATATTGTATTTTAGCTCTTCTGCTCCCTTAATTTGTGATTTATGCTGGTAACAAATTTCAATTCTTCACATGACTGGTACAAAAGAGAAAAAGTAAGTACAGGTACCCAATGTTAAAAATGCAGTAAAAATGCCTGTGTGCTTCTTTTACTCTAAAACGCAATTCTGCTTACACTAATTTCAGTCCTTATCAATGTTTGAAGTGTTTAGTTTAATTTTAGCCGATAGTCTAGTCTAGTTTTAAAAATACTTGAGACATTTGCTTTTGAGGGGTTAGCAACACCTATAGCCTAAATTATAAACCTATATGTCTGTCTCTAAACTATGGAACATTTCAGAATGGGAGAAGTTAATACTTTAAAAAGTAACACAAAGCTTTAATACCGAATGGAAATCATAATACTGTGCTTTTTTTTCCTTTCTAACATTCAACATCATTGCTCCTAACTTTATATACATTGCATGGACATCTGCAATAATTAGTTAGCAACTTTTGCAAAACTTGCATTTCAGCTTATAGTGAAGGGACAATATGTGTGATTAACTCATGTGCAAAATGAAAAAAAAAAAATGTTTTCAGAATAATGTAAATTTGTACTGAAAAATGAAATGAATGCTCCAGCAAAATTTAAGGAGAATGAAAAAATTCTGATGAAATTCATCAGCATTTAATAGTTTCCTTTAAAAAAATTTAAGGCGTAGCGAGCTTGGCACCCAGTACCTGTAATAACTTTAATGCAGATCCTGGGAGCTGAAAGGCTAAGTCACCTGTTAGCACATAGAGGATTGGCTTAGAGCGCTCTCCCAAGCACGTTAGGGGAAGTATGTAGCTACAGATGAAATTGTCACCTGTAGCTTTGAAATATTTACATTTGTTTAACAAAAACTAATGTGAATGTTTGACAAAAACCTAATAGTGCAGGAGACGAATATTCGGGGAAACGAATTTCCTCGATTATTCGGAACGAAAATTTAATCCGAAACTAAATTATCTTCCCTGCACATCTCTAGTTCTTAATAGAACTAGAAATTTTGGGGCCCATAACTAAAACATTGATTGTGCCCCGCCCCCTTTTACCTGTGCAATATTTGGCTAAGTGACTAAAATGTGTGTACACTTTATTTTTGAGTGTAGTCAAATGTTTTAAAGGTGATAACCCACATACACAAACTCATACATAAATGTTCAGACATACTCATACACTCTCGCCATTTGTGTTATACTTATGATGCAATATGTAGGTGAATGTGAGATGTTGGACGTGTGCTGATTAGTGTGGGATAAAAAATGGTAAAAAATATGGTGCTCAATATTTTTGACAATGTGTGCAATATCTGCTGTAGCAATTTGTATAAAGGCCACATGAGCGCATCCAAAGATTGATGCACACAGTTTGTGCCACATTAAGCCTTTGCAGTATTGAGGGTGCACCCCACCTGGGTTCAAGAATCCAGCAACAGCTGAGGAAACCGATAACATACTCTCACAGTAATAATTATTTGTTATGGAATCTAATGGAAATAGGCTTAAGGTGTACTATTAACTATTAAAACAAATGTTCCAACAGATCTCCAGATGATACACTGCAAACAGGAACTAATATAGTGTAAAATGCACTATAATGTAAAAGGCAATATAGGAAAAACATACCACATGCCAAAAAGCCGAAAGGGTTTATATCAGAAGTTAAAAACAGGTTACACAGAAGCTCAGATTAAAATGTTAGAGAATTTCAGAATCTGAGGGGGAAAAAATACCACAGATGTTCTACTAAAATCTTGTATCAAGTGCAGGATCATTCTTTAGTCTTTTAATGTATTTTTCCTCAATGTACAAATTAGTTTAACTTCATATTAACATAAACTATATAAATAAGAGGTTTGTTTGCTTTGTATATGTGCTCTTCTATAACATCTCACATAGGAGCCTAAAGCAATTTTTCAGGGATGGGATTATCATCTTTGAACCAAATAGTCTCAAAGTAATTTTCATTTCTGAATTGATCCTGCAATATCCTAGGAACTTACCTTGGACTACATTCTAATATGGAAAAAAGACCTACATTTGTTACTCAGCTTCTGCAGTTTCTGGGACTAGTTGAAATTCCCAGTCATGTGTGTGTTTATAATGTATGTTATGTAATTTTGTGCAGAATAGGGATAGTTCCTATGTTCACACCTTACTTAAAGGATGACCCAGAACTGGGCATTTGGGGGCAGGGTCCAGGAACTGAGTCTGGGTGGTCGAGGTGTTGGATTTGTACAATCATGGGTGGGAGTTTGGTGGTCTTATAGAGAAACGGGTACATAAATATAAATTTACACACATAACCTCACAGATTTCTAATTCTGGTTTTACAATCAATAAGATATTAATTGGAGTCTTGTAAGGAACTTGGTAATAGTATATTTTGTTAAATATGACATTTATTAAATATTAGCAGTGAGCAGACTTGAAATATGTCAAGTTTAAATTCCAGAGGCAGGAGAATGTGATTTATGTAGAACTGTGCTGTTTATCGCTGCATCTCTCAAAATAATGATATGTCTGGGAGTTTGATGGATAACTTAGTTTAGTCAAAATGTCACAATTTAAATTTTGTTTCATATCTTTGACAATATAACTAGAAAATAAAAAGGATGTGTTAACTATGAACATTTCTACCCCCTCACTTTACATATCTATGAGCTATTTCTGAAGGTTCAATTAACATTTATTGTCAGATTGACAGATGACAGTAAAAAGATGTAAAAATAGATTATGATAAATAACATTACTTGTATTCCTTGAAATATGTTCTGTACGTACAGTAAGTAAACTTTAGTAAAAGGTTATGTAGACAACCCCCCCCCCCCCATATATTCATAAAAACTTCCTAGCTCAATTCTGGCTTCAACCATACCATTTAATACATATAAAACTCATTAGAACTATCCGTAAATTGGTGAAGCACTTAAAGGACCATTCAATACAGTAGAATTGCATAATAACCAAGTGCATAATAAAAAGACAATACAATAACACCTACTTTGAATAAGCATTTTCCCCCCTATTTGCCAGCCCCCTGTATCATGTGACAGCCATTAGCCAATCACAGACTGGCATATGTATAACCAGTGAACTTGTGCACATGCTCAGTAGGAGTGGGAACAGCAGAAAGTGTGTATATAAAAAGACAAAATTAGATAATGGAAGTATATTGGAAAGTCTTCTAAAATTCCATATATATATATATATATATATATATATATATAGATATATATATATATATATATATATATATATATATGCAAATAAAGAATTATGGGAATAGGCGCGGAGAGGACCTCAGGAACAAAATTAGTCTTTTGCTGCCCAAGTCTATCAAACCTGGGGTATCCCCATATACTCCTAGTTTGATAGAGTACAGATATAGAAACAAAGAGAAATGATAGAACTGAAGGGCACACTTGACTATCACCAATTAATTAAAAATTCAAATTGAAATTCACATTAGAACAGAAACACCTAAGAGTCTGGTGTGGAAAATAGACTAATTATAGCAAATATTGAAGTATTGCATGTGTTGGTAACCTTAAAGGGACAGTCAAGTATAAATTAAACTTTCATTATTCAGATAGGATTTTTATTTTT
This sequence comes from Bombina bombina, assembly GCF_027579735.1. Taxonomy (NCBI): domain Eukaryota; kingdom Metazoa; phylum Chordata; class Amphibia; order Anura; family Bombinatoridae; genus Bombina; species Bombina bombina. The sequence goes on along the minus strand of NC_069499.1, from coordinate 1,321,710,985 downwards.
AATTGACTTTTCAATTTACTTTTATCATCAAATTTGCTTTTTTCTCTTGGTATTCTTAGTTTAAACTAAACATAGGTAGGCTCATATGCTAATTTCTAAGCCTTTGAGGGCTGCCTCTTATCACATGCTTTTTAAATCTCTTTTCAACACAAAGAGACAAAGTACACGTGGGCCATATAGATAACACTGTGTTCAGGCACAGGGGGTTATTTAAGATCTAGCACAATACAATGCTAAATTTAAGACAATAGATAGTAAACAGTCACAGTCATGTGATCAGGGGGCTGGAAGAAGGTTCCTAGATACACGGTAATCACAGAGGTAAAAAGTATATTAATATAACTGTGTTGGTTATGCAAAACTGGGGAATGGGTAATAAAGGGATTATCTATCTTTTAAAACAATAACAATTCTATGGTTGACTGTCCCTTTAATATTGATTTAGTAAATCTTTTCACCGTTTTTACAGGACCTTCTTATATGTAAGTTAACTCTATTCACCGAGATGTTAATATATTAGACTTTTAGGTGGTGTAATGTAATGGAAGTAATACTATAAAAAATAGAGCACAAATTGGAGTACAACGGGGAAGATCTACAGATCTTCCAGTACTGTGCAAATATATGCAGTTATAGATTAGTCTCAATTGATATGATAAACATTAAAATGAAAATAAAATAAACCGCATTAGATATTGTCCATAAATTCTCGATAGTATAAATGCTAGAGAAACTGCACAATAATTGTGATGGTTATGGCTAAGTGTCACTTCATATACAATGCACTAGAATCTCAAAACTACTAAAATGCAACAAATATTATACATACAGATAGACATAAAATACACTGTAGTGTATATACTGTAATATAAATTTAGAGAAATATGCTGTATAGTAGTCAAATTAAAGTCCACTATAATCAGAATGCATCAGGTCTCATGTATTCAGTCCAGGAGACAAACCGAGTAATCCAAAGTGTCAGGAAAGAAAAAAACCCCCGCAGGGTATCTACTTACACTCCTTACCCCCAATCAATATGAGGTAAGTGTCGCACAGTGTAGGGAGAGTTTTTCCAAAACACCCCGGGTAGTTGATTCAGGATGATAAGTCCAGCTTAATCAGTGTTCCAACAATGTTCATCTTCATCCACTTTCAATCCCTCTGTGATTAACTTGTATCTACGCTTCTGCCTCCTTTTCTCAGATATTTTGACAGACTTGTGATCCAGGAAATTAGTGACGACTTAAATAACTTCATGTGTGTGAGCACAGTGTTATCTATATGGAACACATGAACTAACGCCCTCTAGCTGAGATACTACAATAAAGGAATATTTTTTTGAAACACCTGTGAGTGCCCCCAACCTGCATTATTATATATATATATATATATATATATATATATATATATATATATATATATATATATATATGGAATTTTAAGAGACTTTCCAACTTTTGGAGGTAGCACCCCGGGCATATACTTGGAAGGTATTGAGTGAGTGCTTGGCAACTTGGATATATATATATATATATATATATATATATATATATATACTATATATATATATATATATATATATATATATATATATATATATATATACCATATATATATATATATATATATATTACAATAAACTTGATACTGTTATATTTCGCATTATTTGCACATCCTAGTGACTGATTTATAACTGTTCCCAACTGGCAAAGAAGAAAACTTATTTTTTAATGTTGCTAATCTTTGCTTTGAATATATAATTCTATATAAATTTATTTAGTGTTTACTGCCCTTCAAAATAATGTTTATATTGTTAAATAATACCTATTACTACCTGCATTCAAACTGTAAATGATGGATTACACATGATAAATCTTCCAGTATCTAAACTCCGAAAGAAGAAACCCATGGAGAGCTCAGAACATAATAGCAGCCAGCCAGTCGGTAGCTTTTATTTACCCAGCATTATTATCATATCATTGGTGCTGATCCAAAAATGAGCCGGCTCCTAAGCTTACATTCTTGCCTTTTCAAATAAAGATACCAAGAGAACGAAGAAAATTGTGATAATAATAGGAGTACATTAGAAAGTTGCTTAAAATTGCAAGCTCTATCTGAATAGAGAGGTTTATTTTGACTAGACAATCCCTTTAATACGCATAAAAAAAAAAAAAAAAATTGTGAGCGCACAGTCTAATTTGTGTAAACAAACTTTAAAGAGACCATCTCACCCCCGCTTCCCATATCGCAGCTTAGTAGCGGAGTTGGCAGACTTTTGCTGAAGTTGCAATCTCCATGATATCCTATGAGAGACACATTACAACTCATCAGCACAACAAGGTTTATCCCACTTTTTTATTTTTATTTTATTGAAGGTTTAAAAGTAATGTACAGGTATTTTGATCAAAACAAAAAGAGAATATATACAGTCATTATATTCTATGACAATAGGCTGATACATAGGGAAGTCATTACAGCTGACACAAGGTGAAGTGAGATATAACAGTATAACCGACAATCCGTATAATAACTGTAGAGAAATTAAAAATGTGTCAAACTCTTATCTTCAGTTTTACACCTCCTCTAAACCAGTGGAGACACTTTTGGACCTCCAAGACATCAACTAGTGTACTTATTAGGAGGATTATATTAATGTGTAAGGCCACTTTTGGACCAAAAGAACATTATTAAGACACATCAACATAGAATATGGTATATATAGAAAAAGAAAATGGAAGGAGCATCTATCACACAAATAGCTTGTAACAATAAGTAGGACTCTAGACTCTATGCTAGAAATATGGGCTGGCTGGCCATAACTAACTAGATAGATATGCATCCTTAACATGGGTGAATCTCTCAGGCAATACGGGAGAAGTGTTAGGGCTGCTATATAGTAGTAAAATGGAGCACGTGGAATCTCTAAAATTGTGTAAGGTAGGGTAGACATATAGTATATGAGATTAATTTACTCTAGGATGAGGACTACTAAACTCCACAATCCCGGCCACTGATAATGGAGATGAGGGCCTACTAGAATTATGATAAACAATGTATATCGACAGCTAAACAGTAATTACTCATACTGGAGCACCTGTTACTGGCGTTGGACTCAAAGAGCATATGTTAGAACAGGCAATAAACCTATAGATTAGGGAGTAAAAGTATCACCTAAACAGCATAAACTAATTTTCCAGACTCTTGCTAACGCTCACAAAGCGTTACAAAAAGTTACAAAGGAAGAAAATGTAAAGCATATAATACCAGTAATGAAAAATCGAATACATTTCAATATTTGGACCACACAAAAATAAAGTCACAGTTATTCACAGTAATTAACCTTATGATCTAACTATATATGTAATCTCCATAACTAAAACTAAAATTGCAGGTTAACATTAGCGTTTACGGATTAATCTCTATCTCTAATGGAACTGCAACAGAAAAGCGGGGAACATTAACGCTATGATAGTGTATATGGAGAGTAGATAAAGAGTGGAGGGGTTCTAGTATAGTGGTAGTGGGTTTGCTACAGATAGTCTATAGACCTCGCCCCTTTGTGTGTATCTAGGAATGTGAGGTGTGGTAACTGTACTATACAAAAGAAGGGGTAACAAAAAAAAAATACTTTCATAAATGAAAACTGTGTGCAAATCAATATCCACTTATGGATCATTAACTATGTCAAGATGGTTCAGGGGGCTTGTAGAATATATAGGCTATAGGAATAACTTCAAGGTCACTCCTTTTATGAAATGTCAAGGAACTGAGTGTTTCATGTGTCTGCTTAATAAATAGAGTGTAAATTTTGTATTCTACCACCAAAGCACATGGACAACATATTGGGCACATTATGGGGCCTATCTATCAAGCTCCGAATGGAGCTTGATGCCCCCTGTTTATGGTGAGCCTGCAGGCTCGCCAGAAACAGCAGTTATGAAGCAGCGGTCACAAAGACCGCTGCTCCATAACCTGTCTGCCTGCTATGAGCAGGTGGACAGACATCGCCGGAAATCAACCCGATCGGGTACAATCGGGTTGATTGACACCTCCCTGCTGGCGGCCGATTGGCCGCGAGTCTGCAGGGGGCGGCGTTGCACCAGCAGCTCTTGTGAGCTGCTGGTGCAATGCTGAATACGGAGAGCGTATTGCTCTCCGTATTCAGCGAGGTCTGGTGGACCTGATCCACACTGTCGGATCAGGTCCGCCAGACTTTGATAAATAGGGGCCTTTGTCTCCATGCCCCGGTCATTAGAAACAACAAATCAATGCAAAGTGAAATTTTGCTTTAATAGGGCAGATTTAAAGAGGAGTTATATGCTTGCATTCTATTGTCTCTGGTGTATTAGATAGTAGTAGATATAGCTGGTATATAGCAATGTTAGAATGTAAACCAAGGCTTCCCAACCTAAATGAGCATAGAGGTAGCAGGCATAAAGACAAACACAGAACAAAGTATAGCATATATAACTATGTAAACAATATGTATTGGAATCAACCTCATTGTTAGATACGTTTTATCTCTGTAACACCCATGCGCCACAATATGTAAAATAATAGTAACAATTGCTACGTGATTTTAGACAACAGTAGTGACTGAAAGAAAAAACCTACTACAACCATGAAATACGGAATACATATGGTGTATGTATAACATGGAAGAGATCTTGACACAGTGTTGTTAATAAGAGGCTGTACCGTAGCCATAGTGAAATACAAAGCATCAATGCCATTTCAGCACGTAGGTAAGAAGTGGTACTTACAATTAGGAAAGCAGCTGGTACGGTATCGTAGGTCTTGGGGAGACGTCGTGTGGAAGTCAGCTGTAAATCCTACAGGAGCGCTGTAGCAAAGGAATGTTCCATGTGTTATCCGATATTCAAGAAAAAAAGTGAACAGCGTGCAGGCAGACATGCTGGCGGTTACGCTGAAGTCCTGAAGAAACAGCTGACAGCAATCAGGAAGGTGGTGGCGTAATATACAAGCACAGCAACAAGCGGTTAGCACAAAGTAGATATTCTGAAGTAGAATGCCTCAAATATAATACGACAACAATTACCAAGCAATTTGGGGAGTGTTTAGGTGCCTTTTATAGGGATGAACAGAAATACAGAACCTGCCCCTAATTAAAGGTACAGGAACCTGACACTGTCCCCAAACACATATCCCTCCAGAGTGACTGTAGCTGAAAGTAACTCACTTGCCTTCTCCATGTAGTAAGCGGGTTCCATGGGGGTCATTTCTCTAATGGCAACCAGGGGCTGCACCGCAAACTGTTCTGCTGTATAACCGACCCCATTAATAGTGGAGAGAGCTCTTACATTTCGATCATTCTCCAGCTGTGACCAGGTTAGAGTCTTCTCCTTCTGTGGGCGAGAATCCAAGTATACAATAGGCGGCATGCACCGGGGCCCCAGGGCACTGCCGCCATCTTCTCAATTGCTAGTATAAGGGATCTGGGGAACCTCTGTAAGCAAAGTGGAGGTGGGGTGGTTGAATTCTGTTCTAAGGGTCTCTGCAAATGACTCTTGGAATGTGGTGAGTAGAGCACCTATTTCTCTCAGTAGAGTGTTCTCCATATTAGGCATATCTATTGTTGCTGTAGTACAAGGATTAAGTATTGAACTTGGAAGTATCTCTGTACTTCATATCCCAGGACTCTGGGAGGGGGGATTAAGTGTGGCAGCCTTAGCCACTGTCACGCCGCGCTGCACTAGCCATTGCTAGTGGCGCAGCGTCTCCTTTCCTGCTCGTTGCCAGGGGATGTGTCCTGTCCGGATGCGTGCGGTGCTGATGTCATCGCTGCACACTCCTGATGCCGGTCGGATGTCTGTGACACGAACCCTGCGCCTATGTAAGTTCTACTACAACAATCTGTCACTGCCCAAGTATAGGTATTACTTTGTGTGCTCCTGGGTGTGATAGATCGTTGTATCAATTTGCCTATTTTGTGTATGAACCCTGCCTGTCTGACTACTCTGCCTGATATACCCCTTAACTGCTGGATTGATATACTGCTGCTGAACCCTGCCTGCCTGTCTACTCTGCCTGCTATACCCCTTAATTGCTGTATTGACATACTGCTGCTGAGCCCTGCCTGTCTGACTACTCTACTTATTAACCCCTACAATGATCTGTCACTGCCCAAGTATAGGTGTTACTTTGTGTGCTCCTGGGTGTGACAGATCGTTGTATCAATTTGCATATTTTGTTGAATTTAGACTATTAGAAAAAGAAATAGTAGGAGCTCATGGTATAGAGAATCCTTAAAAAGACAGGGAATACAGCACTCTTTTAGTATATGAAAAAACACTAATTTTATTTATACAGTTCCAACATCCTGAACTGAGAGTAAAAAAGCGTAAACAGGTGCAGTAAAAAGATATTTAGCATCCATACATACATCATCCAAGAACACCAAATGCATTCAAATCTTACAACAGCACATATATCTCCTAAATTAACTAGGTCTGGTCTACTAGTACAAGTCTAGAAATCCTGGTGTGCACACAAAAAAAAAGGGAGAAAAAACTTTTTTTTAGGCAGTTAATTTTAAAGACGTAGTGGCCAGCGCTGGTACACCGAAAAGCAAAAGCAAAAACAAGCATGCTATTTGTAAAAATGTCCAGTTGTGTTAATAGGAAACAGTTTCTGTTGATATGTGCAACAATATGTTGAGTTATATTCCAAAGTATATCATAGGTATATATTCCTTAAAACATGCATGTCGCGTAAGCAGAAGACAGTTAGCAAAGTTAGTGCAGATAGCCAATCAGTTTATGTGAGTATATATGCCTCTGTTAGGGGCTTTACGTACTTACAATGTGCGTGTTTAAGGCAGGGAATGTTACCTTCCGCAACTTGGCTTCTTCGGTCCCACAGTGGCAACAGGATACAGACATCCTACCTGAAAGCCTTTACTCCCTCTGCTGCTTCTAAACATTTAGTAATTCGCACCTCCTTAGACACTCACAACGATTGTGCAATGCTGTGTGCTGCTACTTGCCTCCTACTTGCTGTATCTTTAGCAGTTGTAATCCAGTTTGGAATGTATATACTTTGACTCCTTCAGGAACGCATTTGTTTGTATCTCATTCAAACAAACTAGCCAATGCGCGTTTCACCCATAATTCTTTGCGAGAAGGGCTTCATCAGGGCTGGCAGTCATTCTGTGAGTCATTCTTTTAACAGGTAAAACTCCACCTCTTTTTCTTTCGTTGTTACTTTTAAGGGGGATTGCTACTGTTTGACCTCACAGGTTGCTATTTTTCGTTATAAACAGTATCTATCACACAGCTTCATCATACTTTTAGCATCGGCATATCACACATACTAGGGGTTGACCTAAGCAAAAATCTGCTTGTCATTTCAGAGATAAGCTTAAACAAAGGAGAATACACTATATGTCTAGCTACATGTTATGCTGACATATTTGCTAAAAGGCCCCTTTTCTTAAAGGAAAATGTTATCTTCTTAAAGGGAGTCTTAACACCTGACTTCTAATAATCCCCAAAACCTACTTTTTCTATTAATAAAAAATAAAGTAATCACTGCTGCTTATTTTATCTGTTCCTCTTAGCCCAAACTTTTGAAGGAGATTGTTTTCAACGGTAGAGTATACAGCACTGCTATGAATTACATCTATAGATATCCAAGTGGCTTATTACTTTCTGATTCACAGACCTTTGTATCTAGATCTATTAAGAAAGAGCTCTCAGGAAGATAAAAATAGGTGTTACTTTATGTGCTCCTGGGTGTGACAGATAGTTGTATCAATTTGCCTATTTTGTGTATGATCCCTGCCTGTCTCTCTACTCTGCCTGCTATACCCCTTAACTGCTGGATTGATATACTGCTGCTGAACCCTGCCTGTCTGACTACTCTGCCTGCTATACCCCTTAATTGCTGGATTGATATACTGCTGCTAAACCCTGCCTGCCTGACTACTCTACCTGCTATACCCCTTAATTGCTGGATTGATATACTGCTGCTGAGCCCTGCCTGTCTGACTACTCTGCTTATTAACCCCTGTTGTTCTGGATTGCCTCTTTGTTGCCGAACCCTGCCTGACCATTCTTTTGGTGTGCCCTTGGACTGCTTTACTGTTGCCAAACCCTGCCTGTCTGACCATTCTAGTGGTTTGTCCTTAGACTGCTCTGCTGTTTCCGCTGGGGACTGTCCTGCCTGTGGTGAGTGTCGCCTTCCTCATCCCACTAACTTTCTCTGCTCTGGGATATTCCCTATCATTCCGGCTCGACGCCGAGATAACCAGACTACTGTCCGAGTTCGGTCTGATAGAGGAGTATACCACGAGCATTACAGCCACAAGGAGCTTCACTGAAGATAACTTTCAATGCGTAGATAATGGTGGCCTCATGTGGCGTTCCTAAAGAGCATAGGCCAGGGTTGCAGTCGGGTTATATACGAATGTCCAGCATCCAGATGTGTAAATCACACTACAATAGGAGTAATATTTTATAGGAAATCTCTAGAAAACTAAGCTGAAGTCAAGAGCTTCATGGAGATGCGTCCTGCCGCTTGAGGAGTTGGCTCCGCCCACCCACCCACCCCCTTTTTTCCCCTCTTTTAATATATCACCAGACTGATGGACTGCAAGCCTGGCGAACCCAAACAGGCAATATTTAGTCGGTCTGACAATGTTTTGAATATTGGGGCCCTTGTCATCTCCTGTGGAGAACTAGTGTACTGTGGTGCACCATTTGAGAACCACTGGTCTAGAGACTGTAGTTACACGTTTAACAGGATTTAGAAAGCCAACAATTTTTAGAATTAAAGGGACATTGTGGTGAAAAATTCCCTCAACTCCCAAAAGTGGGTAACCACACAAAGGGTGCTGCCTGGAACACAGAGACGTAGTGTTCCTTGTTTGCCAGACACTTCACCAGTTCACCACCGAACGCACAGATATCAGTCCAGTCAAACTTTTTAAATAAACTGACACTTATTTTAATGCAACAGGGTCCAACATTAAAACACTGCACATTTCAATGTTGGACCTTGTTTTATTAAAATAAAGGCACTTTTATTAAAAAAAAAAGTTTGGCTGTATTGATAGCCATGTTTTCCCAAACAGCTGGTGAGCCAATCGTCAGCAGCAGTTGCACATCCCCATTTAGGAGCTGCAGTGCTTGTTGCTCCCCAGCCATACTTTACCTATCTTTATAAATTCAAAAATCACAATAATGTGGTTAACACAGAAAATAATATATACTAAAAATAAAATGTGCAACAAAAAACACACACAAATAGTGATACTGATACAGACCTATATGCAGGAATATATCCAAAGTGAAAAGAGTCTTTAATGGAAACAGTCCCACAAATACAAATAGTTCAAACGATGTATCTCAAAAGGAAGAGAAATAAACACATCATAGCATAATAATACTGTGTAAATCTTCACTCCCCAGATGGAAGGCAGACCCAGAATACTCACATTAGTTAGAGCTTCAACAGCTCAAGATAATTAGCTCTATTGTGCAGACCCCAGGCAGACTGGATACAGACTATGACAAATGCTTAAAGGGACACTCAGGTTAAATTAAATTTTCATGATTCAGATAGAGCATGTCATTTGAAACAACTTTCCAATTTACTTCCATTAAAAAAAATGTGCACAGTCTTTTATATTTAAATTTTTTGAGTCACCAGATCCTACTGAGCATGTGCAGGAATTCACAGACTATACGTATATGCATTTGTGATTGGCTGATTGCTATCACATGGTACAAGGGGAGTGGAAATGTACATAACTTTGAAATTTGTTATAAGAAAAACTATTACTCATTTGAAGTTCAGACTAAGTGCTTTTGCATTGTCTTGTTATCTTGCATTTGTTGATTATGCAAATCTAATGTGTTGACTGGTCCTTTAAAGCAAATGTACAATTTATTAAAGACAAAGTTCTTTTAGATCACTAAGGGTAACAGGTACAAACATACAAGGATACTATGCGTGTGATAGTCTGTTGTTACAGACCGCATGAATCTCCACATCTTTCTGTACCGGACAAATACCCCTCCTTGTGTCCAATTTAAACAACGCTTAAATGACTCCAACAATCGTTTCACCAATTGCTGTTAGTTTTTTCTATTCAAACATTAAACATTTCAACATTACATGCATGTTAATGTCAATATTCAATAATCAAACTGAAATTTGAATTGTGTATCTAAGTTTAAAAATACCTGATGATGAAACTAATGAGAGCGATAAAGGGTGAAAGGAAACAAAATAAATAATGAGAAAGAATTTTGAACAGTGTAATGAAAGAGAAAATGACAGAAGTACAGAATGAGAGAATGGCACAGAGCTGTAAACATTTCATGCCCATCATTTTAATGATACCATTAACTGTATATACTAAGATAGAAATGCATAAAGAGAGCCGGCTGCTATATTCGCTTTCCTAGTCAGGTTAGTAGCATTAGATCAGTACCACTGATGGGGATAAAAATATATGCAGAAAAATAAATTTTGAGCTACAGAAACAAGTCAAATTCCACCCTCTATCCATGCAAATGGGTGAAGCAGGACATATTTAGTTAACTCGATTGATCAAAGGAAAACATATCTATATAGATGGACAATAAATAGATGAAAAGAAAATGATTCTGTTTATGGATGAGTCTGGCTGATTAGAGCAGATTCTGTGACTTACATTTTTTTCTGTCCTCCTTTTATCTACTTCTCAGTACCTTCTATTTCACATGTATTTTTTTTTAAATTATCTACACTGTTGTTAATCTCAAGTGCTATATTTTGACATTTTCTATATAGGCACTGGGCATAAAATATACAGGGCAAACATGCCATGTTTATGATGATGCTGGCCGTATATAACTATGTTGCGATGAGAGCTTGTTCTGTAAATCATGTCTTCTTCTCCAGCACAGACATCCATAGGAAAATAGCTAATAACATAAGTGTAACAAGAATTTACCTGGAGTAGGTACAGTTTACATTTCAGACAGACTTTCAGGCAGATAACAGAATAGTGGGACTTGTATTACACTTATGGTGATATTGTTTACAAATGGTTAATAAGAGTAGTTTATGGTTTTCCATTCAGCAAGATATCCTTAGGACATGTTTCGACATAATAAATTGATAATTGTCTTTTTTTTTAGTAGTGAAAACTTGGAGTAGGTGTGTTGAGTTCTGGTTAGTTATTTTCAGTAAATGGATCGCTGTTAAGGTGTATTTGGGAAGAGTGAGGTTGGACATTGGAAAATCAAATTATGTAGAATTGTTCTAGATGATACATTCTTAGAGTAAGGGAGGAGAAGGAAAGAAATTCTTATCAAAATGGCATTAAAGGGCCATAATACCCAAATGTTTAAACACTTGAAAGTGATGCAGCATAGCTGTAAAAAGCTGATTAGAAAATATCACCTGAACATCTCTATGTAAAAAAGAAAGATATTTTACCTCAAAAGTTCCTCAGTAGCCACCTCCCATTGTAAAGGATTTCTAAGCAGCATATTAGTATGTCTGTCCCGGGACAACTGAAAGGATGAGCTTCGTGCACTCTCATATTATTTCACCAATCAGGCAAAGGAAGCTTACTATGAAATCTAATGAGAGTTAAGTCAAATCTCATGAGATCACAGTAAGAGTTCATGACCTCAGCACTGCTGATGCTGATTGGCTGCTGTTCATTTCTTCATTTTTTTTTAATTTTTTTTACCTGCAGCTGGGAGCAGCTGAGTATAACTTTTTACACAGAACTTACTCTGGTGAGCTGAGGAAATTGTGAGGTAAAATATCTTCCTTTTTTATATAGAGATGCTCAGGTGATATTTTCCTGTCAGCTTTTTACAGTTATACTGCATCAGTTTCAAGTGATTTAGCATATGAGTATTATGTCCCTTTAAGTAAAATCTCATGAGATCACAGTAAAAGAGTTCTTGACCTCAGCACTGCTGATGCAGATTGACTGCTGTTCATTTCTTAATTTTTTATTTTTTTTATACCTGCAGCTGGGAGCAGCTGAGTATAACTTTTTACACAGAACTCACTCTGCTGAGCTGAGGAGATTGTGAGGTAAAATATCTTCCTTTTTTACATAGAGATGCTCAGGTGATATTTTCCTGTCAGCTTTTTACAGTTATACTGCATCAGTTTCAAGTGATTTAGCATATGAGTATTATGTCCCTTTAAGGTGCATGTGCTAGATTTAGTAAGGGGATAATTAGGTTGTGTGGGAATGATGTGAAGTGTTAAAGGGTTTGAGCTTTAAATCATGATATTTCTGAGGGAGGGTGGATGGTAAAAGAGAATGTTTTTGTTAATTGTTAAATGAGGGTTCTTAGTGCAGGAGCAGTTCAGCCTTAATAGAATTTGGAGTGCGGTTAGTACTGTAGACCATACATGACAGAGGGTTGTAACTTAAGTATATATTTTTTTATGGATCATGGGGCATATTAGAATAAAGAGAAGCAAGAAAGTACTTGCAAGGGATAGGGATAGTAAAGTTATTAAATATGAAAAGAGTAAGAAACATTTGCTTCTGTAAAATTATAGTAGGCCTCCTGCAATCACCCTGCATTGTTTGTGCCACACAGGATATTCATGTGTTAAAAAAATACCCATTACTGATGCACTATCCAGCTCTCTAGAATTCTATCTCCTCTGCAGGAAGCAACCAACAGAGACAGCGATATCCAGTGAAGAAAGTGATAACAGGGTGACATGGCTGGTATGCCTGGTACAAAGTAAGATAAGATGAAATTCCTATGCTATCTCACAAACACAATTCCTACAGGATCTGCTTAGGGCTCTTATTATTGTGCAGATAGTTCATGGCTAGCTGGGTGGCTACTGTTGAAAGAAAATGGGGACTTTATACCAAGACGCTGCACTTCACAGGTCTATTCGATTGGCAACAGGAGGATTCAGTGTATCCGATTATATCAAAAGATTTGCGGTAATGTCTTAGTTATTCACCTGTTTTAATTACTAACTCCCTGGTTTGTTAGACATTTACATAAGAAGGAATGTTGTATTTCACAAGTCTCATCATCACTTTGGTGAAGCACAAACACCGTGGAAAGACTTTTCCAGATCCTTCCAGAATTGCTGACATTTCTCTCTAATGTAACATATCTCTATTACAGCCCTTTATATTCTCTCAACTAAAAGTGTATAGAAATGTTGTATTGCTGAATCTACAGATTCTCACATTGCAGTACTTTATAGCACAAACTTATGTTTATGTAAGTGCATGTATGTGTGTGTATATATTGAGGGAAAGTTTTTAGAGTAATTTGAGAAAATATACTATGATACTAACTACAGAGCATATACGTATGTGTGTGTGTATGAGTATAGAATGTGTGTGTATATATATATATATATATATATATATATATATATATTCACAATAACTGCTCAGAAGTTAGTATTATAGTATATTTTCTCAAATTACACTAAAAACTCTCCCTCAACCCTAAGACTTGAAAAAAGTATTCAAAAGAGGTGTATGAAACTTTTAAAGATTGTGACACAAAACATTAAAACATTCATTGTATATAGTTTGTACCTTAACAGAATTGTATAACCTTAATTATCTACTAGACAACTATTTTTTATGGTGTTAGTAAAAGGAAAGTATTTTGCTGCAGATTTATCAAATGTTCAGTAAATGCAAATAACCATTAAGGATGTATGTATATAGAAGGTGCTACTTAAAACTGTAATCATGTAGGGCTGTACTATTATAATGCTATTTTTATTTTATTAAACTATATAATTACATTAATACTTAATTGTTATATTGTGCATAATAAACATTTATATATATATATATATATATATATATATATATATATATATATATATACAAACACACACACACACTATCCAGAGATGACCTGATTAAAGAGCACCCTGATCATATGTATGGGCTATTGATGTCAGTGGTTAAAATCTATTGTGTTAAATTGTGGCATTTTTTTAGACACGAGATTTCATGTACGTTATATTAAATATCCACTAAAGAAAGTGGGTGCATTGTTTCCTGTTAACAATAGTAGATTTTTTTAACATTGAAAATATTGAACCACTGCAACTGTGCCAAACGGTAAATTTTTCCCTGTACAGAACAGCTTTACTTTGTAATATGGTGGTTGCACTGTACCAAACATGTTTTGTACATAGTAAACTATTTCACAGTATAATGCATAAATACACTATATACAAATACAAAATATACCCACAATTTATTACATACAAAGAAAATATATAGGCGCTTAATGGGTGAAACTTGTACAATAATGAGGACATTCACAGGTATGCTCTAATTTTTTATTGACGAGATGAACATTTTAAAGAAATATATGTAATTTACTATCAGGTAGATTACGAGTTTTGCGTTACAGCTTTTAACGCTGAAAAAAATGGCAATTTCAGCATAATGGCAGTAACGCAGCTATTATGAGTCGTGTCAGTATAGCAATACTTATTTTAGCCTGTAACGCAACGTCCATTCTGCACTCAAAAATGTTTTCGTTTTTGCATGGGATTTTCATAGCGACGGTATTACAGGTTGTGCGTTCAGGCTAAAAAGCTTGCATTACAGTCTATACCGACACAAGCCATACCGCCATTTGAGACCAGTAGTTATGAGTTTTGCGCCACATAAATGTTTCACGAAACTCATAACTAAAGTGTTACAAAGTATACTAACACCCATAAACTACCTATTAACCCCTAAACCGCCACTCTCCCGCATCGCAAACACTATATTAAACCTATTAACCCCTAATCTGCCACCCACATCGCGACTATTAAATACATTTATTAACCCCTTATCTGCCGCTCCCGACATCGGCCACTCCCCGACATAACCGCCACTGTAATAAAGTTATTAACCCCTATTCCGCCGCTCCCCGGCACTATAATAAAGCTATAAACCCCTAAACCTCTGGCCTTCCACATCTCTGCAACTAAATAAACCTACTAACCCCTAAACCTCCGCCCCCCACATCGCAAAACACTAAATTAAACGTTTAAACCCTTAACCTAACACCCCCCTAACTTTAAATTAAAATTACAATATAACTATATTTAAATAAATAAAAACTTACCTGTGAAATAAAAATAAACCTAACATTAAGCTATAAATTTACCTAACCTTATTATTCTAATAAAATAAAAAAATACTACCAATTAAAACATCTAAATTACAAATTTAAAAAACCTAACAATACGAGAAAAATTGAAAAATCTAAAATTCCATAAAATAATAAACACTAAATTACGAAAAATAAAAAACACTAAGCTTACAAAAATTAATAAACGAAATTATCAAAAATAAAAACAATTACACCTAATCTAATAGCCCTATTAAAAGTTAAACAGCTCTTTTACCTGTAAAAAAACCCCACCACCCAACCAACCCCCCTAAAATAAAAAACCTAACTCTAAATAAAACTTAAGCTACCCATTGCCCCTAAAGGGGCATATGTATGGGCATATATGTATGGGCATTACCCTTAAAAAGGCATTCAGCTCTTTTTCATTGCCCTTAAAAGGGCTTTTAGCTCTTTTTCAAAAGCCCAGACCCTAATCTGAAAAAAACCACCCCAAAAAATAAAAAAAATACCTAACACTAGCCCCAGAATATCTACTCACGGTTGCTGAAGTCCGGACATACATGCGGCGATAAGTCTTTATCCAGGCAGCAACATCTTCATCCATCAAGGGGGCGTCTTCTATCTTCATCCCTGGGGCGTGGAGCAGAGCGGCGAAGACATCCAGCGTGGAGCGTCATCTTCATACGGTCCCCATCGTACACTGAAGCTTTGATGCAAGGTAGCTGTTTTAAAATGGCGTACCTTGTATTCCTATTGGCTGATTTGATTCTTCAAATTCAAACAACCCAATAGGATGAGAGCTTCTAAAATCCTATTGATTGTTCAAAACAGCCAAACGGATGAGAGTTACTGAAATCCTATTGACTGTTCAAAGCAGTCAATAGGATTTCAGTAGCTCTCATCCTATTGGCTGTTTTGAACAGCCAATATTATTTTATAAGCTCTCATCCTATTGGCTGTTTTGAACAACCAATAGGATTTTAGAAGCTCTCATCCTATTGGCTGATTTTAATAGTTGCGGAGATGTGGAAGGCCGGAGGTTTAGGGGTAAATAACTTTTTTATAGTGGCGGTGATGTCGGGGAGCGGCGGAATAGGGGTTAATAGCTTTAATATAGTGGCGGTGATGTCAGGGAGCAGCGGAATAGGGGTTAATAACTTTTATTAGTGTCGGCGATGTTGGGAGTGGCAGAATAAGGGATTAATAACTTTATTTAGGTGTTGGTAATGTCGGGGGCAGCAGATTAGGGGTGTTTAGACTTGGGGTTTATGTTAGGTTTAAACGTAACTTTTTCTTCCCCATAGACATCAATGTGGTTACGTTACAGAGATTTTTTCATTCCGCACTTCAGGTGTTAGTTTTTTTTCTAACACTCTCTCCCCATTGATGTCTATGGGGGAAAGCGCGCACAAGCACGTAAACTTAGCCCTTGGCTTTTGTGTGGTATGGAGCTTAACACCACCATATCGCATTCACAAGGAGGCTTTCCAGTAACTCGTAATGGCAGCACTATGGAGGGTGAAATAACACAACTTTTTTGGAGTTAGTTTCGCACCCTGTTTAGCGCAAAACTCGTAATCTAGGTGTATGAAAATGTGTTTGCATATAGATTATTTGAGCTATTATAAAACATAATCCATTTTAAGATTTACGAAACACACATATGTTCTGTAAACTTTTGAAAATATGCTCCCTCCACGCATCTGAGATTTGCATTCATTAGCGAAGTGCTCAGAATGTAGTGAACCTTTTTACTTTCCTATGGAAACCACATCACAAATGATCTGTACAGCAAGGGTAAGCCCAGTTTTTAGGACATCTTACCCGGTGAGAGCTTTGTGAGACTGGTGAGAAAGAAATGAATATTTCCCTGCGGTCAAGGAGGTCCTTTGAATATCGGGCCCTTAGGGTCCATAGCCCAGAGAGCTTTCTACCATTACCATCAAACTAAACAGTTGCAAAAATTACCTTTACCACTGTAGTTGCCAAGCATTATACCTGGCAACTATATACAGTATATGGTTTGGTATCATTAGGAACTGTTAGTTTTAGTTCAGTGGACTTAATTATATGTTTTGCCTAAAGCCTCATAAAAATGTCTTTTAAATTCCCTCTTGGTTGGATTAAATTTGCTTTTGTTTTAGTATCTTATAATAATGTCTCATCTGATAAAGGGAATGGGACCTATATTTTTCAACATGTATATAACTAGTTAAATTCAATCTCTAAAAATATTTTAAATGGAGCAGTAAATTTGACATCCTGTAATGCTCATTATAGCAACTTCAAAGAGACTCTTATAACATGTTATGTTGTTTTAATTCACACCTTTTGTAGCTTTGATGATTAATACATTTAAACATGATTTTTTTTTATTCTTTTAGAGTTTGTTACCTTTTTTGTTCATTACATTTGAGAGATGAATAAAAGATAAATAGCACTGACAATGGTTCTTAAATTATTATACTAATTATATAGATCTATTCCTTGCAATTAAAACTAATTGTATACCACACATTCTTTTTTATTATTAAAAATGAGTCCAAAGAAAGTTGAATGGAGTTATGTAGTAAAGTTGATAATTAGTATGTGAAGTCTTTAAAAATGATGTTTTCTTAACTTCAAAGTTAAATAAATTTCAAAGGTTAGTCAGAAGCAATAAAGTCCCCCCTTGGCAAATTTGTACAGTGGTTTGAGTCTAGGAGATTGGTCTTCAAATGCACCTAATCATTGCAACCATAAACTCAGCTTACTTAAAGGGACAGTCTACTCCAAAGTTATCTTTTAAAAAGATAGATAATCTCTTTATTGCCCTTTCCCGTCGCTCTGTGTCTGCTGCACCTCTCTGAGAGTCCCTTCATTGGCTCCCCATTCACAGCAGAATTAAATTCAAAATTCTCACCCTTACATACAAAGCTCTCACCAATGCCACTCCCTTCTACCTATCCTGTCTTTATGTATGTATTGTATGTATTGGGTACTTGTAAAGCGCAGCTAATCACCCGTAAGGGTCTCAAGGCGCTGCTCATTTTATCGACCTCAGAAGGATGAAAGGCTGAGTGGACCTCGCCGGGAATCGAACCTGCAACCCTTGGGTTGCTACAGAACTTAGCCACAGAGCCTTAGCATGCTTGAGCTATCTGTCTAATAAACAAGTATACTCCAGCCCGCCCACTAAGGTCCAACAATGACCTGCTCCTTGCATCTGCGACTCTCACCTCCTCTCATGCTAGACTGCAGGACTTCTGTTGTGCAGCACCTACCCTCTGGAACACTCTCCCTCGTGCTGTCAGGCTTTGCCTTAATCTTTCTTCCTTTAAATGCTCTCTGAAGACTTTTCTGTTCAGGGAAGTCTACCACCCAACTCAATAATAAATTAATTTCACTTTCACCTAACATTTCCCTCATCTAACTCTGCATTAACATCTTTCTTAATCTTGCAGTCCTCCCCTCTTGTTTCTCAACCTCCTACTCTTCTAGATTGTAAGTTCCCACAGGAATAGGGCCCTCAATTCCTCCTGTATGTGTTTGTAAATTATGTCCTGTCTCTTACAAGCTTTATATCATTGTTTACATGATACAATGTAGCGTATCATGTTCGCAGCACATCGATAAATGCCGACAGCATACGCTGTTGGCATTTATCATTACACAAGCAGTTCTGGTGAACTGCTTGTGTAATGCCGCCCCCTGCAGATTCGTAGCCAATTGACCGCTAGCAGGGGGTGTCAATCAGCCCAATCGTATAGGATTGGGCGGGTTGATGTCCGTGGCCTCAGAGCCGGCGGACAAGTTATGGAGCAGCGATCTTTAGACCGCTGCTTCATAACTTCTGTTTCCTGCGGGTCTGAAGGAACTCCATTCAGAGCTTGATAATTCGGCCCCCTTATCTCATTTCTTTTGACAGACTTGCATTTTAGCCAATCAGTGCTGATTCATAAATAACTCCACATGAGTGAGCACAATGTTATCTACATGGTACACATGAACTAGCGCTGTCTGGCTGTGAAAAACTGTCAAAATACACTGAGATAAGAGGCAGCCTTCAAGGGCTTAGAAGTTAATAGACTCAGACTGATGACATCATGATTTGGGCTGCATTAAAGGCTTCACTAGTTACCAAAGACTCACTAATTGGCTTCAAAAGACAATGCTATTAGGCAGATTGCATAAATGCAGCCCAGATCAGGATGTCATCAGTGGACAGAGCTTGGCAGCCATTTCAGTGTGACCAAAAATAAAAGTAATTTTAAAATAACTTTTTTACTGGTCTGCTGCATGATATAAAAAGGGTGTAGGAAGATTTTTGCAGCTTAATCTAAAGTAATACTTTAAAATGATTAAGGTGTATAATGTCCCTTTAAGTTTACTTAAAAATACTGATTGACTTTTTTTTTGCATTTCCATAGTAAATAGCAGGAGGGGAGGGAGAGAAAGAGGGAGACATGGCAGATGAGGGAGAGAAGGGAAGAGGGAGAGGAAATAACCAATGTATTCAGAGTTAAGGAGGTGCATATAATATATATATATATTTTATATATATATATAAATATATGTTTATCTCATCATATGATTTAACCCCATAATAAACCCAAATCAAATTAAACCTTTATAAAAATATTTTTACATTTAGTCTTGCATCTCACATTATAAGAAGAAAAAAATAAACCTAAACAAACCATCTAGTTTTTAAATGTGTACAGAATTCATGTAAAATCATTCATGTTTTATGAATTTGCATGAGCCAAGTGCACTAGCAATCAGGAGTTAAAAAGAATGCTTCACAAGAAAAAAAAGTGTTTTTTTTTTTGCTGTTGCTCTATCAAAAGCAGAAGCAGGCTATAAATCAGCTACATACACACACACACATACACAAACACACACACACACACACACACACACACACACACACATATTATATATATATATATCCTAAAAACATATTAAAAGAAGGTGCCCATAGCGTAATATATTCACAAAGCACAACGGAACAAGTAAGTACTCTGTTCTCTCTGGTCTTCCCACCTGCCGCCTAGCTCCTTTACAATCCATAATGAATGCCTCTTCCAGGCTCATCTTCCTTACACTTCACTCTTCATCTGCTGCACCTCTCTGCCAATCGCTTCACTGGCTTCCTCTTGCCTCTAGGATTAAACACAAAACTCTCACTCTGACATACAAAGCCCTCAACTGCACTGCTCCCCCCTATATCTCAGACCTTGTCTCCAGATACTCTCCCTCCCGTCCCCTTCGCTCTGCTCATGACCTCCTACTCTCCTCCTCTCTTGTTACCTCATCACACTCCCGCTTACATCTTGTGGAACTCTCTGCCTCACTCCACAAGACTCTCCCCTAGTTTTGAAAGCTTCAAGCGCTCCCTAAAGACTCTACTGTTCAGGGATGCTTACAACCTACGCAAACCTTTCTTTATACCAGTTCCTCTCCTCCATTGTTATCCCCTGAACCCCCTTAGCATGTAAGCCTAAGAGTCCAGCTGTTTGTTGATCACCTTCTTAAGAGCTGACTGCAACAGTGCAACTCTTGGCAGGGCCCTCTACCCATTTGATCCCTATAATTGTTTTGTTGTATTCTGCATTTGTTTATAGCACTGCGGAATCTGGTGTCGCTCTACAAATAACCGAAAATAATAATAAGTAATAATAAGTATAACAATTTACACTCACATTTGGTGAAGCACTTTCAAGTGCTATATTCGCATTCCAGATATTTATTGAGTAGTCTGGCTAACTTGCCTCCCATGTCACGAGCCAAATGCAGTGTCACATTCACCTTAAGTAAATCAGAAAGAGGCACACATAGCATAGTATGTTCAAAGTATGTAAAAATACAGATCAAACAATACTGGTTGCATTCGTAAAAGCACTTTCAAGTGCTGTATAAGCAGGCCAGACATTCAGGAGTAGTCTGGCTAACTCTCCTCCTGTGTTCAGGAGCCAGGTGCAGGAAATCCTTTCTTCCAAATGATAAAAAATGGATCCAATAATAAGTGTATAATAAAGGGTTGATGCAAAAATATTGAAAGCAATTATTTATTGTATCAAACAATTATACAGCGACGCGTAGCAACCATTATGCCCCTTGGATGCGTAATGTCCCATATGGACAGTTCGAGAGGTTGAGGAGAAATTGTAGTCAGAAATCAGACTATATTACACAAAGTAAAATACTAACTAAAAGATTCCTGGAAAAAAAGGTATCCAGCAGACCTTATACATCAGAGTAATAAATGTGTAGAACAAGAAGATAGAGAACTTTATTTTTCAAAAAAATTCCCAAATTGTCACAAGCGAATAATGAACCAACCCAAACTATGTTCATTACACAATATAACTCAAATCACCAAACAAATTAAAAAAATCTTAACTAGACAATGGAATATTTTACGAAGAGACCCGATATTGGGCAATGAACTCACAGAGCAACCAAAATGTGTCTACAGACGGGCCCCCACCTTAAAAAACATCTTGGCGCCCAGTAAAGTAGTAATCAATAAAAATAAAAATAACAAAAGGAATAATCCTACTAAAGGTTTAAAGAAAAAGGGAGTGTACAAATGTTTAACTAAGAAATGTAGGATGTGTATGTCCTTTAATCAGTGAACAAATAGCTTTAGATCCCATACTATGGGGACCAACTATCCAATACAGAGTCACATTACTTGTGATTCTATATACATAGTATATGTATTGACATGTCAACTTTGTGGAATACAATATGTTGGTAGATCCTGTAGAAAAATCAGAGATAGGTGGAACGAACATTTTAGGAACATGAAAAACAATTATAAATATCATAGCGTATCTTGACATTGTAATATAAAACATAATGGAGACACAAACATCTTCCATATCACTCCAATAGAACAAATCCCTGTGTCATATTTATACAACAGATTTAATAGACTCAGACATCGAGAAACCTTTTGGATTTTCAGACTTAACACCTTGTATCCAAAAGGTTTGAATATGAATTTGGCTGCTTTTCATTCACCAATTAAAGTATATATTAATATACATATTGTGTCACCTGATTAGTAAACACACAAATGGATTTGTATCATGATTTTTTCACTAAAGACAATTTGATTGTAGTAATATGACTGATAGATATACTACCACATATCTAGTATATGAGTATATGCATATTGTTATTATTTTTTATATATTATTAGTCTTTTGAGCACATTTACGCGTCACTATATTATTTTTAACACTTAGTCACTTAGTGATAATATATTTTTTTTATATGCACTTCCCACATGTATCAATATTTTTATCGATATATATTGAATCACAACAAACACATAATTTCAGTTTTGGTCACATATCTGTCGGACATTGAAGGGACCTACTTAGCTTGGATGTTTATTTTATCAGGTCAATATATTTAGAATATAAATACAAACAAAATATGGCCACACAGAATACAATATAATATATATATATATATATATATACAGGTAGCCCTCAGTTTACGCCGGGGTTAGGTTCCAGAAGGAATGGTTGTAAATCGAAACCGTTGTAAATTGAAACCCAGTTTATACTGTAAGTCAATGGGAAGTGAGGGAGATAGGTTCCAGGCCCCTCTCAAAATTGTCATAAGTAACACTTAATAAACAGCATTATAAACCTAATAAAATAATCACACAACACAGAATATATAATTAAACTAAGTTAAATGAACAAAAACATTTGCTAAACAGCATTATAAACCTAATAAAATAATCACACAACACAGACTTCACTTGCATTTTTCTACAAACAGTTCTTTCTATGCATTACAATCTGGACTGATTTATAGACAGGAAGATCTTGTTCCTTTGAAATCTGCTCGATAGCTCAGGTCTGGTTAAACTGATTAATTTCAGCTTGCTTGGCTTTGCTGCAACACAAGCGGACAGCTCCACCTACTGGCTATTTTAATAAATGCACTGCTTCTCAATGCTTTTCAATAGCAGTCACATGACTGGAAAAAAGGTTGTTATTCTGAAACGGTGTAAATTGAACCGTTGTAAAACGAGGGCCACCTGTATATATATATATATATATATATATATATATATATATATATATATATATATATATATATATATATATATAGGAGAGTAGGGGAGCACTCGGCTATGTAACTAGAGCTCATTTTTTAAGAGTAAGGGTTAATATTTGAAACTAGTTTTATACATTCCATCGTTATACGTAAGCGCTGTATAGCTTGTACATATGACAGATTTGATAACAACATTTATTTCCTATTAAACATGCACACATGTTATCATTTCCACATATGATCAACTAGGTTTCCTCTGTGATATATCAAGAAAATATATACAATAGACCAGGGGTTAACCTTGATTTATATTCAGCGTTAATATCTGGCAGGGTACAAAATGGTCACATTTGATAAATAGTACTGCGCATATAATTGCCATATGTTAACATTGCAAGGCTTGTGAACCAGATAGATCTGATAACAGTAATTTTTTCTCAACAAATATCCTTTTTGTTTATGTGTATGGCTTTCTTTCCATACACGTGACCACAAAAACCCATCCTTCTATTAGGATTCCCTTGAGTGACGTATTCACCACCCTATTGACGGTGTGTCACGTGATCAGAACCAAAGCCAATCATAATAGGGGTATTGAATTAGGGGAATTGTATTATGTCTAAGAAAATCTTGCAGAATTATTAATTTCTCGGATTGAACTTGAATCTTTTTTACCCATTGTCATAAAATTGTTATACAAAGGGGATACCAATTATGCAATTAACATATATATTGGTTCTTAACGTTTGATTAGCGCCAATTTTAAGAAGGGGAGGGTTTTTAAAAGGAGAGTGTGTGATTTTTAACTTGATTTGATTGGATCCGTTGTGTATAAAAGGCTTTTACAAATGTATTGTTTAATATCAGCCTAAGGAAACAGTGTATCCACTGAGAAACGCGTTGCTGTATAATTGTTTGATACAATAAATAATTGCTTTTAATCTTTTTGTATCAACCCTTTATTATACACTTATTATTGCATCCATTTTTTATCGTGTGGAAGAAAGGATTTCCTGCACTTGGCTCTTGAACACGGGAGGAGAGTTAGCCAGACTACTCCTGAATGTCTGGCCTGCTTATACAGCACTTGAAAGTGCTTTTACGAATGTGAGTGCACCCAGTATTGTTTAATCTGTATTTTTACATGCTTTGAACATACTACGCTATGTGTGCCTCTTTCTGATTTACTTAAGGTAAATGTGACACTGCATTTGGTTTGTGACATGGGAGGCGAGTTAGCCAGACTACTCAAATATCTGGGATGCGAATATAGTACTTGAAAGTGCTTCACCAAATGTGAGTGTAAATTGTTATACTTACTTGTTCCGTTGTGCTTTGTGAATATATTATGCTATGGGCGCCTTCTTTAAATTTGTTTTTAGGATATCTGAAAAGTGATTGGCCATCTCACTCCAGAAGAGCTGCCCGCCCACCCCCTTTTTTCAACATTGTGGGTTCTAGACTGTTGGATTGCATTTCATTCCCACAATTGGCTATCCTTAAGGGGTTTGAAGGGTTGATGAGAACCCATTTTCAAGTGACTTTTTAAAATATTTTCAATATATATTCGATTATATTATATTTTTAGTGAATTGGACATTATACGCTATAACTGTCATATATGTATGCTTGTTGATGTATATACATATTTTGCATTAACATGAACACCCATTCAGCTACACCAATTCTAGTGTTTGTTCAGCATACTATGTCTGTTCATCATCTTCCTGTATTTGGTTGATATATATATATATATATATCCCCCCCCCCCAGCTCTCTTCCCTACATGGTTTTTAGCTACCAAAAGAAGTGTATCCTCTGCTTCCGCCTTCCTGCACTTCTCCTCAGCCATAGCGTGCATAACGTTTTACCCAATGTGGCAACTGATCAGGGCACATTTTTAGTTAATTCACAAGCAACCATTCTAATAAGCAATATAACTAGCCTCAGTTCTCAGCCAACTGCACTCATTTTTAGTGCATACCGGCTTATTAAAAATGCAGTGTTTTTTTTTTTAAATGTGTCTAGGACTCGTAGCAGTATATTACAGACTAAACTTACTAAAAATGCAGTATTTTTTCATCATAGAGCTGGCAGACAGGGAGTTGGACCACCTTGTTTTCTATTGAAAGCTGACATAGAGGCTCCAAAAATTGCCGCCCCCCTCCAAGTTGTCGCCCTAGGCACGTGCCTAGTTTGCCTAGGCAGTAATACGCCCCTGGCTTTATGACATAAATCATGGTCTGCTGATGGTGTCTGAATCTTGATTGTTATCTCTTTCCTTTCAAAGTAAGAAATTGTTTGTTTGATTTTGCTTCTAAAGTTTACTGTCAAGTGTATTGAGGTTTTTCGAAGAGTACAATGGTTCTGGTTTCCTTGGGAGACAAGGTTTCCAATGTTGACTTTGAGTCTTTGTGCAACCTTCAAGGCTATTTAGGTTTAGCCTCTGTTGAAAATAAAGTTTATTTTCCTCTTGCAGTAAGACAGTAGTGACTTATGTCATCCATCTGAGGGGAGCTCTCAGTTCGATGGTGATAAGGCTGATGTTTTGAATTCCCTCCTAGCTAAAGAACAGTTGTTGTATAGCTTGCATACTTCTCATTCTAGTGATTATCCTCTGGGAAATTATTTTTTTACAGTCTTGTCTCCTAGGGGAGTGGTTTCTTCTTCAGCAGGTGTTCAGATATTGAACAAACTTGTCAGGCACTTGGTAAGGATCAGGGTCCCTTACATAGTACTAGTAGTTAGAGGCAGTTAACACCCTGGTGAGTTGTTGCCTTTTCTTTAAGTTCCGATACTGCTACCACAAAAGTATACCGCAGAACACAATTGATAAGGACTTTGAGATCCAATACTGGGACACTGCACATTATATATGCATCTTTTTCCAATCGAACACATTGCACATATGAACTTTGGGATGCCCTCCCCGTTTACATCTTGAGCCTCACTAGGGAGAGTCTTCTACCTTTGCTAATTATAGTACTAGTAGTTGTTCAACTAATTTTCTTGCTGTTTCAGCCTGTGTATCTAATGGTACGTCTACTCAAAATGGATTTAGCCAAACCTAGGAAGAACGTTAGTGGTTTTGGTAAACATACTGTGATTTTACAGGATTTGTTTTTTTAAAAAAAGCTATTTTCTTGGAAAGTGTTGTTTCTTTTAGCTATTTCCTCTGCTAGAAGAGTTTCTGAATTATCTGCTCTTTCTTGTTAATATCCTTATCTGATGTTTCATCAGGATAAGGCAGTCTTAAGAACTTATTTTGATTTATTGTTAAAGGTTGTTTCTCTGATAACATCAGCAGATAAATTGTTGTTCCTTCTTTGTGTACTAATTCCAAGTCTGCTTCAGAAAGATTTATTTAATAATTCGGATGTTCTTAGGGCATTAAAGTATTATATTAATGCTATTAAGCCCTTTAGACAAACTTATAGTTTGTTCATTAATTTTTCTGGCTCTTAGAAAGAACAGAAGGCTTCTGCCGTTTCTTAAGCTTTTTGGTTGAAACTTTTGATTCACAAGGCTTATTTGAAGGCAAGTCAGCCTCCACCTCAATGGATTACTGCGCATTCTACCAGGTCAGTTGCAACTTCATGGGCCTTTTAGAATGAGGCCTCAGTTGATCAAATGTGTAAAGCTACTTGGTCTTCTTTGCATTCTTTTTCTAAATTCTACCATTTTTATGTTTTTGCTTCCTCTGATGCAGCTTTTGGTAGAATTGTGCTTCGGGCAGTTGTTTTAGTTTGATTGTCTGGTTTATGTTTTTAAGTGCATTAAAAATCTTTATTGGGGTTGTGGATTTAATTTCTCAGGGAAAAATATGTTTTTAAATCCCTACCTTTATGTTATTAATCGTGGACTCAATGGCTTGGGTATTAGTTCCCATGAGTAATGGATCATGGACTCTCACCACCTGTATGAAATAAAACATAATTTATGCTTACCTGATAAAGTAATTTCTTTCATGGTGGTGAGAGTCCACGAGACCCCGTCATTTCTTTTTTAAGGGTTTTGAGTAATGGATTGTGGACTCCCCCATGAAAAACATTAATGTACCAAGTAAGCATACATTATATATTTTTTCCCCAGGTGACCTCTGATTGGCTGCAGAAAAGGAGACCCAATAAACATACGCATGGGTATATTCTTGAATACCTCTAGATCTGCAAATTTTCTTAAGAAAATTAAAGTTAAATCATTTAACTTATGTGCAGATATCTCTTAGTGCTGCAGTAAACTGATATACTCTCTGTATAATTTTACTTTGATTATGATATATTGGATTTCTAGAATCACTAGCATGTCGAAGTAATAAACCATCTCTTTTCACCATGAGACTTTGGTCCAATTTAGTTTCAAATTATTTTAATACAAATATGTCTAATTTTATTTCGGAGCAACCAAAATAGTACAAGGGTATAGTTTTAAGTTGTCATATAAAATACTGATTCATTTGTTTTTCTTTTATAGTTACAACCTAATTATTACTACAAACACATGGGTAATTTTGTATGACACCTATTACCCTATAAATCTGATGCAAAAGCAATCCACTGTTTAAGTATCTATCCATCTCCATTTATTTATCTATCTATCTCACCAAGCACGTGCGCTCTCACCTTTTTGGGGAGAGCATCCCCTTTCTCTGAAGATAGGAGTATTTAATCTGTCTACAGTATCTATCTATTTCTATCTATCTATTTCTATCTATGATATACTCTCTCACCTTTTTGGGAAGAGAATATTTTTTCTCTGAAGATAGGAGTATTTAAAGATAAGCAACTTTTGGTTGCAACTTTTATGATTTATCTGTACAAAAACAAATGGTGTTTTTAGATTTCATTTTATAGTGAGTTTGGTGGCATGTTTATCCATTTTCCTAACAGTGAAGTTTGTTGAAACCCTTCTTTCTAAACATAGTTTTGTGTGAGGCTTCACAAAATCAAAATGATATGTTTAAGTTTTTGTCCTACTTTTCCCCTACAAAACAAAAATTCAGGAATTAACAAATGTATATTTAGGAGACAGTCATAATATTAAGGAGCCAGACACACAGTTTGGAATTTACTGTATATATAGATTTATTTAAAATATTCCAAAAATATAGGAATAACACTTAAGAGAAATAGATAGATAGAAATAGATAGATATTGTAGACAGATTAAATACTTCCAAGATTTGTTAAGCCCTTTTCTTTTTTACCTCATCAATTAAATTGGAATGTCAGTGTACAATATTCTATAGTTGTGTTGTTGAAAGGTGAACTTATGAAAAATTTGGGTCAGGCCTGTGCGCGGCTGGACTGTTATCCGACGGACATTTGTGCGACGGATAATAATCCAACAGACATTTGTCCGGCCGCTGGGTGTGAATGAGGTTAAAACGTTTTTAATAATAGTGAACTGGGTAAAAATACAATTTACTTAAATTTTAGACCTGTTTAAAATATTAATAAACTTGCTCAAATTAATATTAAAAATGAATAGATTGGAGATTTCCACGATTCGAGAACAAATAATGAGAAATTCTAAGGGAGGGCTAACTAAATTATTAAAAAAGAAAAGTGAGGAACTTAACCTAATGCTTGATAAAGAGGCAATCTCCTCCTTCAAAGCAGTCGATACAAGATACTACACATATGGTAATAAACCTGACAAATTATTAGCAAATAAATTAAAAGATATGACCAGAGCCTCCATCATCCCACAAATACAATTAACAAATGGATCAGTAACCAATGATCCCCTGCAGATAGCTAATGAGTTTTCCAACTACTACAACTCACTCTATAACTTGCCACAACCCAATATTGCAGTAGATAAACAAAAAGAATTAGATAGGTTCCTGGAGAGTAGCTCACTAAAAAAAATCCCCCAAGAGGATCTAGATCTGCTTAATGCACCTATAACAATTCAGGAGATAAACCAAGCCATTAAAGGATTAAAGAGAAATAAAGCCCCGGGTCCGGACGGGTTCCCAGGCTCTTTTTATAAAGATCTTCAAAAATCGGTGGTACCACATCTAGTAACTATTTTTAATAATATTTTGCAAGGTACAGACATACCACAAGATATATTGACTGCGAGGGTGACAATTATCCCAAAGCCGGGGAAATGCAAACAATATTGTCAAAATTATAGGCCAATTTCATTAATAAATCAGGACCTCAAACTTTTCACCAAAATTTTGGCAAATCGATTGGCTACCCCCATCACAAATTTAATAAATACTGACCAAGTGGGATTCATAGCTCAAAGAGAAGCCCCAGACAATGTAAGAAAGATCATAGACTTGATACATTTTGCAACAAATAAAGGAATGCCTTCTCTGCTCCTTACTCTGGATGCGGAGAAGGCATTTGACAGGATCAATTGGGATTACATGCTAGCAGTCCTAAATAAGGTAGGAATCAAGGGTCCATTTTATATGGGGTTAAAAAAGTTGTACTCTACGCCGGATGCATTTATCAGACTCTCGGGATATCAATCAAAGCAAATCAAGATAAGGAATGGGACCAGACAGGGCTGCCCACTATCACCGTTGTTGTTTGCATTATGTATTGAACCACTAGCACAGAAAATTAGAGACAACCCCAATATAACAGGAATCAAAGTAGGTGAAAATGAATACAAAATATCACTGTTTGCGGATGATGTCATCCTCGCAGTCACTAAGCCCCTACTTTCCCTACCAGTAATATACTCAGAGATAGGTAAGTTTGGTTCACTATCAGGATACAAGGTGAATGAAGGTAAATGTGAGGCCTTAGATATTCATTTACCTAATCACACGAAAAAATTACTGGAGATTAATTTTACCTTCTCTTGGGCAAAGACATCCATCAAGTATCTGGGTATTTTCCTTTCACGAAATGTGCATAATCTATACAAAGAAAATTACACAGGTATATTTAAACAGGTTAAAGCTTTGTTGACCAACTGGGCCAAATACAAACTCTCATTATATGGAAGGATTATGTCCATCAAAATGACGATACTGCCCAAGATCCTCTATCTATTTCGCTCTCTCCCAATAAATGTACCGATTTCAGAACTACAAATAATGCAAAAGGAAATTCTTAAATTTATATGGCAAGGGAAAAGGGCAAGAATTAATAAGGACACGTTGACCAGACATAAATCAGGGGGGGGGGGGTGGGACTTCCAGACTTAATATCTTATTATTATGCAGCTAGAATGGCCCAAACCATCCAATGGCATAGAACGACTAAGACTCCACTATGGGTTCAGTTAGAATCTGATATCATGGAAATAGGCAGATTAGATAGATTACTATGGGCAGACAAACAAGACAGACCTCAAATCCTACGACAGTATGTAGCAATACACCACACCATTATTCTATGGGACAAACTGAACAGAACCTTTTCAATTATCAATAACCGCTCTCAAGCGACACCCTTGATACCCATCAAGTTCATAACAAATTCACAAATGCAGGGAAAATGGGAAAATAAAGGCCTATATCGCATAGCAGATACACTTATCAATGGTAGGATACTGTCTTTTAAACAATATGAAGAACTGGGGGAACCTGATAGAAATCTCTGGTTTCACTACCTACAACTCAAATCCAGGGTACAAGAGATATTAGGAAACACAAAGAAAGAACATAACACTATATACGAGTCACTGTGCTTAACTAAAGAATATAAGAGGGGTATGGTTACCTTACTATATCCACTTTTCAACATCAAAGAGAAGGATAAAAAAAACAATAGCATGATAAAATGGGAACAGGACTTAGGTAGATCTTGGTCAGTCGAAACCTGGGCAGAGAATATCCAGAGAGGTCTCAAATTCTCCCCTAATGCTACATTAAAAGAAAATTACCTCAAGGTAATACATAGGTGGTACATTTATCCCAATAGGTGGGCTAAAGCTGAGGACCGTGAACACCGTAAATGCTACAGAGGGTGCGACGAAGCAGGGACATATCTACATATGTGGTGGCATTGTAGTAAGGTTAGGAGAGTATGGGATCGCACCTCACTCTATTTAAGCTTAATACTTGAAACTGATATAGCCCTTTCTCCAGAGCAGGCCCTTCTACATTTTCCATTAGAAGGGCATCTAAAGAGGCACTCCAAGTTAGTTAACATGATATGTACTGTTACACGTATGTGCATAGCGAAGTTCTGGAAGATAGATGTTCCTACCTTTGAGTATATTGAAAAGAGAATAGAATACCACTATAATATGTCAAATGCCACGGCAGAACTCCTAAATACTAGGGACCGCTTCATTGAAATGTGGGAACCATATATTATGTATGTGGAAGGGACTAGAAGGGTAAGAAGGATTGACACGTAGAAAATCAACGTTGAAGGTGATAATATATAAGAGTGTTTCTTTCTGTTGTGGATAAGATATTATGTTTATTACGATGACAAAGTTATTCGGAGTAAAATACCGACAAATATATGATGAATGTGACTCTTGAACAGACTGAACCTGTAATGTTACTTGTTTGAAGTTTATTTGTAAAATGATATTTTGATTTGAAAATTAATAAAAATATTTAAACAAAAAAAATGAATAGATTGTCGCCCTCTATTGGAATTTTTGAGAATCTTTGATCTGTAAGCCAAATGTATACAAAAAGTACAAACATAAAACAATTAAATTAGCTTTTATAATATATTAACTTGCATGTTTATTATTTTTTAATAATATATTAACTTATAATTATATAATGTGTTAAAAGCACATTATGAGGGTAGGGACCCATGGATAGGTTCCCAAAGGCGGATGCGGCCGAATGTCCCCTTGTTTTAAGTAAATCTTATAAATTATGTGCTATTGACTTTAAAAAGTCTAATCTTGGGTATTCACTGTATTTTTCTAAAATGTTCTTTATCCTGTTGTTTATTCCATATTTTTTGTTTTTTGTTTTTCTCAGTTCAACTCCAGAATCAATTTTTTAATTGTTAACTCACATTCTGCTTGTTCCTTTCTTATTTTGGAAACTAGTCGGCAAATGCTTGGGTGGGTTACAGACAAATGCTCTGTGCCATCCTTCTAGAGAGTTTTTTGTTCTAGGTAACCCTAGTTTTGTTCTTTCAAAATTGTTCCACATTGTAATGTCGAAAGTAGGTTTTCTTTTTGTACTTTGTTGTACTTCGCCAATCCAGGTTTTTTCAAAATAATTTTAAAATTCTGATAAAATTTTACTGTTTTGTTTTTCTAATGATTTTACAGTCATTAAATGTTTCAACTACATCTTCCACTGGCACAAATGCTAATGCTTCTAAGCATTTTATGATCAGAGCATTTGTTTCATTATTATACCATATTTTTAAGCCCAAACTTTGTATTTTCCTCCACAGGCATTGCGAAAAAGTCGAAAAAGCATCCGTAAATTATTGTATTTTGAAAAAAAAAAATTGTCAAGCAATTTATTTACAATAAATATACCGAATATCACAAAGAAAAAAATGTGAAATAAATGTGATAACAAAAATCATAAAAGGAAAACCAAATAAAGTTCTGAATCAAGGATATGTCTGTGTCCTCTGGATGAGTTTTTCAGCTTGTTAGCATTCCTCAGTGAGATCCCATAAAAAAGGAAACAGAAAATTGCAACATAGTGTGAATCTGTAATGGCACTTTGAGGAAGTAGTTGTTTTGTAACAAATTACTACTCACATTTGTTGGAGCTTTCCACTAAGTTCAAGGATATGCGCACTCCCACTTTATACTGATGGGAAAACAGTACACTAGGCAAAACTTGGATACAAATTTATTTTAAAATGTATAAAAGCGTCACATAAGCCTTGATAACACCACAATGTAAGGGTACAAAAGCAGATATGCTGTAACAAATGCTTCAAATCCTTGACAAAGCATACCAGCGAAACGTACGTCTGAACTGAACTGTTCTATATTGAGTTTTATCGCGTCTTTACACTAGCCAGGACACCTGGGGGCTTAGCGCTATTGTCTTGCTACTAAAAAGGTTTTGGTTTCGGCGGTCACACTCCTGCTGATCCATTTACCTCTTTGCAAGTTTGGCGATTTGAAGCATTTGTTACAGCATATCTGCTGTTGTACCCTTACATTGTGGTGTTATCAAGGCTTATGTGACGCTTTTATACATTTTAAAATAAATTTGTATCCAAGTTTTGCCTAGTGTACTGTTTTCCCATCAGTATAAAGTGGGAGTGCGCATATCCTTGAGCTTAGTGGAAAGCTCCAACAAATGTGAGTAGTAATTTGTTACAAAACAACTACTTCCTCAAAGTGCCATTACAGATTCACACTATGTTGCAATTTTCTGTTTCCTTTTTTATGGGATCTCACTGAGGAATGCTAACAAGCTGAAAAACTCATCCAGAGCGGACACAGACATATCCTTGATTCAGAACTTTATTTGGTTTTCAAGCAATTTATTGCTGCTCTTTCAAAATCTAGGGTAATTGATATAGGTATTAATATCTGGATTTATTTTCTTTTATAATACTAAAAATTAAATTATAAGTTTCCTGAATTTTATTTTTGATATGCAGTATACTAATAGTATGGTATGGTTATCTTCTATTAAAACGTATTGTATACAACTAAAAACCTAAAGGAGCTGAGTCAAATATTCTGTCACAGAGCCATTGTTGTTTTTTTGAAAGAAGATCTAAAAATTTTTTAGTTGACAGAATGATAAAATTTTCACTTTTGTGCATCATGAAATCTTCTCCTCTGGTTGTCTTTCTTAATCCATCATTTTAAAATGTTTCCATTCGGTGTTGTTCGCTGTCGACGTATCATTCTGGCAAGAGTTTCTTTTTTAGGTAGTGCTTCTGCTGCTTCAAGTGGGAAATTACATGTGCAATTTTGTATTATGCTTGATGTCACT
This sequence comes from Bombina bombina, assembly GCF_027579735.1. Lineage (NCBI taxonomy): Eukaryota > Metazoa > Chordata > Amphibia > Anura > Bombinatoridae > Bombina > Bombina bombina. Next base: position 1,321,676,927 of record NC_069499.1, on the reverse strand, counting down.
TCCTCTGAATTTTTAGCCACTTTTATTTTTTCAATTGTTTTCAGAGATAAAATTATTGCCGCATCAGGCGGATGTGAATGATTTAATGCGCATTTTTCAATTATATCATTTATGGTTTTTAGCCTTCCTCCACAAAAAACGTTTTTTTTTTCCACATCTCCAATATGTTACATTTTCTTTCTTTTTTGTCTACGTTTGCATAACCTTCATGTAATATTTTCTCCAACATTGGTGTGCCCGGTCCACGGCGACATCCATAACTTGTGGGAATATCTCTTCCCCAACAGGAAATGGCAAAGAGTACAGCAAAAGCTGTCCATATAGTCCCTCCTAGGCTCCGCCCACCCCAGTCATTCTCTTTGCCGTTGCACAGGCAACATCTCCACGGAGATGGTGAAGAGTATGTGGTGATTAGTTGTAGTTTTTTATTCTACTATCAAGAGTTTGTTATTTTAAAATAGTGCTGGTATGTACTATTTACTCTGAAACAGAAAAAGATGAAGAGTTCTGTTTGTGAGAGGAATATGATTTTAGCAGCAGTAACTAAAATCGTTTGCTGTTTCCACATAGGACTGTTGAGATGAAATAACTTCAGTTGGGGGAAACAGTTAGCAGACTTTTCTGCTTAAGGTATGACTAGCCATTTTTCTAACAAGACTGTGTAATGCTGGAAGGCTGTCATTTCCCCTCATGGGGACCGGTAAGCCATTTTCTTAGTCTAAAACAAACAGAATAAAGGGCTTAATATGGGCTATAAAACTGGTAGACATTTTTATGGGCAAGATCGATTGCTTTATTTGGGCATTTTATAAAGATTGATGTTGATATTCACACTTATAAAATTTGGGAACGTTTTTTTTTTTTAACGTCAGGCACTGGTTTAGACACCTTTTCAGTCAGGAAGGGCCTTCCCTGTAGTAGGCTGAGCCTCATTTTCGCGCCATTACTGTGCAGTTTCTTTTGAGAGCAGGACATGCAGCTGCATGTGTGTGGGTCTGAAAGTATTTGAAAAGGTTCCTAGAAGGCTTCATTTGGTATCGTATACCCCCTGGGTTTGGTAAAGTCACAGCAAAGGCTGTAGCTGGGACTGTAGAGGGGTTAAAACTTTAACCGGCTCCGGTTTCTTCATTTTAAGGTTAAAGGTCTCAAATTTGGGGTGCAATGCTTTGAATGCTTTAAGACACTGTGGTGAAAATTTGGTTAATTTTGAACAATTCCTTCATAGTTTTTCACATATTCAGTAATAAAGTGTGCACTGTTTAAAATTTAAAGAGACAGTAACGGTTTTGTTTAAAAACGGTTTTTGTACTTTATTGACAAGTTTAAGCCTGTTTAACATGTCTGTGCCTTCAGATGAGCTATGTTCTGTATGTATGGAAGCCAATGTGTCTCCCCCTTCAAAATTGTGTGATAATTGTGCCATAGCGTCCAAACAAAGTAAGGACAGTACTGCCACAGATAGTAAAGTTGCCCAAGATGATTCATCAGATGAAGGGAGTAGACATAGTTCTACATCATCTCCTTCTGTGTCTACACCAGTTTTGCCCACGCAGGAGGCCCCTAGTACTTCTAGCGCGCCAATGCTTATTACTATGCAACAATTGACGGCAGTAATGGATAACTCCATAGCAAATATTTTATCCAAAATGCCTGCATATCAGAGAAAGCGCGATTGCTCTGTTTTAAACACTGTAGAGCAGGAGGGCGCTGATGATATTTGCTCTGTCATACCCTCACACCAATCTGAAGGGGCCATGAGGGAGGTTTTGTCAGATGGGGAAATTTCAGATTCAGGTAGAATTTCTCAACAGGCAGAACCTGATGTTGTGACATTTAAATTTAAATTAGAGCATCTCCGCGCACTGCTTAAGGAGGTGTTATCTACTCTGGATGATTGTGACAACCTGGTCATTCCAGAAAAATTGTGCAAGATGAACAAGTTCCTAGAGGTTCCGGTGCACCCCGACGCTTTTCCTATACCCAAGCGGGTGGCGGACATAGTGAATAAGGAGTGGGAGAAGCCCGGCATACCTTTTGTTCCCCCTCCTATATTTAAGAAATTATTTCCTATGGTCGACCCCAGAAAGGACTTATGGCAGACAGTCCCTAAGGTCGAGGGGGCAGTTTCTACACTAGCCAAGCGCACTACTATTCCTATCGAGGATAATTGTGATTCAAAGATCCTATGGATAAAAAATTGGAGGGTTTGCTTAAAAAGATTTTTGTACAGCAAGGTTACCTCCTACAACCTATTTCGTGCATTATTCCTGTCACTACAGCAGCGTGGTTCTGGTTCGAAAAACTAGAAAAGTCGCTCAGTAGAGAGACTCCGTATGAGGAGGTTATGGACAGGGTTCACGCACTTAAGTTAGCTAATTCCTTTATTTTAGATGCCGCTTTGCAGTTAGCTAGATTAGCGGCGAAAAATTCTGGGTTTGCAATTGTTGCGCGCAGAGCGCTCTGGCTAAAGTCTTGGTCAGCGGATGTATCTTCCAAGACAAAATTGCTTAATATCCCTTTCAAGGGTAAAACTCTTTTTGGGCCAGAATTGAAAGAGATTATCTCAGACATCACTGGGGGTAAGGGCCACGCCCTCCCACAAGATAGGCCTTTCAAAGCCAAGAATAAGTCTAATTTTCGTTCCTTTCGCAATTTCAGGAACGGACCGGCCTCCAACTCTGCAGCCTCTAGACAAGAGGGTAATGCTTCGCAAACCAAACCAGCTTGGAAACCGATGCAAGGCTGGAACAAGGGTAAGCAGGCCAAGAAACCTGCTGCTAACAAGACAGCATGAAGGAGTAGCCCCCGATCCGGGACCGGATCTAGTAGGGGCAGACTCTCTCTCTTCGCTCAGGCTTGGGCATAAGATGTTCAGGATCCCTGGGCACTAGAAATAGTTTCTCAGGGTTATCTTCTGGAATTCAAGGAACTACCCCCAAGGGGAAGGTTCCACATGTCTCACTTATCCTCAAACCAAATAAAGAGACAGGCATTCTTACATTGTGTAGAAGACCTGTTAAAAATGGGAGTGATACACCCAGTTCCAACCGTGGAACAAGGAATGGGGTTTTACTCAAATCTGTTTGTGGTTCCCAAAAAAGAGGGAACTTTCAGACCAATTCTGGATTTAAAGATCCTAAACAAATTTCTCAGAGTGCCATCGTTCAAAATGGAAACCATTCGAACGATTTTACCTACAATCCAGGAGGGTCAATTTATGACTACCCTGGATCTAAAGGATGCGTATCTACATATTCCTATCCACAAAGATCATCATCAGCCACTGCTCCAAGGATTTTCACAAAGGTACTCGGGTCCCTTCTAGCGGTCCTAAGACCAAGGGGCATTGCAGTGGCACCTTACTTGGACGACATTCTGATACAAGCGTCGTCTCTTTCAAAGGCAAAGGCTCATACAGACATCGTTCTAGCCTTTCTCAGATCTCACGGATGGAAAGTGAACATAGAAAAAGTTCCCTGTCTCCGTCAACAAGAGTTCCTTTCTTGGGGACAATAATAGATTCTTTAGAAATGAAGATTTTCCTGACAGATGTCAGAAAGTCAAAGCTTCTAAACGCTTGTCAAGTTCTTCACTCTATTCTACGGCCTTCAATAGCTCAGTGCATGGAATTATTAGGGTTGATGGTTGCAGCAATGGACATAGTTCCTTTTGCTCGAATTCATCTAAGACCATTACAACTGTGCATGCTCGAACAGTGTAATGGGGACTATACAGACTTGTCCCCAGTGATTCAAGTAGATCAGAAGACCAGAGACTCACTCCGTTGGTGGCTGACCCAGGATCACCTGTCCCAGGGAATGAGCTTCCGCAGACCAGAGTGGGTCATCGTCACGACCGACGCCAGTCTATTAGGCTGGGGCGCGGTCTGGGACTCCCTGAAAACTCATGGCCTATGGTCTCGGGAAGAGTCTCTTCTCCCGATAAACATTCTGGAACTGAGAGCGATATTCAATGCTCTCCAGGCTTGGCCTCAACTAGCAAAGGCCAGATTCATAAGATTCCAATCAGACAACATGACGACTGTTGCTTACATCAATCATCAGGGGGGAACAAGGATTTCCCTGGCGATGAGAGAAGTGACCAAAATCATAAAATGGGCGGAGGATCACTCCTGCCACCTATCTGCGATCCACATCCCAGGAGTGGAAAACTGGGAGGCGGATTATCTGAGTCGTCAGACATTCCATCCGGGGGAGTGGGAACTCCACCCGGAGATCTTTGCCCAGTTGACTCAATTGTGGGGCATTCCAGACATGGATCTAATGGCGTCTCGTCAGAACTTCAAGGTTCCTTGCTACGGGTCCAGATCCAGGGATCCCAAGGCGACTCTAGTGGATGCATTAGTAGCGCCTTGGACCTTCAACCTAGCTTATGTGTTTCCACCGTTTCCTCTCATTCCCAGGCTGGTAGCCAGGATCAAGCAGGAGAGGGCCTCGGTGATCTTGATAGCTCCTGCGTGGCCACGCAGGACTTGGTATGCAGACCTGGTGAATATGTCATCGGCTCCACCATGGAAGCTACCTTTGAGACAGGATCTTCTAGTACAAGGTCCATTCGAACATCCAAATCTAGTTTCCCTTCAGCTAACGGCCTGGAAATTGAACGCTTGATTTTATCTAAGCGTGGGTTTTCGGATTCTGTAATAGATACTCTGATACAAGCCAGAAAACCTGTAACTAGGAAGATTTACCATAAAATATGGAAAAGATATATCTGTTGGTGTGAATCCAAGGGATTCTCATGGAGTAAGATCAAAATTCCTAGGATCCTTTCTTTTCTCCAAGAAGGTTTGGATCAGGGATTGTCAGCGAGTTCTCTAAAGGGACAGATTTCTGCTTTATCTGTCTTATTACACAAACGACTGGCAGCTGTGCTTGATGTTCAAGCTTTTGTTCAGGCTTTGGTCAGGATCAAGCCTGTTTACAGACCTTTGACTCCTCCCTGGAGTCTGAATTTAGTTCTTTCAGTTCTTCAAGGGGTTCCGTTTGAACCTCTACATTCCATAGATATCAAGATGTTATCTTGGAAAGTTCTGTTTTTGGTTGCTATCTCTTCTGCTAGAAGAGTTTCTGAATTATCTGCTCTGCAGTGTAATCCGCCCTATCTGGTGTTCCATTCAGATAAGGTTGTTTTGCGTACTAAACCTGGTTTCCTTCCAAAGGTTGTTTCCAACAAGAATATTAACCAGGAAATAGTTGTGCCTTTTTTGTGTCCGAATCCAGTTTCAAAGAAGGAACGTTTGTTACACAATCTAGATGTAGTTCGTGCTTTAAAGTTCTATTTAGAAGCTACAAAGGATTTCAGACAAACGTCTTCTCTGTTTGTCGTTTATTCTGGCAAGAGGAGAGGTCAAAAAGCTACTGCTACCTCTCTTTCCTTTTGGCTGAAAAGCATCATCCGATTGGCTTACGAGACTGCCGGACGGCAGCCTCCTGAACGCATCACAGCTCACTCTACTAGGGCTGTGGCTTCCACATGGGCCTTCAAGAACGAGGCTTCTGTTGATCAGATATGTAAGGCAGCGACTTGGTCTTCCCTGCACACTTTTGCCAAATTCTACAAATTTGATACTTTTGCTTCTTCGGAGGCTATTTTTGGGAGAAAGGTTTTGCAAGCCGTGGTGCCTTCCGTTTAGGCAACCTGATTGGCTCCCTCCCTTCATCCGTGTCCTAAAGCTTTGGTATTGGTTCCCACAAGTTATGGATGATGCCGTGGACCGGACACACCAATGTTGGAGAAAACAGAATTTATGCTTACCTGATAAATTACTTTCTCCAACGGTGTGTCCGGTCCACGGCCCGCCCTGGTTTTTTTTTTTTAATCAGGTTTGATGAATTTATTTCTTTAACTACAGTCACCACGGCACCTTATAGTTTTTTTTTTAATCAGGTTTGATGAATTTATTTCTTTAACTACAGTCACCACGGCACCATATAGCCTAGGAGGGACTATATGGACAGCTTTTGCTGTACTCTTTGCCATTTCCTGTTGGGGAAGAGATATTCCCACAAGTTATGGATGACGCCGTGGACCGGACACACCGTTGGAGAAAGTAATTTATCAGGTAAGCATAAATCTGTTTTTCTTCCTCCCTTACTTGTCTTTATGAACTCCATTTTTACATTTTTTTATTATTACTTTGTTTTTACTTTGATATGGTTGAAAAAAAGTTCATAGCAGTCAATAAATGAAACCAAAGGTAAAACTTCTTAAGTAAAATTAAAAACAAGATTTAGTCTGACCGGTTTCGGTCTCACAGACAGTAGTCATAGACATAAAAAAGAAACACAGGTGTACAATATTTAAAATCAGAAAACCACTCCTATTGGTGGTACCTTAACAATCTCTTTAACCCTTTGCAATCAGATGTAGCTAATTAGAGTCATTATGGTAAAAAAAGGAGCATATGTGATAATGGGATTGCAGGATGCAAAATAAAACAAAATGTGACTTTGATATAGTTGTTTAATTTTTTTGATACATGTAGTCTGTCAGCCAAATAGTTTATAAGTGTTTCTCTTGAACCGTACTAGTCATAAATTGCTGTCAATGAATAAAACTTACTCAAGACACAATTTTAAATTGCTCACACAGCTTTGTTGTAGAAGGTATATAACCTTAAAGGGACAGTCGTCTACACCAAAATTGTTATTGTTTAAAAAGATAGATAATGCATTTACTACCCATTCCTCAGCTTTGCACAACCAACATTGTATTAATATACTTTATAACATTTAAACCTCTAAATGTCTGCCTGTTTCAAAGGCACTACAGATGGCCTCTTATCACATGCTTTTTTTTTTATTTGATTTTCACAACAGAAGACTGATAGTTCATGTGGGCCATATAGATAACATTGTGCTCACGCCTGGGGAGTTATTTAAGAGTCATCACAACACAGCACTAATTGGCTAAAATAAAAGTCAACAGATAATAAATAAATAAAATGTAATGTGATCATGGGGCTGTCAGAAGATGCTTAGATACAAGCTAATCACAGAGGTAAAAAGTATATTAATAAATATAACCGTGTTGGTTATGCAAAACGGGGGATTATCTATCTTTTATAACAATAACAATTCTTGTGTAGACTGTCCCTTTAAGCAATTTGCAGGAATTCATTTTGAACCAGAAAAATATCTTAAAGGGACATAAAACTCATATGCTAAATCACTTGAACCTGATGCAGTATAACTGTAAAAAGCTGACAGGAAAATATCACCTGAGAATCTCTATGTAAAAAAGGAAGATATTTTACCTCACAATTTCCTCAGCTATGTAAACATTTATCTTTCAGTTACTGTCCAGCTGCAGGTAAAAATGAAGAAATAAACTGCAGCCAATCAGCATCAACAGTGCTGAGGTCATGAACTCTTTTACTGTGACCTCATGCAGACATCCCAACTCTCCCTGAAGTTCAGGGAGTCTCCCTGATTGTAATAGTGGCTCCCTGATGCCAGCAAATGGAATGCAATCTCACTGAAACTCCAAGTACCATGATCCAATGTGGCCCAAATCCGAAGTCTTTAATTAAGGAATGCCTTTAGTTGCTGGGACATTAAAGAACCCTCAAAGCATGCATCGGTAACCAAAAAGCCCCCACTGATTTGAATAAAATAAAAACTCAAATACTACCTTATTTAGTGCACGTAATTAAACTTCGTATTCTAAAATATTTAAGCTTTCAATAAGCGTACGACCACTGGAAAATAGGTTTGTTGTATGTTGTTGTGCAATAAAGCTACTTTTTTAAATGTGACTTTAGTGGGAAGCTTCTTTAATGATAAGTCTCTATCTTATTTAGGGTATCAAGGTGTCCAATATAAAACTGGGGGAGGGGGGGGGGGCACAGTAGCGGGTGAAGCCACCTCCCTGAAATGAGTTTTTGCAGGTTGGGATGTTTGCCTCATGAGATTTCACTTAACTCACATGAGATTTCATAGTAAACTTCCTTAAAGGGACATGAAACCCAATTTTTTTCTTTCAAGATTTAAAAAGAGCATGCCATTTTAAACAACTTTCCAATTCACTTCTATTTTCTAATTTGCTTCATTCCCTTGATATCCTTTTTTGCTCAGTAGCTGCTGATTGGTGGCTGCACATAGATGTCTCTTGTGAGATTGGCTCACCCATGTACGTTTCTCTTTCTTCGACAAAGGATATCTGAATAATGAAGCAAATTAAATAATAGAAGTACATTTAAAAGTGGTTTAAAATTGTATTCTCTATTTGAATCATGAAAGAAACATTTTGGGTTTCATGTCCCTTTAAAATGAATAGGGAGGCTCCCTCCCTTACCTGTCCCAGGACAGACATACTGATTTGCTGCTTAAAGTCCTTTGCAATGGAGTTTGAATACTTAGGACATTTTGAGGTAAAATATCTTTCTTTTTTACATAGAGATGTTCAGGTGATATTTTCTAGTCAGCTTTTTACAGCTATGCTGCATCACTTTCAAGTGTTTCAACATTTGGGTATCATGGCCCTTTAACTTACACCATCACAGTTACTAGCTACCTCAGCATATTATTATTATTATTATTATTATTATTATTATTATTATTATTATTAGTATATTAAATAACACATCTACTTTGCACTTCTCACATCTTTTTGTATCAAATTTCAGTATAGTGTATATACTGTATGTATGTATGTATGAGTTTGTGTGTGTGTATATATATATATATATATATATATATATATATGTAGATAGAGAGCACTCTCAATTTCAAAATCCTGATGCCAGGGTGCCAGCACGTAAACATACACGGTGAAGGAAGGCACTCACTGGTCTTTTCATCAAAACAACTTTATTGAGCGTGACGTTTCGGGGGCACACTCCCCTTCCCTGGTCTGAGGAAGGGGAGTGTGTCCCCGAAACGTCATGCTCAATAAAGTTGTTTTGATGAAAAGACCAGTGAGTGCCTTCCTTCACCGTGTATATATATATATATATATATATATATATAATATATATATATATATATATATATAGATATACGTTCAAAAATAGAAATGTTAATAGTTTATTTTTTTATTTTTATCAATTAAAGGGACAGTCAAGTCCAAAAAAACTTTCATGATTCAAATAGGGCATGGAATTTTAAATAACTTTCCAATTAACTTGTATCACCAATTTTTCTTTGTTCTCCTGGTATTCTCAGTTGAAAGCTAAACCTAGGAGGTTCATATGCTAATTTATTACACCTTGCAGGCCGCCTCTAATCTGAAAGCATTTTGATAGTTTTTCACCACTAGAGGGCATTAGTTCATGTGTTTCACATAGATAATATTGAGCTCACGCACTTGAATTTACCAAGGAGTGAGCACTGATTGGCTAAAATGCAAGTCTATCAAATGAACTGAAATAAGGGGGCAGTTTGCAGAGGCTTAGATACAAGGTTATTACAGAGGTACAAAGTATATTAATATAAGTGTGCTTGTTATGCAAAACTGGGGAATGGGTAATAAGGGATCTATCTTTAAACAACAAAAATTCTGGTGTTGACTGTCCCTTTAACAAAATGCAAAGTGAGTGAACAAAAGAAAAATCGAAATGAAATTATCCTTCAAAACAGCATCAATTCTTATAGATACATTTGTACACAGTTTAATGATCTTGGCAGGTAGGTTGTTCCAAACATCTTTGAGAACTAACCACAGTTTTATGTGGATTTAGACAGCATCAGTTGCTCTACTCTATGATGTTGAGATCAGGGATCTGTGTGGACCATTACCATCACTTTCCGGACTTCTTGTTCCTCTTTACGCTGAAGATAATTCTTAATGACTATGGCTAAATATTTGGGGTTGTTGTCATGCTGCAGAATACATTTGAGGCCAATCAGATGCCTCAATTATGGTATTGCATGATGGATAAATATCTGCCTGTACTTCTCAGCATTGAGGAGACCATTAGTTCTGACCAAATACCCAATACCATTTGCATAAAATGCAGCCCCAATCTTGCCATGAACCTTCACCATGCTTCATTATTGCGTCAGGGGGAGTACTGCTGTTCCAGAATTAAACAAGCTGGAATCAATGGCTGAGAGGCTCAACTCACCACAAACTCTTATTGTACAATACAGTCAACAAGGAGAGCCTAGGGGTAAGAGAGGAATGAGACTAAACTTCATACCTAAACTCTCTCTAGTAATTTAATCAGCCTCTACGAAATAAAAGAACAAATACGGTCTAGAATGCAACTGTAAATTCATGAACCTAAACACCAAAGAAAAACATACATTAGTAAAAGTTTAGTCTTGCTGTCCAGACAAAGACAAACCTGCATAGGGGACGTAAATGCAGATCATTTGAGAGAAGAGGAATCCAAGGTAAAGGCAGCAATAGTGCAAAAGAAATAGTCAGATACAAAGCAAACAGCAAGTCACAATGTAGAGGTAGAGAATATGGAAATTCAGAATCAGTCAGTCTGGATCAAAGCCTCACAGAGGAAAGAAGCACAAACTCATTTAACACATGCAAAGTAAAAAAACATACTAAGGTCATATACCAAATCAGTCCATAACAAGAGGTTAATACAGAAGCAAAGTCAGGTAAAGCAAAAAAATCAAAACAACAACAAATTGCCAGAGTAAAAGGTCAGAAACTCAATATACAAGCATCATCATGCTGCAAACTGAAAGCGTATAAATACTACTGCAATTAAGGCCTAATTGATCTTCTATGCCTCTTTAAAGGTACAGCAAGTCTTGCTGCTGAAGGGATAGAAATCACAAATTCCTGTTATGACAACATCTTCTGACTGTGAAGGGAAATAAGCATGATGGAAACCCCTATCTGCTTTGACCTTTCTGATGCATTATAACTATATTTTGTTTTGTTGCTGAGCTTAGTCTTGCCATGGTATATGACTTTTGACATTAAACTGTCTTCAGCAGTCTCACCTTGTTAGCAGAGTTTGGTTGTTCCTTTCCCAGTTGTATTCCTTATACACAGCTGTTTCTATTTTAATTAATGGTTGTGTTCCAACCTACATATAATATTGACGATCATTAACACCTGTTTAGCATAATTGTTTAATCATGCACCTGACTATATATGCCTACAATATCCCTGACTTTAAGCAAGATTTAGATTTTTCTTCTGTTCACATTGCATTAAATGTATTTAGTGGTTAGTGTCTCTTTAAACATTTTAGCCTAAGAGTGCTATCAATATTGCAACCCTGTGCTAAGAATAGTGCCCAATAGGGTATTACAAATCAGTGGTCAAAGATATTACCCAGAGAATTTTGTAGTGCACCCCATAATTTCAATAGATAGCTCAGTATGTGCTATCATCGCTCAAGTGATAAGTTATGTCTTGTGCTCGAGTGCAACATATAATAGCACTTGCATTGTTATTTCCCTATTACAAGTTCAGAGTAGCTCTGTTTCACAGAGCATTTTATACTGGTGAGCTGAAGAAATTTTACATAGACATATAAAGATGACATTTTCTAGTCAGCTTTTTACAATTATGTTACATCACATTCAAGTGATTTAGCTTATGGGTATTATGTCCCTTTAAGTGAAAATGTAGGGATAATTGAAGAGCTTGAGCAATAACGGTGCTAGAAGTTTGCTTTTTGCGCTCGTCGGGTTGCATTTGTATTATGAAGTTAACCCCACGAGTGCAGAGAAACAAACTTATGTGCACATTTACGTATTCCCCCATAGAAGTCAAAGGAGAAAAAAAAACACCCACTCTCATGCAAACCCGATCACATATTCTCACCCAACATGAAAATATGAATATTTCACATTCTAATGTTCTTCACATTGAAGAATGTTCTATTTATTCATAAATAAACATTTCTACATATTTCTGATGTTTTTTTGGTACAATATATATATATATATATATATATATATATATATATATATATACTGTATATAGATGATTGTATATAAGTATAGATATATACAGATATATATAGGAATATCTATTAAAAATACTTAGAAGATGTTATTCTATGTGCAGAACATTGGAATGTGAAATATTTACGGTAAATACACAATATAACACTTTATTAAAAATTAATAGTGCATAAATATGCTTTTACATGGTTTCATCTACATAACTGCAAAGGGCTCCAATGCACTTATATATATATGTCTATATATGAGTACATATGTATTTATGTGTTTATATGTGTATATATGTCTATAAATACATATATACACACACATAAATACATACATATATATATATATATACACACACACACACATATATATATATATATATACACATACATATACAGCTCTAGAAATGTTAATGCCCTTTGCCTGACTTTTTTTTCTAACACCTGAGACCTCATATCTTTGAGCCCTTATAACTTTTGTGTGCAATATTTTTTTGTGAATAATTTTTATTAGATGGTGTTATTATGAGTGTAACTGTACTTTGTAATGTATTTTTTATGTGTTTTGTACAACTTCTTTGTTTTGCTAAACAGTTAACCAGAGTTCTGAAATCGTGGTAATCAAAGTAGCATAAATCGCAATTGCGCTCATGCGATTTTCAACTCATAATACCAGCGGTAAACCCGATGAGCGCAAACACCCGCGATAAACCCCTTATCGCTTGCATACAAACGTTTGCATTACAATCGTAATCTGGACCTTTATTTTTTATATAGGATTGTCCATATAAATGGAAAAATCTACTCAGGCAAGCAGCTGAAAAGAGTTGTATTGTATTAAAAGCAACTGCAGGAAAACCTCTTTTAAATGGACTGGGCTATCTCTCCCACCTCCTAATGGAGTTTGATTCTTTCTGCCATCTCTTGTTTACGTAGCTTTAGTGTAGCTTATAGTGCAGTAATTGAAATTTTCAGTATAGGTGGCACTGGCAGTAGAAGGCAAAAACAGTAAAGTGACAAAACAAAATAAATAAATTAGCTATAAAGTACTACACTTCAGTGGGTAAAATGGATCATTTGGAAAACAAACACATTAAAGTATTATTAAATAATGAACATCACAAGGCATGCATTCAAGAGTATGCATTAATAATCAGTGTATTTTTTCCATGTTAAAATTGTTATAGAACTTGATTCTGATTGGCTGATTCCATCATATTCCTACCTTAATTCCGATTGGCTGATAGAATCAGCCAATCGGAATTCGAGGGACGCCATCTTGGATGACGTCATTTAAAGGAACCGTCATTCGTCGTTCAGTCGTCGGCCAGGATGGATGTTCCGCGTCGGAGGTCTTCAGGATCCTGCCGCTCCGCTCCGGATGGATGACCATAGAAGATCCCGCTTGGATGAAGACTTCAATCAGATGGAAGACCTCTTCTGCCCCGCTTGGATGAAGACTTCAGCCGGATCATGGACCTCTTCAGCTCCCGCTTGGATGATGACTTCAGCCGGATCATGGACCTCTTCAGCCCCCCGCTTGGGCTTGGATCAGGACATTGGAGGAGCTCTTCTGGACCGATCGGTGAACCTGGCAGGGTGAAGACAAGGTAGGAAGATCTTCAGGGGCTTAGTGTTAGGTTTATTTAAGGGGGGTTTGGGTTAGATTAGGGGTATGTGGGTGGTGGGTTGTAATGTTGGGGGGGGGTATTGTATGTTTTTTTTTACAGGCAAAAGAGCTGAACTTCTTGGGGCATGCCCCGCAAAGGGCCCTGTTCAGGGCTGGTAAGGTAAAAGAGCTTTGAACTTTAGTAATTTTGAATAGGGTAGGGCATTTTTTTATTTTGGGGGGCTTTGTTATTTTATTAGGGGGCTTAGAGTAGGTGTAATTTTTTTTTAAATATCTTTATTAGTTCCAGCAACAAAAAATAAATACATGTCAAGTTGTATTTCATTGTGCCATGCAAGGCCTTCATACATATACATAGACAAAAATATAAAGAATAAAAATAGTATGTGATACCCAGTAAACATAACAAGACAAGTAAATACTAATACCTGACTTTTAGGATCTGACCAATTATATCGCTGGAGATTTTATAAATATTTAAACCGCTAATGAACCAAAAATAAGAGAGAGGGGAACAAAACAAAACAAAACAAAAAAAAAAAAAAAAAAAAATCGGAATAAACTATACTATACACTTTCTCTCTCTCTCCCCCCCGCCCACCACCTACTTCTCTTACTTACCCTACCTCTTCTCTTTCTCTACTTGTTGTTACAAAATTACTATTTCATAATGTTATCTCCCGGGGACCCGATATCCATGTTGACGGGAGTAATTCTAATATAACCAATTCTAAGAAGGCTATAGTATTTAAGAAGGGTTGTAAAATGCGTCTTTGAATCTGTAATGGGTAAGAAATAATTAGAGGAGACCAATCCAGAAGGAAAGCCCTGACCCTACGTTCAGCTACAAATTTAGTATGAAAGGATTCAAATAAAATTTGAAACTGAATTTCTTTAAGGAACCCTGTGACTCTAGGGGCTGTATGATCTTTCCAGCCTTTAGCAATTAACTGTCTTGCAATTATAATAACTGTGTTAAATATCTTTATTACCCTTTTAGGGCGTAACTCAACATTAGTTAGAAAAACTACCTCATCCGCAGTGAATGGTGCCATATCTCTATAGATTTTACTATACCAGAATCTTATCTTTTGCCAATATTGTTGGATCTTTGGACAAGACCAAAACATATGAAGAATGTCCGCCCTATCCATAGAGCACCTTGGGCAGGCATAATTCTGAGAAGGATAGAATCTGGCCATTTTATCTGGGGAGAGATAATAATTGTTGACTAATTTTAGATGCGCTTCTTTCCAAGATATGGAGACTTGTAATTTTTCTAACTCTGTAAAGCTTCGCTCGATCCTGTTCTCCTCTAATTCAGGCAAATATTTCTTCCAAAAGTTATATAATTTATCTACGCATAATTCACCCTGTCTAGCCAGAAGAATATCGTAGATCAATGATATCGAAGACTGACCCAGAGAAAATTGCCGGATAATATTTTTAATATCCAACCAATCCCCTAAAAATTCAGTATTCCATTTTTGCGTAAATATATAATGTCGTAATTGAAAATAGGCAAATAGATTCGAACAATGTAAATTAAACCTTTGAAATAATAATTCTGAGGGTAATAACTGATTATCATCAAATAACTGATAGACATAAGTCAGTCCAGCTTCAGCCCATAATCTAAACACTCCCTGATTTATACCCGGAGTAAATTCCGGATTACCTACTATAGGGAGAAATTCCGAAAAAAATGGCGAGATTTTTAATATTCGACAAATTTTTTGCCAAGCTATAATAACATTTTTAAGGGAAATTAGTTTACTAAGATTTGAGGGTAACTTTAGTACCGGGCAATGGAGAACAGCTTTCAATGAGAAAGGGGAGATCAGGAATGATTCTAGCTCTATTGTCACAAACTTATCTACCCCTGTGATCCAATCGAGGGCCAGTTTGACTAAGCTAGACAAGTTATAAAGCCTAAAGTCTGGCAAAGCCAGCCCTGCCCTAGAACGTTTCTGCATCAGTTTACTAAGACTAATCCTTGGCTTCTTATTACCCCATATAAATTTAGATAGCCAAGACTGTACATTACAAATATCTTTATTGGTCATAAATAGCGGGAGATTTTGGAGAAGATATAGAACTCTAGGGAAGATAATAGTTTTAATCAGATTGATTCTAGCAGTCAATGAGATAGGTAGCAAGGCCCAGTTTTCCAGATCATTTTTAATTTTTTGTAATATCGGAGGAAAATTTAATTTATACCAGATTGTTGGGTTTCTATGAAAGGTAATACCTAGATATCGAAAGAACTCAACCACTTTAAAAGGGTGATCTTCCCAGTTGACTCCTTTCTTATATACCCAGAGTAGTTCACTCTTATCGAAATTTATTTTATATCCTGAGAAGGAGGAAAACATTTTGAATAATTGTAACAATATGGGGATGGAATATTGTGCCTTATCCAAGAATATTAACAAGTCATCCGCATATAAGAGAGTATTTAACCTAAAGGAACCGAGTTGAATCCCTAATAGCCTATCCCGCAATAAAATAGCAAAAGGCTCCAATGCTAAATTAAAAAGCAATGGGGAGAGGGGACACCCTTGTCTTGTCCCTCTTTTAAGTGAAATATATGGGGAAGAATGGCCGTTGATGCAGAGAAATGAAATCGGATATTTATATAAATTTCTGACAAATTCCAGAAACTGGTTCTTGAATCCAAACCGTTCCAATGCTGTAAATAGATAGTTCCAATTCACTGCATCAAAGGCCTTCTCAGCATCTACTGTTAAAATAGCTGCTTCAGAAATCTTTTTAAATTGTTCGTTCTTGGGATCTAGATTCCATGCATAGTCCAGAAATGTAGTCACTTGACGTATATTCTTAAGAGAATTCCTATCCCTCATAAATCCAGTTTGATCTGGATGAATAATCCCATCTAATAACTTGGCCAGCCTAATCGAGATAATAGCAGTCAGCAATTTATAATCAGCATTGAGTACTGATATAGGCCTATACGACCCTGGATCTTCCGGGTCCTTACCTTTCTTTAAAATCAAGGATATACGCGCAGCCGAGAAATAATTAGACATTGAATTACCCGCAGAAAAATAATAATTAAACAGATTCACTAATGATAATTTTACTTCTTCCTTCAGAATTTTGTAAAATTCTATCGGAATAGCATCCGGTCCTGGTGATTTATTGAGGTTAGCTGATTGTATAGCCTCAAGAACTTCCTCCTCTGAGATAGGTCTGTTGAGCTCTGATAAATTCTCCTCCGATATACTAGGGAGATTGACACTCGCCCAGAAGTTTAATGCGTTGTCCACATTAACCTGTGTTTCCGAGTAAAGCCGTTGGAATACGTTGAAAAACGTCTGACTAATATCCTCTGTGTTAGAATACTTTATGTTCTCCACTTTAATAGTTGAGATAAGATTCTTATTTTTTCTCACCTTAGCTACTTTAGCCAGGAATTTGGCTGAGGTCCCATAATGTCCTCTAAATTGATAATTTATTTTCAATTCATCTTCCTGTGACCTTTGTTTGAGAAAGATATCTCTTTCCCTCTTCAATTTACAATATCTATCCCAGTTATCTCTTGTCTGGTCGACATAGAATTTTCTAAGAGCATTTCTAACTTGTGCTGTTAATTGTAATTCTTGCTCCAGCTTTTTCTTCTTCCAAGTAGATAAATAAAGTTTAATTTCCCCCCTTAATACAGCTTTCGCTGCTTCCCAGAATACCTCTGGTTTACTAAATTGCCCTATATTGAAGGTAACATAGTCCTTCCACTTCTGTTTTAACCAATTGCTGAACTTAGGACTATCCGTCAAAAATCGAGGGAAAAAAAAAGACGTATTCTGGGCCTTAGGGGGGGAGATGGCCACCAATGTGAAAGAAATTACCGCATGATCAGAAATAACAATATCATGGATATTTGCTTCTGATCTACATAAGGCAAGTGGTTTAGAGATCAAAAACATATCTATTCTCGAGAATGTCATGTGGGATTTAGACTCACATGAAAAACTACGCAATTCTGGATTTTCAAATCTCCATATATCAATTAATTTTAATTCCTGGCAAAAAGATTTAAAGTATTTTGCTACTTTATTATTTTCACGTAGATTTTTTGAGGACAATCTGTCTAAAATGGGACATAACGTCATATTAAAATCCCCCCCTAAAACTAAATTAGCTGCTGATAATAAAAATAATTTACTTCTAATATTTTCCCAGAAAATAGGGGAAAAAGAATTGGGACCATATATATTGCAGATGACAAAATTACACCTATTAATCTGGATATGTAATATCAGGTATCTTCCTTCTGGGTCAATCTCCTTCTTCACAATATTGTAATCTAGATTTTTATGAAACAAGATAGCTACCCCTGATTTTCTTTTAACTCCTGGAGCTGCAACACATTCCCCTACCAATTTACACTTTAATTTCATAGCTTCTGCCAAATTCAAATGTGTTTCCTGCAACATCCCAATATCGGGATTAAATTTCACCAGATGTTTAATAATCAATTTGCGTTTTCTAGGAGACGTAATGCCCCCTACATTCCAAGAAAGCATATTAATCCTAACTGCCATTAGATATATTTAAAATATAGGTACATTGACAAACCATTTCTAAACTATGGTCTGAATTAACTATAACCCCAGAGGTGGGAGGGGAAAGTGAGGGGCGGAGAGGACAAGAGAGAGAAAAAAAAAAAAAAAAAAAAAAAGGGGGAACCCTACATAATAAAAAGAAACTGCCCATCCTATACCTGCGGAATATTCAATTTTAAGATAGTAAGTGCTCAACAACAATATAAATTCTTTTTTCCATTTAACACTATTAGTGTGCACTGCAACACAAAAAAAAAATCAGAGCATACCTGGACACATAGTGCATCTATCTTACTTAACATAATTTTCCCTATCTAAACCTAAATTGATTTCCCTAATCTACTACAGAGTATTAATAAATTCATGGGCCTCTTGGGGATTATTAAGGATTCGTCTAACCCCATTTTCTTCTATCATAATCTTTGCGGGGTACACAACCCAGGCTTTGAACCCTTTATCAATAATCTTGGTACATAGCGGGATCATCTGTTTTCTTTTAGTAGATGTTTCTATTGAAAAGTCTTGAAACATTAATAACTTGTTTTTTTCAAACACAAATTCCCCCATCTTTCTATATGCTTTTAACAGGTTTACTTTATCCTGAAATCTAAGCAGCTTAAAAATGCACATTCTGCTTCTATCACCCCTAGCCATATTTGTTCTACTGTATCCGACCCTATGAGCTCTTTCCACCTCTAAGGGTAGTTGTTGTTCAGGGAAATCTAGAGCTTTGGGTAATAATAGAGAAGTGACTTTTATAAGATCCTCGTACTCAGGGGACTCAGAAAGACCAATGATTCTTATATTATTCCGTCTGGAGCGATCCTCGAGATCCTCCAGACGGAATTGTAAACCAGTAATCTTGCCATCATAATCTTGGATTACTTTATCTTGGACATTGACCCGGTCCTCTAAGTCAGAGATCCTATTTTCCGCTTCTAGTATCCTTGAGGCGAATTGCTTGACCTCATTTGATAGAGAAATAATGTCTGTAGATATACTACTGAGCTCCTTCTTAATAATATCAAATTGCGGAGTGAAAACGTCGGTTAATTGAGATACTAAACTACCAATGTCGAGATGGGATATAGCCCCCTCTGATACGGGGTCCAATGAGGTATCCGCACTCCTAACCTTTCTATCCTTGCTTTTGGGTGGCATTATGGGGGAACTCTGTTTCATGTGTATAATATATCTTTCCATATATTCTGTGAATACTGATAGTGAGTGTGAAAAGTAAAACAGAGAAAATGTGAAAAAAGTGATCAAATCCAAGGGGGACTAGGGTCCCTAAAAAAAAGTAAAAACTGTAAGTTAAGCTTCAAGTTCAAGTGTATGTATGTGTTTTTTTTTTTTTTAAGCGTGACTGTTTATTAAACTATAAGTGTGTATTTATAATAATTAGTGAAATTACGGTCTAATATCTCACCCAATTTATAATTATGGAAAGCGGGCACCTGTGAAGATCAGCAACTAATATACATATAGAAATTAATAAGGGTTATATCCTTTAAACATTCATAATTTAACCAGCATATCTTTGGCAGTATAATAAATCATTTCTCAGTGCAATTAATAAACTTATACTAACAGGAAAGTAGTAAAATTGCATGTACCAATCTATATCAACATAAAACAGGGTCAATTTGTTTAACTGAATTTAAGCAATTACTTAACAGACTAAATCCCTCTTTCTCTTCTCCTCTTCTCTCCTAAAGAGGGAAACTGTTAAACAGAGAATAAATGCACCATTCTTGGGACATATAATATATCATGTAATGTTTAACATGGGGAGAAAGCCAGATTGCCCAGGCCTAGTCTCTTAGCTCTCTATAAGCCTCCAGGTAGTATAGGGATAGCCTAGATAATGAGAGACACCATCTTCAAAATGGTCAGGAACCGATATACTGTTGTGCCTTATATCTTAAGGCAAAGTTCATCTTTATGAACTAATTGTGGCAGTTCTAAATACCATCAGTTGTAATCAGTTCTGCTATACTTTGGCACCTTGATGTAAAAATACTCCTGATTCTTCTTAGGGAACACTCCCGACTCTTGTTACCCCTAGACCATCGAAAGGGAAATAACTGAGCAGGAGAAGGGGGGTGAAAAGGGAATTCACCGGATAGAAGAAATGCCACTTCTCCCTAGCTTACGTCCATTCAATCCCTCAAGGGAGCCACTTAGCATCAACCACCTCCTGTGAATCTTCAGCTCCCAGGAGCCAAGAAACCCAGTGAATGTAAGCTATGTCTGTAGGCCAGATATGCCTCATTAGGTATAAAGAAACATTTGGCAGTCCGCTTAGAAAACCTTATAGAGGTAAAGCCGGGGTTCCTTCTCGCTTTCGGTCAGTCAGGCCAAACAAACAACTGTGACGCTCTTCACCGCGAGGAGGGCGCGCTCCCCACAGATCTCTCTGTAGGCAGACTACCCCCTCCTACAAGCGGCTACTACAGTCAGCAAGGCCAACCACTTCACGGGTAATATCTCTCTTACCCGACTTTACTGTTCTTCTCCTCCAATCTGCCGTTTTTTTCTGCGGTAGTTGCGGTATCCACCGCCGGGCTTTACCGCCAATAAAGGGCTTCCTCTGCTCAGACGTAGACTGCGTCTGCAAAACTTGCAACCGGTCCCAGGGATTCCGGATAGCGCAAGCAACTTTTAGCTGGGGGAGATTTCCTAGCTCCCTTCTCTAGAGCGCCGTGAGCCGTGCAGCGTGTCTAACGGCTCCGCCCCCACCGGAAGTCCTCCATTCTAGAGTAGGTGTAATTAGTTTAAAATTGTTGTAATATTTTTCTTATGTTTGTAAATATTTTTTTATTTTTTGTAACTTAGTTCTTTTTTATTTTTTGTACTTTAGATAGTTTATTTCAATGTAGTTATTTGTAGGTATTGTATTTAATTTATTTATTGATAGTGTAGTGTTAGGTTTAATTGTAGATAATTATAGGTATTTTATTTAATTAATTTAATGATAGTATAGTGTTAGGTTTAATTGTAACTTAGGTTAGGATTTATTTTACAGGTAATTTTGTAATTATTTTAACTAGGTAACTATTAAATAGTTCTTAACTATTTAATAGCTATTGTACCTGGTTAAAATAATTACAAAGTTGCCTGTAAAATAAATATTAATCCTAAAATAGCTACAATGTAATTATAATTTATATTGTAGCTATATTAGGATTTATTTTACAGGTAAGTATTTAGCTTTAAATAGGAATAATTTATTTAATAAGAGTTAATTAATTTCGTTAGATTAAAATTATATTTAACTTAGGGGGGTGTTAGTGTTAGGGTTAGACTTAGCTTTAGGGGTTAATACATTTATTAGAATAGCGGTGAGCTCCGGTCGGCAGATTAGGGGTTAATAATTGAAGTTAGGTGTCGGCGATGTTAGGGAGGGCAGATTAGGGGTTAATACTATTTATTATAGGGTTAGTGAGGCGGATTAGGGGTTAATAACTTTATTATAGTAGCGGTGCGGTCCGCTCGGCAGATTAGGGGTTAATAAGTGTAGGCAGGTGGAGGCGACGTTGAGGGGGGCAGATTAGGGGTTAATATATATAATATAGGGGTCGGCGGTGTTAGGGGCAGCAGATTATGGGTACATAAGTATAACATAGGTGGCGGCGCTTTGCGGTCGGCAGATTAGGGGTTAATTATTCTAGGTAGCTGGCTGCGACGTTGTGGGGGGCAGGTTAGGGGTTAATAAATATAATATAGGGGTCGGCGGTGTTAGGGGCAGCAGATTAGGGGTACATAAGTATAACGTAGGTGGCGGTCGGCAGATTAGGGGTTAAAAAAATTTAATCAAGTGGCGGCGATGTGGGGGGACCTCGGTTTAGGGGTACATAGGTAGTTTATGGGTGTTAGTGTACTTTAGAGCACAGTAGTTAAGAGCTTTATGAACCGGCGTTAGCCCAGAAAGCTCTTAACTACAGGTAGTCCTCAGTTTACGCCGGGGTTAGGTTCCAGAAGGAATGGTTGTAAATCGAAACCGTTGTAAATTGAAACCCAGTTTATAATGAAAGTCAATAGGAAGTGAGGGAGATAGGTTCCAGGTGCCTCTCAAAATTGTCATAAGTAACACCTAATACATTATTTTTAAAGCTTTGAAATGAAGACTTTAAATGCTAAACAGCATTATAAACCTAATAAAATAATCACACAACACAGAATATATAATTAAACTAAGTTAAATGAACAAAAACATTTGCTAAACAGCATTATAAACCTAATAAAATAATCACACAACACAGACTTCACGTGCATTTTTCTGCAAACAGTTCTTTCTATGCATTCCAATCTGGACTGATTTATAGACAGGAAGATCTTGTTCCTTTGAAATCTGCTTGATAGCTCAGGTCTGGTTAAACTGATTAATTTCAGCTTGCTTGGCTGCGTTGCAACACAAGCGGACAGCTGCACCTACTGGCTATTTTAATAAATGCACTGCTTCTCAATAGCAGTCACATGACTGGAAAAAAAGGTTGTTATTCTGAAACGGTGTAAATTGAACCGTTGTAAAACGAGGGCCACCTGTACTGACTTTTTTCTTGCGGTTGGAGTTTTGTCGTTAGATGTCTAACGCTCACTTCAGACACGACTCTAAATACCTGAGTTAGAAAAATCCCATTGAAAAGATAGGATACGCAATTGACGTAAGGGGATCTGCGGTATGGAAAAGTCGCGGCTGAAAAGTGAGCGTTAGACCCTATTTTGAGTGACTCCAAATACCGGAGGTAGCCTAAAACCAGCGTTAGGAGCCTCTAACGCTGGTTTTCACGGCTAACGCCAAACTCCAAATCTAGGCCTGAGTCTTTATATTAGTCACAGAGAGCAACATTATGTGGAAGGCATCTCTTATCTTTCTGGGGCTTCCAGGTTGCTCACGTTTTTTTACATAATTAAGTTCAGCCCCTGTGAAAGCTGCACTATAATTTCTCTCCAAAGTAGAGAATCTTGTATCATCAAACCCATAGAAAGTAATGAAGTACTCTGGGAAACTGAAGCTGTCAGTTTAATGTTAAATAGAAGAATAGAAGAAATACAAAGTGTAATCAAATTTATAAAAGATACACATAAATATACAAGGTATTACCCTAAATTGTTAAAGTTACACAAAAACTGTCAAAACATAATCAGATCGCAATCTTAAATACCCTTAAATAGAGTAAGTTTGCCTTAAAAAAATCATCCCAAACAGCAGACGTTTCCTCGCAAAATAAACGAATGCACATGCCTAGACTACATTAGGGTTTTTTTAATTATGACCTATTAAAAGGCCCTATTTCAATACCTTGAATGAGGACAGGCTATTTTCACATTTATTTAACATCCTATTTTAACACCTGTGTTATGGTTCAGACATCGTTAAAAGGATGGTAAATCCTAGTGTTTTTGAAATGCTAGGATTTACTAGTGCAACAAATAAAGGAGACTTTCAGTCATGAAGAATAAAATACTTCATGCTGAAAGTTACGTTATTTGTCTGCAGCATATGCTGTGCTGAACGCTTCAGGCCGCACACGTCAGAACGCTATATTTCAGTACGGTATCTTAGCCAATAGCATGCTAGCTATCCAGCATAATGCCAGCTGGGCCGTAAGGCTATTGGCTAAGAGGTGGAAACGTCACCTTATTGAAAAAATAGCGTTCTGTGGTGGGTGGCCTGAGGGCGGCTCTACAGGCAAATAAAGGAACTTTCAGCATAAAGTATTTTTTAGTTCATTACTGAAAGTCCCCTTTTTTGTTGCACTGGTAAATCCTAACGTTTCAAAAAATCTAGTATTTACCATTACTTTAAATTCTGTTCATTAGTGGCTCCCAAGGATTGAAATGAAGGATCCCTGGCCTACAATACATCAGAACCAAATACAGTGTCCTTCTGCCATATGGTGTTATCTTCCAGCGATGACAGAACACCAACAACACTTCAACCAACACTATCTATAATCTGCAAAGACTGATACTACAATATAACACATCCTTGCATCCTTTACTAACACTGCAAAACACATTAAAATCTTTTTTCACTTCTAACATTTCAGCAAAATGTTTTTCTTTGTATTTCTTATTAGCAACAGTAAAGTAATCTGCATACATTTGTACTCAATATCCTGCTCTAACAATGCACTCACATGCAAAGATAGTTTAACCAATTGCTACCCTACTTACACTATGGGGACTATTTATCAAATGTCTTGCGGACCTTATCCGACAGTGCGGATCAGGTCCGCAAGACCTCGCTGAATACGGAGATCAATACGCTCTCCGTATTCAGCATTGCATCAGCAGCTCACAAGAGCTGCTGGTGCAACGCCGCCCCCTGCAGACTCGCAGCCAATGGGCCACCAGCAGGGAGGTGTCAATCAACCCGATTGTATTCGATCGGGTTGAATTGCAGAGATTCCTGTCCGCCTGCTCAGAGCAGGCGGACAGGGTTATGGAGCAGCGGTCTTTAGATAGAGACCGCTGCTTCATAACTGCTGTTTCTGGCGAGTCTGAAGACTCGCCAGAAACACAGGCCCACAAGCTCCGTTCAGAGCTTGATAAATGGGCCCCTATATCCTTTCATTCACCACTTCCTCATCTTGAAGAAGTGATACACCAAATATTGACACAATGGGGCCAAATTATCAAGCCCCGAATGGAGCTTGATGCCCCTATTTCCGCGCAAGCCTTCAGACCGCTGCTCCATAACTTGTCCACCTGCTCTGAGGCCGCGGACATCAATCTGCCTGATCCTATACGATCGGGCTGATTGACACCCCCTGCAAGCAGCCTATTGGCCGCAAATCTGCAGGGGGTGGCATTGCACAAGCAGTTCACAAGAACTGCTTGTGTAATGATAAATGTATCAATGTGCAGCGGACATGATACGCTACATTGTATCATGTCCGCTCGCACATTAATAAAAAGGCCCGATTGTACAAATCGTTCTCAAAATAATACAATCTACAATATAATTTGATTTGTAAACAGACACTGCAATGCATATAACTCACAAATCATTGCAGATTATTACCAATCTATTACAGTTATTTATATGTGTTTCTTCATACAGAAGCACACCTGTAGCACACCTGTTTTGCCTATTAACCAATAATTGTTAACTGGTTAGTAACAATTATTGCCCAATTTATAGGGACAGTAAAGTCAAATTAAACTTGATGATTCAGACAGAGCATGCAATTTTAAACAACTTTCCAATTTACTTCTGTATCAAATTTGCTTCATTGATATCTTCAATTGAACAGTAAAACTAGGTAGGCTCATAAGAGCTTAGAAATGTGCATGTGTCTTTAGTACTCTATGGAGCAGTGTTAAAGGGACAGTATACACTCATTTTCATATAACTGCATGCAATAGACACTACTATAAAGAATAAGATGCACAGATACTGATATACAAATCCAGTATAAAACTGTTTAAAAACTTACTTAGAAGCTCTCAGTTTAGCTCTGTTGAAAAGGTAGCTGGAAATCCCACTGCAAGTGGGAAATAAGACCCTCCCCCCCTCCCCCTTCTTTTGCATATGAAAAGACCCTTTAAACAAACAGGAGCAAGCTGGAGAAGGTAGCTGACGGTATTCAAATAAAACTTTAGGGCTTGGTTAGGAATCTGAAAATCAGAGCAATGTTATTTAAAAATAAGCAAAATTATAATTTTTTTTTAAAACAAAAACTTTATGGACTATATAAATAGATCATCTACAAAACATTTATGCAAAGAAAAAACGAGTGTATAATGTCCCTTTAAGCAACATTGTGTAAAAAAGCTTGGAAAACACTGCTGCCATAGAGTACTAAAGACACATGCACACTCCTGAGCTCTTATGAGTCTATCTAGTTTTACTCTTCAATAAAAGATACAAAGAGAACCATGCTAATTGTATAACAGAAGTAATTGCATGGTCTCTCTGACTCATGGAAGTTTAATTTTGACTTTACTGTCCCTTTAAGTTCAAGATGGGTGCCCATTGAAGCTCTATAACTCACTGTCTTATTTTGATTTAAGTATGAATTAAAGGGATATGAAACCCAAATTTTTTCTTTCATGATTCAGATAGAGCATGTGATTTTAAACATCTTAATTTACTTCTATTATCAAATTTGCTTCGATCTCTTGGTATCTTTTCTTGAAAAGCAGGGACGTTAGCTTAGGTGCCGGCCCATTTCTGGAGCACTATATAGCAGCAGTTTTGCAAGAATTGTATCCATTTGCAAGAGCAGTAGATGGCATCACTATTCCCTGCCATGTGGTCCTCCATATGTCTACCCAGGTATCTCTTCAACACAGAATAAAATGGGAATGAAGGAAATTTGAAAATAGATGTAAATTGGAAACTTTTTTAAAATTGTGTGCTCTTTCCGAATCATAAAAGAAAATGTTTGTGTTTCTTTTTTTCTTTTTTTTTCTTTATTACATTTTTAATATACAAAAAAGAAAAAAAAAAACCCACAAAAACACAAACATAACACACATTTCTCCTTACAATGGAGGTTGCAGCATAAAAGAAAGATATATATATAAAAAAAACAACAACATACAAATCAAAAGCTTCTGCTCATCTCAAGTACAATAGCCAAAACCCTTTCCCGGACAATCCCACAGAGAGAAAGAGAAAAAAAAAAAAAAAGGAGGGGGGGGGGAGAATTTTCCCTCTCTCCTCTCACCTCCCCCCCCACCCCTGTATCCCTCAACCCCTCCCTAATCTAGTTTGATGTTAATAATTTGTTCTATGTATTGTACAAAGTAATTTCCCTGAAAACACACAAAAACCTTCCACTTTCTACAATTTTTTTCTCTTAAGGGCCCCCCTAATTTTGATTCATACGCTGCCTTAATTGATGAGTCTAATAATACTTTCCTCACTTCTGAAATAGTGGGTGTCTTACAAGAAATCCAATATTTAAATATTTAATAATTATTAATGCTACTAATTATAATTTTTTACTATATTAGAGAGAAAATATTCTACCTTCATCCAAACTCTTTAGAAGTATTGTGTCGAGATCAGGTGAATCAACCAGTGTTAACCACTGGGAAGTCAAATCTACTAAAACCAATGTTTCTTCCAGAGACACTAAGGCCTAGATTTGGAGTTTGGCGGTAGCCGTGAAAACCAGCGTTAGAGGCTCCTAACGCTGGTTTTAGGCTAACTCCGGTATTTGGAGTCACTCAAAAAAGGGTCTAACGCTCACTTTTCAGCCGCGACTTTTCCATACCGCAGATCCCCTTACGTAAATTGCGTATCCTATCTTTTCAATGGGATTTTTCTAACTCCGGTATTTAGAGTCGTGGCTGAAGTGAGCGTTAGAAATCTAACGACAAAACTCCAGCCGCAGGAAAAAAGTCAGTAGTTAAGAGCTTTCTGGGCTAACGCCGGTTCATAAAGCTCTTAACTACTGTGCTCTAAAGTACACTAACACCCATAAACTACCTATGTACCCCTAAACCGAGGTCCCCTCACATCGCCGCCACTCGATTAAATTTTTTTAACCCCTAATCTGCCGACCGCCACCTACGTTATACTTATGTACCCCTAATCTGCTGCCCCTAACACCGCCGACCCCTGTATTATATTTATTAACCCCTAATCTGCCCCCCCACAACGTCGCCGCCAGCTACCTACAATAATTAACCCCTAATCTGCCGACCGCAAAGCGCCGCCCCCTACATTATAGCTATGTACCCCTAATCTGCTGCCCCTAACACCGCCGACCCCTATATTATATTTATTAACCCCTAATCTGCCCCCCTCAACGTCGCCTCCACCTGCCTACACTTATTAACCCCTGCCGAGCGGACCGCACCGCTACTATAATAAAGTTATTAACCCCTAATCCGCCTCACTAACCCTATAATAAATAGTATTAACCCCTAATCTGCCCTCCCTAACATCGCCGACACCTAACTTCAATTATTAACCCCTAATCTGCCGACTGGAGCTCACCGCTATTCTAATAAATGTATTAACCCCTGAAGCTAAGTCTAACCCTAACACTAACACCCCCCTAAATTAAATATAATTTTAATCTAACGAAATTAATTAACTCTTATTAAATAAATTATTCCTATTTAAAGCTAAATACTTACCTGTAAAATAAATCCTAATATAGCTACAATATAAATTATAATTACATTGTAGCTATTTTAGGATTAATATTTATTTTACAGGCAACTTTGTAATTATTTTAACCATGTACAATAGCTATTAAATAGTTAAGAACTATTTAATAGCTACCTAGTTAAAATAATTACAAAATTACCTGTAAAATAAATCCTAACCTAAGTTACAATTAAACCTAACACTATACTATCATTAAATTAATTAAATAAAATACCTATAATTACCTACAATTAAACCTAACACTACACTATCAATACATTAATTAAATACAATATCTACAAATAACTACAATGAAATAAACTAACTAAAGTACAAAAAATAAAAAAGAACTAAGTTACAAAAAATAAAAAAATATTTACAAACATAAGAAAAATATTACAACAATTTTAAACTAATTACACCTACTCTAAGCCCCCTAATAAAATAACAAAGACCCCCAAAATAAAAAATGCCCTACCCTATTCTAAATTACTAAAGTTCAAAGCTCTTTTACCTTACCAGCCCTGAACAGGGCCCTTTGCGGGGCATGCCCCAAGAAGTTCAGCTCTTTTGCCTGTAAAAAAAAAACATACAATACCCCCCCCCCCAACATTACAACCCACCACCCACATACCCCTAATCTAACCCAAACCCCCCTTAAATAAACCTAACACTAAGCCCCTGAAGATCATCCTACCTTTTCTTCACCTCACCAGGTATCACTGATCCGTCCTGGCTCCAAAATCTTCATCCAACCCAAGCGGGGGCTGGCGATCCATCATCCGGTGGCTGAAGAGGTCCAGAAGAGGCTCCAAAGTCTTCATCCTATACGGGAAGAAGAGGCGATCCGGACCGGCAACCATCTTGATCCAAGTGGCATCTACTATCTTCATCCGATGACGACCGGCTCCATCCTGAAGACCTCCACCGCGGACCCATCTTCATCCGGCGACGTCCAATTGAAGAATGACGGTTCCTTTAAGGGACGTCATCCAAGATGGCGTCCCTCGAATTCCGATTGGCTGATAGGATTCTATCAGCCAATCGGAATTAAGGTAGGAATATTCTGATTGGCTGATGGAATCAGCCAATCAGAATCAAGTTCAATCCGATTGGCTGATCCAATCAGCCAATCAGATTGAGCTCGCATTCTATTGGCTGTTCCGATCAGCCAATAGAATGCAAGCTCAATATGATTGGCTGATTGGATCAGCCAATCGGATTGAACTTGATTCTGATTGGCTAATTCCATCAGCCAATCAGAATATTCCTACCTTAATTCCGAATGGCTGATAGAATCCTATCAGCCAATCGGAATTCGAGGGACGCCATCTTGGATGACTTCCCTTAAAGGAACCGTCATTCTTCAGTTGGACGTCGCCGGAAGAAGATGGGTCTGCGGTGGAGGTCTTCAGGATGGAGCCGGTCGTCATCGGATGAAGATAGAAGATGTCGCTTGGATCAAGATGGTTGCCGGTCCAGATCGCCTCTTCTTCCCGGATAGGATGAAGACTTTGGAGCCTCTTCTGGACCTCTTCAGCCACCGGATGATGGATCGCCAGCCCCCGCTTGGGTTGGATGAAGATTTTGGAGCCAGGACGGATCGGTGATACCTGGTGAGGTGAAGACAAGGTAGGATGATCTTCAGGGGCTTAGTGTTAGGTTTATTAAAGGGGGGTTTGGGTTAGATTATGGGTATGTGGGTGGTGGGTTGTAATGTTGGGGGGGATATTGTATGGTTTTTTTTTACAGGCAAAAGAGCTGAACTTCTTGGGGCATGCCCCGCAAAGGGCCCTGTTCAGGGCTGGTAAGGTAAAAGAGCTTTGAACTTTATTAATTTAGAATAGGGTAGGGCGTTTTTTATTTTGGGGGACTTTGTTATTTTATTAGGGGGCTTAGAGTAGGTGTAATTAGTTTAAAATTGTTGTAATATTTTTCTTATGTTTGTAGATATTTTTTTATTTTTTGTAACTTAGTTCTTTTTTATTTTTTGTACTTTAGTTAGTTTATTTCATTGTAGTTATTTGTAGATATTGTATTTAATTAATTTATTGATAGTGTAGTGTTAGGTTTAATTGTAGGTAATTGTAGGTATTTTATTTAATTAATTTAATGATAGTAAAGTGTTAGGTTTAATTGTAACTTAGGTTAGGATTTATTTTACAGGTAATGTTGTAATTATTTTAACTAGGTAACTATTAAATAGTTCTTAACTATTTAATAGCTATTGTACCTGGTTAAAATAAATACAAAGTTACCTGTAAAATAAATATTAATCCTAAAATAGCTACAATGTAATTATAATTTATTTTGTAGCTATATTAGGATTTATTTTACAGGTAAGTATTTAGCTTTAAATAGGAATAATTTATTTAATAAGAGTGTTAATTAATTTCGTTAGATTAAAATTATATTTAACTTAGGGGGGTGTTAGTGTTAGGGTTAGACTTAGCTTTAGGGGTTAATACATTTATTAGAATAGCGGTGAGCTCCGGTCGGCAGATTAGGGGTTAATAAGTGTAGGCAGGTGGAGGCGGCGTTGTGGGGAGCAGATTAGGGGTTAATAAATATAATATAAGGGTCGGCGGTGTTAGGGGCAGCAGATTAGGGGTACATAGGGATAATGTAAGTAGCGGCGGTTTACGGAGCGGCAGATTAGGGGTTAAAAAAATATGCAGGGGTCAGCGATAGCGGGGGCGGCAGAATAGGGGTTAATAAGTGTAAGGTTAGAGGTGTTTAGACTCGGGGTACATGTTAGAGTGTTAGGTGCAGACGTAGGAAGTGTTTCTGCATAGCAAACAATGGGGCTGCGTTAGGAGCTGAACGCGGATTTTTTGCAGGTGTTAGGTTTTTTTTCAGCTCAAACAGCCCCTTTGTTTCCTATGGGGGAATCGTGCACGAGCACGTTTTTGAGGCTGGCCGCGTCCGTAAGCAACTCTGGTATCGAGAGTTGAAGTTGCGTTAAAAATGCTCTACGCTTCTTTTTTGGAGCCTAACGCAGCCTTTATGTGGACTCTCAATACCAGAGTTATTTTATGGTGCGGCCAGAAAAAAGCCGGCATTAGCTACGCGGGTCCTTACCGACAAAACTCCAAATCTAGGCCTAAGAATTTATAGATAAAGGATAACAATCCCTTCCTAACCTTTACCACATCAACCAACGGGTGTTGTTCCCACATTTGGGGATCCAGATTCGCTAATTTAAGAATATAGCTTTTTGCTTATATAAAATAGAATATATGTTTTTTCTGAGCTTCCGGAAAAATCTCTTGAAATCTATCAAATGTATATGCTTTATTTGACTTGAAATCATAGAAGTCTTTCACTATCAATGGTCTCCCTGGTGACCATTTTTTTAAAAATGTACACCATATTGCCTAGAGGAAAGTGTATATTGCCAGATATCGGCAACCATTTTGAAATATTCAGCCTCATTCCAACAGATATAGATAGCCTTCTCCAAACTGTTATTATATCTCTATACAGAGGATGTTCCAATAATCTCTTTCCTAATTCTTTATTTGAAGCAAACAGAACATAGTTTAAGGAGAACGGGGCACAAACTTGATTTTCAAGAGTCTCATCTGAGTATACAAAAGATCTTGTTAACCAATCCATAGGGAATCTTAGGATAGCAGCCTGGTTATAGCTTTCTAAATTGGGTAGAGCGAGCCCGCCTTTAACATAAGGCTGATATAACTTGGCTAATTTCAGTCTCGGTTTTCTCCCACTCCAAAGAAACACTCTCAATGCTTGATTAAAGAGTCGTAGATCAGCCTTGTTTATCAAAAGAGGAAACATCCTCAAAGTATACAGAATCTTAGGAACAATGAAGATCTTATAGAGAGCTATCTTGCCTGCCAGGGAAACCGGGAGTGAAACCCATGATTTTAATTTCTCCCTGCTATCCTTCAGTACTGATACAAAGTTATCTTTATACCAATCTGCTATGTTAGCAGAGATCTTCAACCCCAGGTATTCCAGCGTGTTAGTTTCTATAAACTGAAAGAGTTGCGATTCCACTGAATTACGCTTCAGCCACAAAATTTTAGATTTTGAGAGATTTGTTTTGTACCCTGAGGCTCTACCATACTGTTCAAGCAGGCTAACAATTGTACCAATCTTATTTCTTGGCTCGGCAACAAATAACAAAAGGTCATCTGCAAATAAAGCAGTTTTAAATTTTACCTGATCTTTATTAATTCCGATCAGCACATTTCTTAATCTAATAGCCAAAGGTTCCATTATAAGATCAAACAATGGTGGAGACATCGGGCATCCCTGACGGGTGCCTCTAGTTAGCTTAAATGAGTCTGACATAGAATTATTGATCAATAAAGAGGCCTTAATGTCTGAATAGACCTTGACAACAAAATCCCTAAAAAGCCCCCTAAATCCAAATTTCTCTAGTACCTGGATCAGGAAGGGCCACTCCACCCTGTCGAAGGCCTTCTCTGCATCCAAAGATAGCAGGAAGGCCTCCAGCAGGGCAGTGCAATCCCCCCCCATACTGACTGACGACCTGTAAAATTTTCCTTACATTCAGCTCAGTCACTCTACCAGTAATAAAACCTGCCTGGTCCTGATGCACAATCGCTGGTAGCAAAGGTTTCAATCTTTCAGCCAGGAGCTTCATCAATATCTTGTAATCAAGACCAAACAGCAAGATGGGTCTATATGAAGTCATCTCCAATGGATCTTTGTTGGTCTTTGGAATTAAGATTATATTAGCCCTCTTAAAGTTCTCGAAAATTTGCTTTTTTGTTCCATAGTATGTATTATAGAGGTCAGTCAATACTGGGCCTATCTCTGTTCGCAAGATTTGATAGAATTCAACCGGTAGACAGTCTGGGCCAGGAGCTTTTCCTCTAGCCATTGAATTGATGGTTCTTTGTATTTCCCTCTCTGTTATTGGTTGATTTAGACCCTCACAATCCTCTACTGAAATTTTAGGGAAGTGAATCTCTTCCAAAAACTTTTCAATATCCTCTGGGTCCGGACACTGCAATGAATATAAATGAGTGTAAAACCTCTGAAATAGTTGCAATATTCGACCTTGATCTGTATGTACTTGGTCCTTCTCTCTTATCGCTGCTACCAATTTCCTCCTAGACTGTCTTTTAAACAAAGAAGCCATATATTTACCAACCTTATTTCCATATTTAGCAAATCTGGCACTGTTCTTATATGAGAGTACCTGTGCCTCTCCCAGGAGGAATGTCTCTCTTTCTTTCTTTACCTGGAAGTAATTATCTGTATTCAACTTACAAGGTCTTTCCCTAAACAAAATATATGCCTCCCTTACTTTATCTGAGAGATTTATGTCGTTCCTCAGGTTCTCTTTTTTTAACTTTGCCAGATAGCTAGAGATTTCCGCTTTCAAATAAGCTTTAGCAGCTTCCCAGAAGAGCTGGACATCACCTCTACAATGACTGTTAAAAGAGCTATAATCTTCCCAAGCTTTAGTTAGAAAAGCTTTAAAACTAATAGAATTTCGCAGAAATGCCGGAAAGAAAAAAGAGTTGAATGAGAATCTCCTTTTTGCCGCAATAGATAGAGTAACCGGAGCATGATCCGATAAGCTAAAATCTCCAATGCTACATTTCTCAACTTTAGGAACTAATACATTTGAAATCAGAAAAAGATCTAACCTTGACAACGTATTGTGGGTCTTGGAACAACACGTATACTCAAGACTATTAGGGTTTAACAATCTCCATATATCAACTAACTTTAGTGAATTATGGAGTAGATTAAATATTTTCTTTTCGAAGTTCAATTGAGCAGATTTAAATTTAAGCTCCAAACTCTGAGCCCCCACTTTCCTTCTATCCAAGTATGAGTTTGGTGTGACATTAAAATCCCCTACCAGTACAATCTTGGCTTTAGGAAATCTAAACATTTTCTTTACTAACAAATTCCAAAATTTTTCATTAGAGACATTAGGGCCATAGATGTTAACCAATAAATATTCTTCCTCCTCAACAGAAAATCTAATGATCAAGTATCTTCCCTCGCTATCTATAGAAGTACTCAGGATTTTATATTCCTACCTTGTATGGAATAGAACCATCACTCCTCTAGACGCTTTTATATACGATGAAAAGAAAGATTCTCCAAGCCAACGAGCTCTAATCTTCCTATGTTCTTTATCTGAAAGGTGGGTTTCCTGTAGACACACTATATCAAAGTCTTTTTTCCCCAGTAGATTCAAAACTGCTTTCCTTTTTATATGGGAATGTATCCCCCTATGTTCCAGGTTAATATTTTAACCATCTAACTCAAGAGTGGAGATCATCAAAGAAGAGGATAGGAGAGGGAGAGGGGGAGGGCAGGAAAAGAGAGAGAGAAAAAAAAAAGAAAAAAGAAAAGAAAGGGGGGGATCCCCCTAAATTCAGTTATAAATAACATAATCAAACCACTACTGTGTATTCTAATATCCCTTATCCCTAAAGAGGACCCCATGGTAAACCAATAAAGCCTCACTATTATAATCATACAATATAACCAATTTCTATAACTCACAAACATTTTCAACATAAAAAATATAGGCATCCAAAAATTGGGTGCTAAAGTCTTTAAACCTCTTAATCTTATGCAAGATATTTCTTTCCCACTAACCCAACTTCACAAAGAATTTTTTACACATATCTATAATAAAATAAATAAATAAATAAATTGTGTATTAATATTCTTTAACCTCTTGTTATCAGAATCATACCTTATTTTACACATAACTATAATTTCTTTCTATCCATACAGATATTAATAGTGTCTATCTAAAAAAATAAGAACTCTTAGGCCTATACACAATTCATTTGTCTTAATACTACCGTGATACACAACATATTACAAACATCAAAGAAAGTGTGTATTAACCTCATGTGTTCAAAATCATATATTACTTTATACATAACCATAATTTCTTTCTATTGCTCTATAAACATTATTTGTATCCCAAGGATAAAAAATCTCTTGAGATAAACTCAAAGAGAGAGAAAAAAATAAAAAATAAATTTACCTCGTATTTGAGAAAGAGAAAAAAAAAATAATAATAAAAAATTTACCTCGTATTTGAGAAAGAGAGAAAAAAAAAAAAAGTTACCTCATATTTGAGAAAGAAAAAAAACTTTTCCGTCCGGGAAAAAAAAAGAAGAAGCTGATTAAAAAAACAAAAAAGTGTTTGTTAAATAACATACTAGACACACACAAACAGTTACAAAAACAATATAATGTAAAGAAGACTCTCATTAAACCATCCCCTTCTTTGATTCATTCTCCAAGAAGGAAAGAGCTGCTTCTGGGGAATCAAAAAAAAGGAAGTCCGTGCCAGATTTTAACCTGAGTCTGGCTGGATACAGCAGGGAGAAAAACCTCTTTTCAGCCACTAGGTGGGAGCAGATAGACGAGAATTGTTTCCTTTTCAATGAAACTTCAGAGGAAAAGTCCTGGAAGAGCAGGATCTTTGCTCCTTGATGATATAAGTTCTGTTGTTTCCTGTAAGCTTTCAGGATCTCACTTTTTCCTTGAAAGTTTAAGAACTTCGCCATCACTGGCCTTGGTCTCCTATCAGTTGTTGTTGATTGATCTCTCTCTCTTCCCATTCTTCCCATTCTGTGTACTCTATTGTGAAGATATTCTCCTCTGGATTTAAACCCAATAACTCAGGGAGAGTCCGTTCCACAAACTTTTTTAGGTCCGGGGCTCTCAGTGATTCAGGGATGACAATCAAGCGCAGATTACTCCGCTTAGACCTATTTTCCATCTCGTCAATTTTATTAGACAAAGATAGATTTTGTTTCAATAGGGCCTCCATCTGGAGTTGTACTTTAATCTGAGTATCTTCACAATTCGAAATCCGTTGTTCCATTTCCTTTATTCTCTCTGCCTGGTTTTTTAACTCCTCCAAAATTGTGTTCAATCTAGTATGAATCTCTTCCAGTTTAGGCCCTATCAAAGCCGAAACCAGCGTTGCAATTTCCCCAGCATAGGAAGTGTCAGGAATCTTCTCTTCCCTTATTGATTTATTCGGGGAGTTAATTGAATTGGCAGTCTTATTACCTTTTTTATCTGCTTGTTTCACTTTTGGTGATATTTTCCCTTGATTAAGATATTTCTCCATATACCTGCTGAATTGATTCAGGCTCAGAACACTTATAATCAGCACAGAGCAGAATATCATCTCACAGGCCTCTTTCACACCAATTACACTTTGCAACCAGATCTCTTTTTCCTTCTTTTCTTATCTTTTAGCCAGAAAGATAAAAAAAGGGGTTTGAAGAATAAAGGAAAAACTTATACCAGTCCCTGGGGAGGTCCAATCCTTGTCAATTTCAAATTTTTAAGCAGAGAGTTTTGGGGAAGGTAGAAAAAAGGAAGAAAAAAAAAGAAAGTCCCAAGGAAAAAAATAAGCTAAGCACTTATACTTTCTGGCTCAGCACCCCTCCTTAACATATGAGGGACAGACAAAGGAACAAAAATAGCAACAGTTCTCCTATTGTATAAGTCATTGAAATAGGTTCCTACCTTCCCTTGATTCTCCTTTTCTCCTCCCTTTGCTCTGCTCTGCTCGCCCACGATCTTTCTGGGCCTCTCTCCTTGCTCCTTTCTTTCAGGGGGTTGAAGGCCTCCCCTATGGAGGCAACTCTGTGGCTTCCAAGTGCTCCACTCACACCTTCTGCACCCGGAACTAGGCCTCAGGGTTAGTCGGTGGCCCAATAGAACCCAGGCCACTAGACCCTTCTCATGTCGCTGTAGGTAGTAGCTTGTCACAGTCTCACCCTTGCCATCCCTTGCGGCGGATATGCCCGACCGGGTGTAGCCCACAATTTGAGCCGCAACACCTCCTAACACTCCCGGCAAAGAAACTCTCCAAGGGCCCACCACACCCCAGACTCGGCACTGGACGCGGTTTCCTCTCCACCGCTAGCGTGTCTGTGCTTCTGCCTGGGCTCGCGCTGTGCTGCGCTACATGCTGACGACACAGCGCACCTCCCCCCTCACACACAGGTCTTCTCAAATGTTTGTGTTTCATATCCCTTTAAGTATATATAGTCAGGGATGGAGTATGTGAGCTGGGAATACGACTGATGAGGTGTGTTGAGAAGGTATAGCACCTATGCATGTACCAATTTAAAATGCATAACACTAAATCAGGGATAGGCACAGACAAAGGCTGTGGCAGACATTTTCCAAAGTACAGACCTTAGTGAAAGACACCAAGGTATATTTGAAATTAAAAACATTATTTTATAGTGCTTGGTGTTATAATACTGATGCAGATACCTCTGATCCTATAACCAGCCCTCCTCTCGCTATACCCATGAGCCAGTGTAACTACTGTGTCTTTGTATAGTGCTTGGTGTTATTATACTGATGCAGACACCACTGATCCTATAACCAGCCCTCCTCTGGCTATACCCATGTGTTAGTGTCACTACTGTGTCATTATATAGCGCTGGGTGTTATTATACTGATGCAGATACCACTGACCTTATAACCAGCCCTTGTCTGGCTATACGGATGTGCCAGTGTCACTACTGTGTCTTTGTATAGAG
Organism: Bombina bombina; assembly: GCF_027579735.1. Lineage (NCBI taxonomy): Eukaryota > Metazoa > Chordata > Amphibia > Anura > Bombinatoridae > Bombina > Bombina bombina. Next base: position 1,321,639,138 of record NC_069499.1, on the reverse strand, counting down.
ATGGGTGTTATTATACAGATGCAGATACACATCCAGTATTTCACTCAGGCTTTATTTATTCCTTAATTTATCACCCAATATCGATAGCAGTCTCTTGACAAGCCACTAACTTTATTTACACTACATTTTTTTATTCCTATTATTTAATCAGAAAGAAAAGATATACTAAGGTTGTGGTGGACACTGCAAGGGCTAGTCACGGACACCTTGCCTATCCCTGCACTAAATTATTTAAAATATTCTACCTATATAAAAGAATAGGATTAAATAAATAATTTAATCAAGGTATTATTCTGTAAAATTTGCTGGCATGGAATGTAATCATAAGTGACCATAGTATAGTTAGACTTCACTCAGTTCTCCAAAATAAGTGACAGAACCTGTAGAAATAATAAAGATGAAAGAGATGGGATAACCTGCCATTACTTTTTTTTTGTGTGGTGAAGCAAATCTAAATTAAATTGTGCTGTTTTCATTGTGCTTTATTATACATTTGCTTCTAGTTTTACACACATGCCTTTTTCTGTCAGTGCAATTAGGGTATTGCATATTTTGAGTCAAACTCACCATTTTACATTTTTGTGATACAAAACAATGAGAGCTGAAGAGATGACATGTTTACAGAATACAGTGAGAACTCCAGATACACAAAAGGAACTGTTCTGTTCAGTCCTCTTGCAATAGCTGGCAATCTCAATTTACAAAAGAAAAATAATGTACGCTTTAAATGTTTCACTTTATGGTACTATTTTAACTTTGTATTTTGAAGTTACATTGTATATTCTTTTTTTTTACTGCATACAGAACGTATTACATAATTAAAATGTATATATATATATACAGTATATATTTATGTATTATATATATATATATATATATATATATATATATATATATATATATATATATATATATATATAAAACAATCCCAATATATACAGGCACTCATAGTACTTTTAAAAAACCCATAAAAACCTTTATTATATCTCCAAAAGCAAAGGCAACATTTCGGCCTTTGTCAATATAGTACAAGTCCTCAAACAGTTGCAATATAATAAAAGATGCCTGAATATATTGGGATTGTTCTTTATATGGATATCAAAGCACCAGGGAAAATGGATTATTGGAAGTGGTAAATGCATGACTTCCCATATTGCCCATGCTGTAAAATAATCCACTGGGTTTATGCAAAATTAGATATACAGTAGTGGGAGATGGTCACAGAGTTTCCCATGCAAATGTATCATTTTCTCATCTCACGCCACATCTCCCTTCTTTTATCCACATGCAAGACAAATAGTTTTTTAAAATGTCAAAGTTAACAAAGACTAATTTACTTTGTTTAAATTTACTTAAATATTTCTTTATCAACTCTATATCTGCTCTCTGTATATGGGGTTAGGGGCGATACTACTATTGGTAATATAAATGCTGTTTACATGCTATGAACCTGCTGCATCATACAGTATTACATGCCACTGGACAGCTACTTCCTTTTATGTGGCATGCGTGGCATGACTGGAAGTCAAAGAATCTTGGGATAGCCCTCGTGAATATAAAACATGACCTGCTGCCACTGGATACTTTTTGTGCAATTCTGTTTGTAAGATTTTGGAAAATGTGTATTTTTAATTTACATGCTTACATTTTGCAATATCTTTCAAAATGATAATCATTAAAAATGGAGACTCCAACTGACCTCTTATTCATAGCATTTTTTTTTATTTTCCAATTTTGGCATGAGACAGTCAATTACAAGCCACATCCTCAAGCTTTCCCCTTAAACAGAGGTGCACTCTTGCACCTGCGAAATTTGTAACACACATGCACACTTTGTGCTAACGAATATAGCAAATTGTAGCCTAAAGCGTGCATCATACTAGGAACATGGGACATAGAATTCCTAATTACATTTTCATATTTCAGATAGATGTGCAATTTACTTATATTAAAGGGACAGTCTACTTGATTTTTTTATTGTTTAAAAAGATAGATAATGCCTTTACTACCCATTCCTCAGCTTTGCAGAATTAACATTGTTATATTAATATATTTTATAACCTCTAAGTTTGTCTGTTTCTAAGCCCCAGCAGGCCTCCTCTTAACTCAGTGCTTTTTATTAGCTATTAAAGCCAGACAGTACGAGTTCATGTGTGCCATATAGATAACATTGTGCTCACTTCCATGGAGAATGATAATGGTTATGCAAGAACCAGCACTAATTGGCTAAAATGCACGTTTGTAAAATGCACTGAGATAATGGGCAGTCTGCAGAGGCTTAGATATATGGTAATCACAGAGGTAAAAAGTTTATTAATATAACTGTGTTTGGTTATGCAAAACTGGGGAATGGGTAATAAAGGGATTATCTATATTTTTAAACAATAATAATTTTCAAGTATACTGTCCCTTTAAAATTACCTCTACAGTATCCTTGGTTGAAACACAGTGAGTCTCGGGGTCTTGGGCATGTCTTTACCACTATATGACAGGAGTGTTTGTAACATTTGAAAAAAACGTTATACATATAGTGCTCAAGACATGTGCGCTCCTGATTCTACCTCAGTATGCTCTCATGGGAAAGTTTCAACAAAGGATACAAAGAGAATAGTACATTTGATAACAGAAGTACATTTGTATTTTAACCCCTTAAGGACAAGACCATTTTTCAATTGTCTTACCCTTAAAGTGAAGGTAAACTTTGATGAATGAATGCTCGTTTTTTAAAAATACTTTTAAAAACAGGGGCACTTTCATTCATCAAAGTTTAGAAGGGAGCCATTTTTATTAAAAACTTACCTTTGCTTTTTTCACAGCCAGAGCAGCGTCCCCCACATGGAGATCCTCTCTTCACACATCATCTATGACTAATCCAGCTTCCTCCAATCACAGCATGGCCTCAGACAATGACTACCCTGGGGGGAAAGCCGTGATTAGAGGAAGCTGGATTAGTCATTGATGACGTGTGAAGAGAGGATCTCTGGGTGGGAGAAGCTGCTCTGGCTGTGCAAAGAACAAAGGTAAGTTTTTAATCAAAACGGCTGCTTTGTAAACTTTGATGAATGAAAGTGCCCCTGCTTTTAATAGTATTTTTAAAAAACGGGCTTTCATTCATCAAAGTTTACCTTCACTTTAAGGACCAGGGCTATTTTTACATTTCTGCGGTGTTTGTGTGTAGCTGTAATTTTCCTCTTACCCACATATATTATATACCATTTTTCTCTCCATTAAATAGACTTTCTAAAGATATCATTATTTCCATCATATCTTATAATTTACTGTAAAATTTTTTATAAAATATGATGAACAAATTGAAAAAAAAACACACTTTTTCTAACTTTGACCCCCAAAATCTGTTACACATCTACAATCACCAAAAAACAACCATGCTAAATAGTTTCTAAATTTTGTCCAGAGTTTAGAAATACCCATGTTCTTTGCTTTTTTGCAAGTTATAGGGCAATACATACAAGTAGCACTTTGCTATTTCCAAGCCATTTTTTTTTTTCAAAATTAGCGATAGTAACATTGGAACACCGATATCTGTCAGGAATCCCTGAATAACCCTTCACATGTATATATTTTTCTTTAGTAGACAACCCAAAGTATTGATCTAGGCCCATTTTGGTATATTTCATGCCACCATTTCACCGCCAAATGCGATCAAATAAAGAAAATCGTTCACTTCTTCACAAACTTTTTCACAAACTTTAGGTTTCTCACTGAAATTATTTACAAACAGCTTGTGCAATTATGGCACAAATGGTTGTAAATGCTTCTCTGGGATCCCCTTTTTCAGAAATAGCAGACATATATGGCTCTGGCATTACTTTTTGGTGATTAGAAAGCCGCTAAATGCCGCTGCGCACCACACGTGTATAATGCCCAGCAGTGAAAGAGTTAATTAGGGAGCTTGTAGGTAGCTTGTAGGGTTAATTTTAGCTTTCGTGTAGTGTAGTAGACAACCCAAAGTATTGATCTAGGCCCATTTTGGTATATTTCATGCCACCATTTCACAGCCAAATACGATCAAATAAAAAAAATGCTCACTTTTTCACAAACTTTAGGTTTCACACGGAAATTATTTACAAACAGCTTGTGCAATTATGGCACAAATGGTTGTAAATGCTTCTCTGGGATCCCCTTTGTTCAGAAATAGCAGACATATATGGCTTTGGCATTACTTTTTGGTGATTAGAAAGCCGCTAAATGCCGCTGCGCACCACACGTGTATAATGCCCAGCAGTGAAAGAGTTAATTAGGGAGCTTGTAGGTAGCTTGTAGGGTTAATTTTAGCTTTCGTGTAGTGTAGTAGACAACCCAAAGTATTGATCTAGGCCCATTTTGGTATATTTCATGCCACCATTTCACCGCCAAATACGATCAAATAAAAAAAATGCTCACTTTTTCACAAACTTTAGGTTTCACACGGAAATTATTTACAAACAGCTTGTGCAATTATGGCACAAATGGTTGTAAATGCTTCTCTGGGATCCCCTTTGTTCAGAAATAGCAGACATATATGGCTTTGGCATTGCTTTTTGGTAATTAGAAGGCTGCTAAATGCCGCTTATCACAACACACTTGCGTTATGCCCAGCAGTGAAGGGGTTAATTAGGTATCTTGTAGGGTTAATTTTAGCTTTAGTGTAGAGATCAGCCTCCCACCTGACACATCCACATATTTATCTAGTGAGGGCCTGTATAGAACATCAAATTATTACACCTATTAGAACCCACAAAATATTAATCGGTCTCAAATACATAATTTCCTAAAAAACAAGGTAGTTTTTTTTTTTTTTTTTTTTTCTTCGTTTGTCTTTGGTTGATACATGATAAAATTTCCAACGATTCACTTATTCAACAAAATTCTTTTTTTTTCTCTATATATTTTTAAAGTACAGGTCACTTTGTTATGGCACTGTTAAGATGGAATCGTTTTTTTGGGGGGGAACAAATTGTTTCCTCTTAAAAAATCTATGGATTGCATGATTTACACATTTATGTTCCTAAAATGTATAGAACATTTTTACTATCACATTATTATGCTGGAGATAAGCTGCTTTTCTCCACAAGACTTTGGACTTTGGCTGACACAAATTATGTATATTATGTTTTTGGAATGCACAAGACACTTTTAAAATGTATTATTATGGTAGAAACAAAGTGCTTTTTCTCAAAATCGTTGGACCTTGCTTGGTATTTAATAAATTTGTCTATATGATTTATGCATTTAGGTCTTTAAAATGTATAGGATATCTTATCATTGTACTATTATGTTTGGGATGATTTTTTTTAATTTTATTATGATGGGGACAAATTGTTTCCTTTTAAAAATCTATGGATTATACATTTATGTTCCTAAAATGTACAGGACTTTGCTATTGCGTTATTATACTGTAAATAAGTTGTTTTATCTCCACAAGACTTTGGTTGACACAATTATTATGTATATTATGTTTCTAGACTGCACAAAACACTTTTCATTGTATTATTATGGTGGGAACAAAGTGTTTCTTCTCAAAATCTTTAGACCTTGCTTGGTATTTGACACATTTGTCCATATGATGTACAGGGAGTGCAGAATTATTAGGCAAGTTGTATTTTTGAGGATTAATTTTATTATTGAACAACAACCATGTTTTCAATGAACCCAAAAAACTCATTAATATCAAAGCTGAATAGTTTTGGAAGTAGTTTTTAGTTTGTTTTTAGTTATAGCTATTTTAGGGGGATATCTGTGTGTGCAGGTGACTATTACTGTGCATAATTATTAGGCAACTTAACAAAAAACAAATATATACCCATTTCAATTATTTATTTTTACCAGTGAAACCAATATAACATCTCAACATTCACAAATATACATTTCTGACATTCAAAAACAAAACAAAAACAAATCAGTGACCAATATAGCCACCTTTCTTTGCAAGGACACTCAAAAGCCTGCCATCCATGGATTCTGTCAGTGTTTTGATCTGTTCACCATCAACATTGCGTGCAGCAGCAACCACAGCCTCCCACACACTGTTCAGAGAGGTGTACTGTTTTCCCTCCTTGTAAATCTCACATTTGATGATGGACCACAGGTTCTCAATGGGGTTCAGATCAGGTGAACAAGGAGGCCATGTCATTAGATTTTCTTCTTTTATACCCTTTCTTGCCAGCCACGCTGTGGAGTACTTGGACGCGTGTGATGGAGCATTGTCCTGCATGAAAATCATGTTTTTCTTGAAGGATGCAGACTTCTTCCTGTACCACTGATTGAAGAAGGTGTCTTCCAGAAACTGGCAGTAGGACTGGGAGTTGAGCTTGACTCAATCCTCAACCCGAAAAGGCCCCACAAGCTCATCTTTGATGATACCAGCCCAAACCAGTACTCCACCTCCACCTTGCTGGCGTCTGAGTCGGACTGGAGCTCTCTGCCCTTTACCAATCCAGCCACGGGCCCATCCATCTGGCCCATCAAGACTCACTCTCATTTCATCAGTCCATAAAACCTTAGAAAAATCAGTCTTGAGATATTTCTTGGCCCAGTCTTGACGTTTCAGCTTGTGTGTCTTGTTCAGTGGTGGTCGTCTTTCAGCCTTTCTTACCTTGGCCATGTCTCTGAGTATTGCACACCTTGTGCTTTTGGGCACTCCAGTGATGTTGCAGCTCTGAAATATGGCCAAACTGGTGGCAAGTGGCATCTTGGCAGCTGCACGCTTGACTTTTCTCAGTTCATGGGCAGTTATTTTGCGCCTTGGTTTGTCCACACGCTTCTTGCGACCCTGTTGACTATTTTGAATGAAACGCTTGATTGTTCGATGATCACGCTTCAGAAGCTTTGCAATTTTAAGAGTGCTGCATCCCTCTGCAAGATATCTCACTATTTTTGACTTTTCTGAGCCTGTCAAGTCCTTCTTTTGACCCATTTTGCCAAAGGAAAGGAAGTTGCCTAATAATTATGCACACCTGATATAGGGTGTTGATGTCATTAGACCACACCCCTTCTCATTACAGAGATGCACATCACCTAATATGCTTAATTGGTAGTAGGCTTTCGAGCCTATACAGCTTGGAGTAAGACAACATGCATAAAGAGGATGATGTGGTCAAAATACTAATTTGCCTAATAATTCTGCACTCCCTGTATGTAGTTATGTCTTTAAAATGTATAGGATATCTTATCATTGCACTATTATGTTGGGGATGATTTTTTTTACCCTCCTTTTCTCCCCCACCTTCTCCTTCCCACAGTCTTTATTGGGTAGTTAAATGTCTAAGATACTAACCTGGAATGTGGGGGGAATTCACTCCCCAATTAAAAGGAAAGCGGTTATGAATTTCCTAAGCAAAAAAAATGTTGATATATCCTGTTTACAGGAAACGCATCTATCAGACCTAGAACATAGTAAGATCAAGGCCAGATGGCTGGGGAAGTCATTCTTCTCTTCATATAAAAAAATCTGCTAGAGGGGTAATGATCTTATTTCATACAAAATTCAGTTGTAAGATTCTTAGATTCATGAAAGATAAAGAGGGTAGATAATTATATGATTACTGATTCAAAATGAGGAATATCTGCTAGTAAATGCTTACGGACCAAATGATCCAAATGAAAAATTCTGGAAGTGTTTAGTGAGCAATATGCTTAAATTTCCAAAAGCCAAAATTATATTAACAGGCGACTTTAATGTTACCCCAATTCATATTTGGATAGACGGAAAGAGGGTGCTGATAAAATCAAACCTAGATTCCCTACTTTTCATTTAAACTATGAAAAAAAAATTATAATGTTTTTGGTCTCTCTGAGTTTGATAGACATCTAGAGAATGTTGAATCCCAATAATCTTGAATATACATGCTGCTCAAAATCTCACAACACGAGGGTGAAGCCTGCTAGCAAGGAGAGCAGACGTGTATGCTTGGAGCTCCCCTGTTATAACTGGTTAAATATGGACAAATACCAAATTTTGTAACAGCCTAAACTTTTAAAATGCGCAGAGATTAAAGGTAACTGCATCTGCCAGCCTTTTGAGGAGCAGAATTGTGAACTGTGGACTTTGGAGCTATCTCAGTGGCATTACGATCTGGGGCCTACAACATCTCACTAGGCGGTGTGGATAAGATCCCCACTAACATTTGTGAAGCTTTCTCCTCTTATTATCTACTAAATGGATCTAGAGGCTGCACTACACAAGTTTGAGGATAATGCCTTTGGGATTCGAGATGATCATTTTTCAGTAATGAGCCGGCTATTAGCGCAACTCCTCAAACAGTTTTACACCCTACATTGCAGGCAAGATGGCAGCGACAAATTAGGACCCAGTATGGCAACTCGTTCGCAATCTCTACATATGCCGGACAATTCTGTACCTTTGGAAGCAGCTGATGCCCTGGCAGGAGTGTGAGAGCATTGTTGCGGCTCAGACGGTGGGAGATAACAGGACAGCATGAGAATGCCGGATCTTGAATACACCACACTGGACTCTGAGGCAGTTAAAGATGCAGAGTTGAGCGCTTATGCGGGTGACCCCAGGAGAGCGACACCACACAAGATGATCCACATGGCCGATCTAGGCTTTCCACCTTATGGGTGGATAGATATCAACAACTCCCCAAGCCTGTGTTACGAAAGTGCTGTGTGGGGCCTAGGTAGCTGGCTCTTTGTGTTCTTCATTCCAGTGCAGCTGTCAGAGATGGGAGTTACACCTGCTATGGGCATCGGTTAAAGGACAGATCTCAGGGCTATCGATAACAGCACAAATTGAATCTGAGGGTTTATGTGATGAGACCCCTATATGTGTGCTACAATCTATATCATGACACCGCATATTTGCGGACAAGGTTTAAATATACGAAATGGGGACATCTACTAACACTGGGAACTATTTATGATGGCAGTAATGTCAGATGCATTTGTCTCCCCAGTTAGTTCGAGACAGTTACTTTGATCTTAGTTATTTGTCTGTTCTTCTTTTTCTAATCAGGATCTATGTTATATGATATGTCTAAATATAGATAAATGTTTGACTTAGGTTATGCACGCTGTAAATGAACATTACACTGTTTACTTGGTCTATAGATACAGTAGATTGTATATATAAGTTATCTGTGTTGGATTATCACTAATATATCCCGATAGATGATGTAATTAATATTTATCGCCACTAGAGGGAAGTCACAGTTCAGTTACAGCTGGATCTACACGGCAGACTTATTTTACAGCCTAGGTCCTATTCCTATCTCTCCCTGAACTCCCTACCTTGGGAATCAAGATTTATCACCCATAAACACACCCTATGAGTATAGACTCAGGTCATCACTAGGAACTTCAGAAATAATGTTTCAGGCATCTGGAACCAGCACCTGGTATATATTATTTATTTATTTTTTTAAGCATATTATGAGTCTGTAAAATGGGCTCATTTGAAGCTACTCTAGCTATGTTGCAATTTTATAAACACCTAGATACCCCAATTGTTAGACTACAGATTGAAAATAAGGTTTAGGGGCCCATGTACCCTCCTAAGCACTGGTTAAACTGGTTCTCTGTACCACCTTTTCGGCCTAGAGTATCACACCTATACAGATACCCAGATCTCAACATATACCAAAAGAGTGCCAACTTTGGAGTGTGCGCCATAACAGATGGACAGATAGATACCTGTTTTATCCCCTTATATCCAGACCTGCCCATGTTGTTCCCTATTTGTTTTTTTTTATAAAAGTTAGTGTTACATAGATCAGTATTGTGAGCCCAGTGAGCCCTCAACAAGCCCTGAGCCTCCTACTATGAATCCTTCAGTGTTCTAATGACCCTCCTCTGCCCAAATCTAAGTCAGGGACGCATATCAAAGCCACTTTTAATATCTAGGATCTGACCCTACCTGATATATGTCCTGGCTATTTACGGAATACTATAGCTGCTCTCTACCTCTCTAAATATTCATAATGCTTATAGCAACTTAGCAATGTATAGATGGCCTTATTATAACGTACAGAGTGATACACTAGGATTCCTATTGCAATTCAAATTAACAGTACTGTATCCTAGACCTACTTAGGTATCGTCACATTACAGTGGGATGCAAGTGTTACATTATTTGTATGGAGAAGGGTGACGGTATCCATAGCAACTATATCATATACCTGTATAAATGTATAACTGTCTTTTCTGCCTAGATTGGCCCTAACACTGGCTCATCCAAAAAAATTTGTGTTCGGCTTAACTAAGGCAGGGCTGATTAATAGTATAGCAACCACTCACACTTTTATATATAGACCTTCATAGTCATAATTATATACGGTATATTTATATGAGGGAGCTCTATTCTCTGCTTTTAACTCCTGTGCTCTGCCAGCAGCCGGGGTGGAGATGCAGGCACAGTTTGAAGATACATTAGCTCCTTCAATTCTATTCTATTTACTAATGCATCTTAATAACACAAGAATATCCCAAAGATACCGCAAAGGTAAATATCATCTGTACTTGTCACCCTAGCCAATTTTGCTGTGTTAGGCTTTATTGCATTTTGTATAAGCTCAAAATACTAACTACTAAATTAATATATAATATGTTATCTAAGTGCTTATATTGTGAAAGAGGCCAAAACATTTCTCAGTTCTCCATCATTACTCATTGCATAAACAGGAGATATCCTTACTTGTATTGCCCTTGAAAGCTCAGAGGCCCAAAAGTGCTTGCTAATATGACATTCTAACCAGCTCCGCCCTCCCACCCTCTCCCTTATTTCATTTGGAGCGGCTCTCGCCCGCTGAATTCCCCATCCCCAAAAAAACATAAAACTAACTCCCCCCTGGCCCTCATTTCACTAGAATGGATAACCTAATCTATATTACCTACGGCAATGTGGGGACCATTTTTATATTTATTCTTTTCATGATATTAAATTATAAAACCGAAGTCTCTGTATAGATAACCCAAATTCTTTGCTAACATTTTAGATAAATCAGTGCATAATGTCTCTTCTACTTGTTTTTTTTGCCAAGTTGGCCTCATTGTCCCTTCATTTCTCTTGCCAAACGTAGCCTCCTTATTTTGATAACTGCTACCTTTGTGTACCACACTTTAATTTCACTAATATATTGTAAGTAGGCATAACTTGAATTAGTGGACAATATCTCTGAACAGCAATATGTATTTCCTTATCTGTTAATGTGTTAGGATGTATATTTTATGCTATATCTGTTTATGACTTCAATAAAAATTATTTAAAAAAAAAAAAATCTCACAACACCCTTTCAAAGTTAGATTTATTTCTGATTTCAGAATCTTTGGTTTCCAAAGATCTGAAATGCAATATTCTTGAACACACTTTATCTGACCACATTCCTGTGGTCTTAGTATTCGAAACTAAAAGAGAGTATACATTCAATTCCTTTTTCTTTCCAACAAATTTACAAAAATTAGTTAACTTTAGAGCATTTTTAGTTAAAGCTTGGGAGGAATTTAGCTTGTTTAATAGCCACTGCAGGGAAAATGTTCTGATATTTTGGGAAACAGCCAAGCTTTACTTAAAAGCAGAAATTAATACCTATGTGGCTAGATTAATATATATATATATATATATATATATATATATATATATATATATATAAGACGAAGAATTGTCAAGTAAATTAAGAGATACATATGCTTTGTATCAATATCATCCGAATTTGTAAAAAAGAGAGAGGTCTATTTCTTTTGGAGCAGGCTCAAGAATCTCTGTATAAGAGCTCGGCTAGATTTGCAAGACATGGTAACAAAACAGGGAAAATCTTTTCTTTCAATTTTTAAAAGACAAACCAAGAAAAAACCCATAGCTGTCTTGAAAGTGAAAGATAGATTATATACAAAACAGGATCAGATATCTCTTCTATTTCAGAATTTCTATACTGATTTATATGCATCTCAAAAGCCAGAATTGTCTAATATTAATACATTTTTGGAAAATGTAGTTTGTCCTAAAAGCTCAGATATAGATCACAAATATTTAAATAAACCGATAGAACATGAGATTCATAAAATTATTACCTCAATGGCTAGAGGGAAAACGCCGGGTCCAGACAATATGCCTTTAGAGCTTTATCAGATCCTCTCATCAGAGATTGTGCCTGTACTAAAAGATCTTTATAATTTCTACTTTGAAGAGAATCATGTGACATCCGAAAGTTTTAAAAGAGCTAATATAATTCTAATACCTAAAACCAATAAAGATTCTTTAGAAATGACTTCATATAAACCTATCTCTCTGCTTAATCTTGATTACAAGATTCAGATGAAAATCCTGGCAGAGAGGAAGAAATCTATACTACCTAAAATTGTCCATCAAGACCAAGTAGGTTTGTTAGTGGGAGAACCTCAGAAGCAAATATAAGAAAACATTTTCACTCAATTTGCCACTACAGTGGAAGCCAGTCCGATCTGCCTGAGGCCTTCTTGCTATATATACTTGGATGCAGAGAAGGCCTTCGACAGAGTGGAATGGCCATATATGATTAAAGTATTGGATACATTTGGTTTTGAAGGTAGATTCGTGAATTTAATTGCAAATATTTACTCTGATGTGAGAGCATCTTTATTGATCAATATCTCAGATTAATTCACTTTGACAATGGGTACCCGACAGGGTTGCCCCTTGTCACCTTTTTTATTTGATTTAACATTGGAACCACTGGCTATTAAGCTGAGGGAGATTATTCCAGGAATTAGCTATTTTTATCTAATAAACTTTGCTATTTGTGGACAATCTCCTTTTTATTTGTATCTAACCCGAAGAACAATATTGAAGATATTCTTAGCCTTTTGAATCAATACAGCTTAGTTTCAGGCTATAAAACCAACATTGCAAAATCTAATATACTTTGGTTGAAAAAGAATGATGATTCTCAATTTCAAAAATTCACAGAAACTAAATTATTTGAGTATTTAGGCATTAAGATCTCAGCCAACCCTGTAAGTTCGTATGGAGACAATATCTTGGCCATCTTGCAGGAGAATAATGAAAAATTGAAGAGCTGTTGCCAGTCTCCTTGTCAGGAAAAATAAATCTTTATAAAATGTGTATTATACCCATAATTGTTTACACACTTAGGATTTTCCCTATGCTAATTAAGAAGATTGACCTATGGCGGTTTAATCAATCTGTGAGATACTTTCTTTGGAAGGGGAGAAAAGCAAGAATAAAACTTGCTAACATATATCAGCCCTATTGCAAAAGGAGGTCTTGATTTGCCTAATCTGGAATGGTATAATAAAGCAACTATTTTGCATTTCCCCATTGATTGGTTGCTACAATCCTTTAGATACTCAAATAAAGCTCTAGAGAAGCATATATGTTATCTATACTCTTTGAACTTTGTGATACACGCATTACACAAGGATCTAGGGGAAACTATCTCTGCCTATCCCCTATATAGAGATATCTTATGGGTATGGAGGAAATCAACAAAGTTATTGGGGACGGAACCAAATGTTTCCAAATGGTTGCCAATACAAGGTAATGGTAATTTTCCATTAGGAAATATGGTTGACATATATGATAAATGGTCAACTACTAAATCCCTAACTATTGAAGATTTTTATAACAAACACTCCAAGAAGCTTTATACTTTTGATCAATTTTTTTTTTTTAGAAGTTCAAAGAAAACATGTTTTATTTTCTTCAATTAAAAAAACTATATCTATAGACTAACAAAGAGGTTCCCCCCAAATATGGACAGATCCTCCATTATTAGATACTATTAATATTGAAAAATAGTCTATCTCCTCAATTTATAGAATTCTCAAAGTAGTGGAGGCAGGATGTCAGAACTAAGCAATTATTGGATAAAATTAGTGGGTCTGCCTGATCTGAACAGGATAATTCTGAAAAGTGTTAAGAAAACTCAAGCTCTTTGCCTTTCAACATATCTGAGAGAAACTCAGTTTAGACTATTGCATAGGGACTACTTAACCCCGCCAAGAGTGGCTAAGTGGAAAAAAGATGTTATCAATTAGTGTCTTAAATGTCGCTATCAAGACCCGGATTTTGGACACTTACTGTTGGATTGCCTTAAACTAAAACAATTTTTGTTGAAAGTTGGCCATTTGAAAATACAATTGGCAAAGAAATCTATCCTGTTATTGACAACTCATGACTCATAGGGTAAGAAATCTGATTTCATTCTGACAGTAATAATAATCCTTAGAAAACTAATTTTTAGTAAATGGATTAGTTCTACTGTACCCTTGATTGGCGAGGTTAAGAAATTACTGATAAACTCTGCAATAATAGTGGCTTATGACTCTAGACTAGAAATGAGGAGAGATGACTCCTTTGGCAAGAGCTGGAGTGATTTTGCCTACTTTCAGGGAAGAGATTTCATATTGTGTTTAGAACAAGTTATTTATTCCTAAATTAAGTAGGGGAGGATAGGGGGAAGGGGGGAAGGGGGTTAGTAGGTTCTGTGTCTTGTTTTTGTTTTTTGTGGGAAGGAGGAAGGGAGGAGGGATGTAATATTGATGAGGTCATTTGATTTTGTAAATAGCACTATATACATCTGATTTGTAAGCTATGTGGACATATGAATCTTAATCTTAATAGCTAGGTAAAGAGCTATATCTGTTTGTATGCAATTATTGTCTTTTGGAGCAGCAACTCCATTGTTTGTATTGCTCTTTTTTCTATATATGATTATTGTCTATTGTATAATTTTGTGAAATAAAAAACAAAATTTATGTTTACCTGATAAATGTATTTATTTCTTGACACGGTGAGTCCACGGATCATCATCAATTACTGTTGGGAATATCACTCCTGGTCAGCAGGAGGAGACAAAGAGCGCCACAGCAAAGCTGTTAAGTATCACTTCCCTTCCCACAAACCCCAGTCATTCGACCGAAGGAAAAGGAGAGAAAGGAAATAACACAAGGTGCAGAGATGCCTGAAGACTAGATAACGAAAAACTGTCTGCAAAAAAAACAGGGAGGGACGTGGACTCACCGTGCCAAGAAATAAATAAATTTATCAGGTAAACATAAATTTTGTTTTCTTTCTTAGGACACGGTGAGTCCACGGATCATCATAAATTACTTTTGGGAATCAATACCCAAGCTAGAGTACACAGATGATAAGGGAGGGACAAGACAGGTAACCTAAATGAAAAGGCTCCACTGCTTGAAGAACCTTTCTCCCAAAAGAAGCCTCAGCCAAAGCAAAAGTATCAAATTTATAAAATGTTAAAAAAGTATGCAGAGAGGACCAAGTTGCAGCCTTTCAAATTTGTTCCACAGAAGCTTAATTTTTAAATGCCCAGGAAGAAGAAACAGCCTACGTGGAATGAGCTCTGATTCTCTCAGGAGGCTACTGTCCAGCAGTTTCATAGGCCAAACGAATTATACTCTTCAGCCAAAGCGAAAGAGAAGCAGCTGTAGCTTTCTGACCCTTGCATTTCCCAGAGAAACAGACAAACAAAGCAGAAGACTGGCGAAAGTAGAATTTTAGTGCATGCACAACATCTAGGTTGTGCAGCAAACGCTCCTTATGAGAAGAAGGATTAGGACACAAAGAAGGAACAATGATTTCCTGATTAATATTCCTGCCCGAAATAACTTTAGGAAGTAAACCTAACTTAGTACGCAGAACCACTTTATCAGAATGAAAGATAAGATAAGGGAAATCACACTGCAATGCCGAGAGTTCCGAGACTCTCCGAGCAGAAGAAATGGCAACAAGAAACAAAACCTTCCAAGATAACATCTTAATATCTAAGGAACGCATAGGCTCAAACGGAGCCTGCTGTAAAACTTTAAGAACAAGGTTAAGACTCCATGGTGGAGTAACACAGATTTAAACACAGGCCTGATTCTGACCAAGGCCTGACAAAAAGATTGCACATCTGGCACATCCACCAGACGCTTATGCAACAAAATAGACAACAAAGAAATTTGACCTTTCAGAGTACTTGCTGATAAACCCTTCTTCAGACCCTCATAGAGAAAGGACAAAATCCTAGGAATCCTGACTCTACTCCAAGAGTAGCCTCTGGATTCACACCAATACAGATATTTACGCCATATCTTATGGTAAATCCTTCTTGTCACAGGCTTGCGAGCCTGGATCAAGGTCTCAAGGACCAACTCAGAAAAACCACTCTTAACTAAAATTAAGCGTTCAATCTCCAAGCAGTCAGCTTCATAGAAACGAGATTTGGATGAAGGAAGGGGCCCTAAAGTAGATGGTCCTTCCTCATAGGTAGTCTCCAAGGTGGAAGAGATGACATTTCCACTAGGTCTGCATACCAGATACTGTGAAGCCACGCCGGTGCTATGAGAATCACAGATGCCCTCTCCTGCTTGATTCGAGCAATGACTCGTGGAAGGAGAGCAAACGGGGGAAACAGGTATGCTAGACTGAAACTCCAAGGGACCGCCAGAGCATCCTGAGACAACCACCACAGAAGAGAGTCTCTTGTCACCTGATCCTGATCTATTTGAGGAGACAGATCTGCATAGTCCCCATTCCATTGTCTTAGCATGCATAACTGCAGAGTTCTTAGATGGAACCAAGTGAACGGGATGATGTCCATGGAAGCAACCATCAGACCAATCACCTCCATACATTGAGTCACTGATGGCTGAGACGAGGACTGAAGGGGAAGGCAAGAGTCGAAAATTTTTGATTTTCTGACCTCCGTCAGAAAAATCTTCATCAATAGGGAATCTATTATGGTCCCTAAGAAAAGTACAATTATAGCTGGGACCAGCGAACTTTTGCCCAGATTCACCTTCCATCCGTGGGAGCGAAGAAAAGACAACAAGATCTCCATATGAGAGTTTGCTTGTTGAAAAGATGGCCAGAATGTCATCCAGATATGGCGCCACTGCAATGCCCCAAGACCACTGCCAGTAGAGCCCCCAGAACCTTTGAGAAAATTCTGGGAGTTGTTGCAAGTCCAAAAGGAAGAGCTACAAACTGAAAGTGATTGTCCAAGAAGGTGAACCTCAGAAACCTGTGATGATCCTTGTGAATGGGAATATGAAGGTGTATATCCTTTAGGTTTATGGTTGTCATGAACTGACCCTCTTGGACCAAAGCAAAAATGGAACGTATAGTTTCCATCTTGAAGGACGGTACTCTGAGAAACTTGTTTAGACATTTTAGGTTTAAAATTCATCTGAAAGTTCCCTCTTTCTTGGGAACCAGGAATAGATTGGAGTAGAATCCCAGACCCTGTTCCTGCCTTGGAACAGGAACTATCACTGCCAGAGCGGAACGATCCTGAACACAGTTTAAGAAGACCTCTCTTTTTATCTGGTCTACAGATAATATTAAGAGTAGAAACCTTCCAGTGGGAGGAAAAGTCTTGAACTCTAACCCCTGGGATACAATGTACAACCCCCAAGGATCTGGGACATCTTGTATCCAAGCTTAGGCGAATTGAGAAAGTCTGCCCCCTACTGGATACGTTACCGGATTGGGGGTAGACCCTTCATGCTGATTTTGAATCAGTTGCGGGCTTCTTAGATTGCTTCCCCTTGTTACAAGACTAATTGGGCTTCCAGGAAGGCTTGGACTGTTCCTGCTTGGAAGAGGGAGGGGAAGGCTTGCCTCTAAAGTTTATAGGAGGGGAAGGCTTACCTATAAAGTTTCGAAAGGAACTAAAAATTACTCTGATGCCCTTTCTGCTTATTTCTCTTATCCTGTGGGAGGAAAGACCCTTTTCCTCCTGTAATATCTGAAATAATTTCAGCCAAGCCAGGCCCACCAAGGTCTTACCCTTGTAGGGGATCCCCAAAAGCATGGACTTAGAGGAAACATCCGCAGACCAGGATTTCAACCACAAGGCTCTGCGAGCTAGTACAGCCAAGCCAGACATTTTTGCTCCCAACTTAATGACTTGTAAGGAAGCACCCGTGATAAAGGAATTGGCTAACTTAAAAGCCTAAATCCTGTCCTGGATCTCCTCAAGAGGAGTATCTGTCTGAATAGAATCAGACAACGCATCAAACCAGTAGGCTGCCGCACTGGTGACAGTGGCAATACACACCGAAGGCTGCCATTGAAGACCCTGGTGAACATACATCTTCTTTAGCAAGGCCTCCAACTTCTTATCCATAGAATACTTAAAGGAACAACTATCCTCTATGGGAATAGTGCTTCTCTGGGCCAAGGCTCCTTCCGCTTTAGACACCGTCTGCCACAACTCCTTAATGGCATAGTTGTCCAAGGTAGCCAAAACTTCCTTAAAGGGACAGTCAAGTATAAATTAAACTTTCATTATTCAGATAGGACTTTTAATTTTAATTGATTTTCCTATTTACTTTTATCATCAAATTAGCTTTTTTCTCTTGGTATTCTTAGTTTAAACTAAACATAGGTAGGCTCATATGCTAATTTCTAAGCCTTTGAGGGCTGCCTCTTATCACATGCTTTTTAAATCTCTTTTCAACACAAAGAAACAGAAAGTACATGTGGGCTATATAGATAACACTGTGTTCAGGCACAGAAAGTTATTTAAGATCTAGCACAATACAATGCTAAATTTAAGACAATAGATAATAAACAGTCACAGTCATGTGATCAGGGGGCTGGAAGAAGGTTCCTAGATACAAGGTAATCACAAAGGTAAAAAGTATATTAATATAACTGTGTTGGTTATGCAAAACTGGGGAATGAGTAATATAGGGATTATCTATATTTTAAAACAATAACAATTCTATGGTTGACTGTCCCTTTAAGTAACAGACGGAGGTGCTCCAGCTTAAACCTGAAGGGTACCACTTCAGCATCAGAAGAAGGAATTATACTGTCTCAGACGCTATTGAAGTGTCTTCCTCCTAAGAATTTTGAGTAGCGGCACCTTGGCTAGCCACAACCTGATCAGAAACCTTACTTACTGATTCTTTAAATTTCTTCTTGCGCTCTCCCTGAAGTATGGGAAAAGCAGACAGTGCCTCAGATACCGCTGAGGATACCTGGGTAGCAATGTCTTGCAAAGAAAATCCTATCGGATTGTGCGAGGAAACGCAGGGCACTGCATGTGTAGACGGAAAAGATTGGGAAGCTTGAGGAGAAAGCTGCGGCATATCTGATACAGGAGACACCTGAACAGCATCCGCCTTAGCTAATGGTGGCTCATGATCAAAAAGTCTATCCCTGTAACACAAAGTTCCCTCAATGCATGAAGAACAAAAGGGTACTGGTGGTTCCACCTGGGAGTCAAAATATAGTTTGCATGCAACAATTTGCAAAGCCTCCTGATCCATCTTTACAAACTAAAGTCAATAAAAAATAAAACCAGCTTTTATTTCACCTATAAATATGAGCACTAGAAAACGTTACTGTGCCTTTAATTATTCTTATTGCAAAAACTAAAAAACGGAGCAGAGAACAATACCCAGGCAACCCTCTACACCTCAGCAGCTTTGCTGAGGTGCCTACTTGTCCTACTGTCTAAGATCGATTCCTCTACCCTAACGATCCGGCTTTCACTCCGGAACTCTGATATCCGTTGGCTGAGCAATAATCTGTGTAGCAGAGCAGCCAATACCATCTGCATCACTACTCCGGAACTCACAGTTGAAGTGAAAACGGAAAGCGTACCAGAACTAACTGCCGCCTCTGTAAAGGAACCACCCCTCTCTAATTTGGGGCGGTCCCGGCGGCCATAGAGCTACGTTTCAGGGAAAAATGTAATAAAAAAGTATATAAAAACGACTCCATATACTCATATAGTCCTTGTCCGGGTCTAAACTGGAGCTAAGGACACAAGCTGAGCCACTAATAAAATTTAACATAACATCTCCCCATCGTCCACAGTGCCTGCTAACTGCCCATATGATTAACCATCAAAAGGGTCAATGATAAAAAAACGTCCCCTTTTTTACAGCATCCAGCTGCTGAAGTGCCAGATTTTCCTTTCCACTATAAGAAAAATTATACATGGCACTTACCTGAATGTCAATCTGTCCGGCAGGAGGACAACTCACGTGGTTTGAGAGGGTGCCGTTCCTCACATGGACCCGTGGAAAAGGAAAGAACCGAGTAAACTTACTCAGGCTTTCTGATTAGGGCAGCAAAACTGTATGAGAAAGCGCAGTGAGGATTGTTCCCAATTGCTTAAAAGCCACCACTGCCCAAGAGACTGATGTGGGCTAAGGCTGAAGAAAACGTTTTATCAGACACTGAATACTTCACCTCCTCCTTGCACCGCAGGCAAATTGAATGACTAGGGTTTGTGGGAAGGGAAGTGATACTTAACAACTTTGCTGTGGTGCTCTTTGCCTCCTCCTGCTGGCCAGGAGTGATATTCCCAACAGTAATTGATGATGATCCGTGGACTCACCGTGTCTTAAAGACATTTGACCTTTTACCTTAGCTGATGACTTTATAACCCTGATGATATCTGATGATGCAAATAACTTCTAAAGTGGTTTGATCATTAAATGGCGCCAGAATGGTCTCTAAAGTAAAATAAAGTGTTTGTCTTGGGATGTTAAAGACATTTATTTTGTTACTTCTGTTCAAAGTTGTTATAATGTATCACTTGCATTGCAAGAACTTCAATGCTTTTTATTTCTAAAAACAAAAACAAGAAATGAGTAAGTTTACCTTTATTTTTATTCTGTGCAGCCAACTGCCTAGACCAGGAACAAGGCTGCAGTGTTCAGTTAATGCAGCCTCTGATTGACTTCACAAAGAATAGTGAGTAAGCAGGATCAGGAGACAGCTAAGTTAAGCTTGAATATTTAGTTAAGAGAAAAAATATACAGTATGTAGGTCAAGAATATTTTGCGTTTGACCTTGCATAAACATTAATGCTTGATCGAGTGTTACAAGTTGTTGGTTACCATTTTTACCAAATTATTTGTATGCACCTGATATACTGTAAGTATAGTGCGCCCTGTAATTTTGATGGGAAGCAGCAGTAGTGTCAATATGTGCATTTGAATACTTTGTTGGTATCTAAATGTGGAAGAAGACGGCAGCTTGTGGCATTCAGCTCTCTTTGGAGCTGGATTACTTCTTGTGAAAGTACAACACACTAAAATCTAGAGTTGCACAGATCTTAGTCTGTTGCACCTTCACAAGAATAAATCCAGCTCCAAAAAAAAAGAAGAACACTGCGAACAGCTGCCTTGGATACGAGCGAAGCATCCAAATGCACATATCTTGTGTAAATTAAGTTTTATGCTTGCGTTCAATCCCAAATACAGAGTTCACATTTATTTTGTAACCTGGTATCATTATCGCTCACTAATGTGCATTCAGATGCACATTGAAATGATATACACATGCACAGATACAGCGTTAATGTACCTTATTAATTGATTTGTCTGTGTATATATGTATCTGTGAAGCATTAACATTTACGTTAAAAGTGCAATTTTGCAACTGCATTAACGTATTCCCCCATACACTTCAATAGAGCGCAAAAAGTAGGGGGGGAAAACTAACACCCTACTCGCGCGTAAACCCAATCTATTTAAAACACGTAGAACATATTCCCCTATGTGAAAAATATTGGAATGTGTAATATTTACAGTAAATGCATAGTTAAGCACTTCATTAAATAAGTAGATAAAAGCATGTAAAATAATTTTAATGCAATATTCATAACTGCAAAGGGCTCCAATGGACATATATATATATATATATATATATATATATATATATATATATATATACTGTGTATATATATATATGTATGTGTTTATATGTGTTTTACTGTACATATTTAATTCTTCACTTACAGGAGAATGCCATTTTTATTCTTAAATACAAATATATATTGTAAGTTGCCATGAGAATAGGGCCCTCAATCCCCCTGTATTTGTCTGTAAAATTTTGCCTCTTATTTTATTGTTTCTCCATTGTACTTTTAATCCTTGTACCCATGGGCAGCGTAGAGGAATCTGTTGGCGCTTTATAAATAAAGAATAATAATAATAATTTCTATATATATGTGTATATACATTTACCTGATATCTATAGATATATAGGTATAGATATGTATTTTACATGAACAGTATCAGATATATATATATATATATATATATATATAAATATATATTTTATAAAAAAGTACGTTATTTTGTATGTAAAGGAACATAGAAATGTAAAATGTGTGTTGTGCTTAATTTCTCAATTTAAATTTTAACGAGGTCAGGTTAGCGCTTGTAAGAATTTAGTATTCTTAAGGCGCGTTATTGAAATATTGCAAATTAAATATTAAAAAACGAAATTTATGCTTACCTGATAAATGTATTTCTTTCTTGACACGGTGAGTCCACGGTGCATTTAATTACTATTGGGAATATCACTCCTGCCCAGCAGGAGGCAGCAAAGAGCACCACAGCAAAGCTGTTAAATATCACCTCCCTTCCCTCCAACCCCAGTCATTCGACCGAAGCAAAGGAGAGAAAGGAAGCAACAAGGTACAGAGGTGTCTGAAGTTTATAACATACCAAAAAAACCTGTCCTTAAGAAAACAGGGCGGGCCATGGACTCACCGTGTCAAGAAAGAAAGAAATTTATCAGGTAAGCATAAATTTAGTTTTCTTTCTAATGACACAGTGAGTCCACCGATCATCTAATTACTATTGGGAATTAATGCCAAAGCTAGAATACACCGATGATAAGGGAGGGTGGCTGTCCAGCAGTCTCATAGGTAAAGCGAATTATACTCTTCAGCTACAAAGGAAGAGAAGTAGCAGTAGCTTTCTGCCCCTTACGATTCCCAGAGAAGACCACAAACAGAGCAGAAGACTGACGAAAATCCTTAGTCGTCTGTAAATAGAATTTCAGTGCACGCACCATGCCTAGATTGTGCAGCAGACGTTCCTTCTGAGATGAAAGTTTAGGACACAAGGAAGGAACAACAAGCTCCTGATTAATGTTACAATCTGAAACCACCTTAGGGAGAAACCCTAACTTAGTACGCAAAACTACCTTATCCGAATGAAAAATAAGGTAAGGGGACTCATACTGTAATGCCAAGAGCTCTGAAACTCTATGAGCAGATAAAATAACAACAAGAAACAAAACTTTCCAAGATAATAACTTAATATCTAAGGAATGCATAGGCTCAAACGGAGCCGGTTGAAGAACTTTAAGAACTAGGTTAAGACTCCAGGGAGGAGTAACCGGCTTAAACAAAGGCCTGATCCTGACCAAGGCCTGACAGAACGATTGCACGTCTGGGACATCCGTCAGACGTTTATGTAACAAAATAGACAAGGCAGATATTTGACCCTTTAGGGAACTTGCCGATAAACCCTTCTCCAAACCCCTTCTAGGAATCCTAACTCTACTCCAAGATTAGCCTTTGGATTCACACCAATATAGATATTTACTCAATATCTTATGGTAAATCTTTCTAGTCACAGGCTTATGAGCCGGAATCATGGTCTCAATACCGATTCTGAAAATCCATGCTTAGATAAAATTAAGCGTTCAATCTCCAAGCAGTCAGCTTCAGAGAAATTAGATTTGGATGAAGGAAGGGCCCTTGAAGTAGAAGGTCCTTTCTCAACGGAAGTCTCCAAGGTGGAAGAGATGACATCTCCACCAGGTCTGCATAACAAATCCTGCGAGGCCATGCCTGCCGGTGCAATGAGGATCACCAACGCCCTCTCCTGTTTGATTCGAGCAATGACCCAAGGTAGACAAGCAAAAGGGGGAAATAGGTATGTGAGACTAAAATTCCAAGGTACCGCTAGAGCGTCTATCAGTACAGCCTGAGGGTCCCTTGACCCTTACCACGGGAGCTTGGCATTCTGCCGAGATGCCATGAGATCCAGTTCCAGCTGTCCTCATTTGAGAATCAAGCTGGAAAACACTTCCGGATGGAGTTCCCACTACCCCGGGTGAAAGGTCTGTCTGCTCAGAAAATCCGCCACCCAGTTATCCACTCCGGGGATGTGGATCACAGACAGACAGCAGTTGTGGGTCTCCGCCCACTGAATTATCTTGGTTACCTCTGTCATGGCCAAGGAACTCAGAGTTCCCCCCTGATGGTTGATGTAAGCCACTGAAGTTATGTTGTCCGACTCAAACCTGATAAACCAGGCCGAGGCTAACTAAGGCCAGGCCAGTAGAGCATTGAAGATTGCTCTCAGCACCAGAATGTTTATGGGTAGAACAGACTCTGACTGAGTCCATGTTCCCTGAGCCTTTAGAGAGCCCCAGACTGCTCCCCATTCCAGTAGGCTGGCGTCCGTTGTCAAAATCACCCAGGTGGGTCTGCGGAAGCAGGTTCCCTGGGATAGATGATCCTGAGACAACCACAAAAAAAGGGAATCCCTTGTCTCCTGCTCCATATATAACTGTGGAGACATATCCACATAATCTCCATTCCACTACCTGAGCATGCATAACTGCAGAGGTCTGAGGTGGAAACGGACAAACGGGATGATGTCCATAGCCATTGCCATCAGACCGATTACCTCCATACATTAGCCACTGATGATCAAGGAGAGGACTGAAGCGCTAGACAAGAATAGAAAATCTTTAATTTCCTGACTTCTGTGAGAAATATTTTCATTGATAAGGAATCTATTATGATTCCCAAGAAAACTACCCTTGTAGTTGGAACTAAGGAACTCTTTTCCAAATTCACCTTCCATCCTTGAGATCGCAGGAAAGATAACAATATTTCCGTGTGGGATTTTGCTTGTTGAAAGGATGGCGCCTGAACCAGAATGTCGTCCAGATAAGGCACCACTAAAAGGCCCCGCAATCAGAGCACTGCCAACAGGGATCCTAGAACCTTTGATCCCAGAACCGAATTGAAGAGCAACAAACTGAAAGTGTTTGTCTAGAAATGCGAACATCAGAAACTTGTGATGGTCCTTGTGGATGGGAACATGCAGGTATGCGACCTTTAAATCTACCGTTGTCATAAATTGACCCTCTTGAACCAAGGGAAGAATGGAACGAATAGTTTCCATCTTGAAGGCCGGTACTCTGAGGAATTTGTTTAGATTCTTGAGATCTAAAATTGGTCTGAAGGTTCCCTCTTTTTTGGGAACCATGAACAGATTGTAGTAGAACCCCAGACCCTGTTCCTGCAATGAGACAGGAACTATCATTCCCGGGTCGGAAAGGTCCCGAACACAGTGTAAGAACGCCTCTCTTTTTATCTGGTCTACAGATAATCTTGAAAGCAGAAACCTGCCCCTGGGAGGAAAGGTCTTGAACTCTAGCTTGTATCCCTGGGACACCATGTCCACCGCCCAGGGATCCTGAACATCCTGAACCAAAGCCTGAGCAAAGAAGGAAAGTCTGCCCCCCACAAGATCCGGTCCTGGATCGGGGGCAGGCCCTTCATACTGCTTTTGAGTCAGTAGCGGGCTTCTTGGATTGTTTTCCCTTGTTCCAAGACTGGTTGGGTCTCAAGGAAGGCTTGGACTGTTCCTGCTTGGAAGAAGGAGAGGAAGGTTTACCCTTGAAGTTTCAAAAGGAACAATAATTGCTCTGATGTCCCTTCTGCTTATTCCTCTTATCTTGAGGGAGGAAATGGCCCTTTCCTCCCGTAATGTCAGAAATTTTTCCCATCAATCCCGGCCCAAACAAGGTCTTTCCCTTGTAAGGGATCTCCAAAAGCTTAGACTAAGGTGACACATCCGCAGACCAAGATTTTAACAATAAAACTGTGCGGGCCAGCACAGAAAAACCAGAAATATTTGCTCCCAGTTTAATAACCTGTAGGGAAGCATCCGTAATAAAGGAATTGGCCTACTTAAGGGCCTTGATTCTATCCTGGATCTCTTCAAAGGGAGTGTCTGTCTGAATAGAATCAGACAACGCATTAAACCAGTATGCAGCCGCATTAGCGACGGTAGCAATACACACCGCAGGTTGCCATTGTAAACCCCGGTGTAAATACATTTTCTTGAGTAACCCCTCTAATTTCTTGTCCATAGGATCTTTAAAGGAACAACTATCTTCTATGGAATAGTGGTCCTCTTAGCCAGCGTGGAAATTGCCCCTTCCACCTTGGGTACCGTCTGCCAAGACTCCTTGATAGAGTCTGCTATAGGAAACATCTTAAATATAGGGGATGGAGAAAAAGGGATACCCAGTCTCTCCCATTCCCTAGCAATAATCTTGGTAGCTTGATCTGGTACAGGAAAAACATCCACCATGGAAGGTACATCAAAATATTTGTTTAGTTTACTAGACTTCTTGGGTAGCCAAAACCTTCTTAAGTAACAAACGGAGGTGTTCTAGCTTAAACCTGAAGCATATGACTTCAGTATCAGAAGAAGGAATTACACTGATTTCACTCTCAGATGCTACCGAAGTATCTTCCTCCTCAAATTTCCTCAGATTTCCTGGGAGGGGGCATTCGGAATAGCCATGACTGTCTCAGCAACCTTACTTACTGATTGACTACATTTCCTCTTGCGCTTTCCCTGCAGCATGGGAAAAGCAGACAATGCATCAGAAACCGCAGAGGACATGAGGGAAGCGATGTCTTGCAACGTAACTCCAGGTGGAGTAAGAGAGGAAGCGCAGGGCACTGAATGTGTGGACAATAAATTTTGGGACATTTGAGGAGAAAGCTGCGGCATATCTTGAACATTGTCAGAAGACTCATGAACAGCATCCACCCTAGACAATGTTGGCTCAGAAAAAAGTCTATCCCTGTAATGTAAAGTTCTCTCAATACATCAAAAAATCGATAGCGGGCCCCTTTGCTAAACCAAATTAGATAGTCAAAATCTGTGTTAAGTAGTTGACAGATAGATAAGTGTGACCAAAAAAGTTATCAGCAGTATATCAGATATCAAAAAGTGGTAAATACCATAAAAGTGCAGATAAAATATTCATAAAAAAATAGTATAAATAATAATAATAATAATAACGATAAACAAATAATATAATAAGAAAATAAGAAAAACTAAATGTCACTACTAATCTATAGCCAGACTATTAACGTTGTAGCAACAGAGTCATATAGTAGTCAAATAATACAATAGTATATAAGTGAATATATGCAGACAATATTGTAAATACAATATGGACAAATCTAATAATCAGTTTTGTTATCTAACTATATCAGAGTCTCTTAAATAATGGTGGTCTCAGTGACAAGTAGGTAGTGGAATAGGTCAAGGCAGCTATCTGTAGAAGATCATGGCCACGATCCAGGTTCAATATAGACAACATAGAAAGACAGAAGCGCCAATTGGCCCAATATTGTTGGAACAGTTAAAACAGTATTGTGTGTATCAGATGCACTCACATGTAGTCAGGTACCCCTAATGGTGCAGAAACAATGCGTTTCTCAGCCAACCGGTGGCTGTTTCATCAAGCCTGATGAAACAGCCACCAGTTGGCTGAGAAACGCGTTGTTAAGAATTGTAATATTTTAAATAAAGTAAGTTGTTTATACTTACCACTTGATAATTTGGACCTCTAATTTTACCATTGGACTGTTCGAAGTTCCTGTGGATAAGTCTACTGGGTGCCATTATTGATCCCAGCTTGCCTCCATTGCATCAAGGGAGATGCTTCACAAAATGTGAGTGCACTTTATATCATACTCTACCTCACCTGTGCAAACAGTACTAGGCCATATAGGCACCCTGGTTTCTTATTATCATCCACAGACCACCAAACATTCTCTGGAGGCCAGTCCTCTGGGTGACTGCTACTGATCCCAGACTGCTCCTTCTGCACCACTAGGGTTGCCTGACTACATGTGAGTGCATCTGATACACACAATACTGTTTTAACTGTTCTAACAATATTGGGCCATGTAACATCTTGCAGGGCCTATTGGTCCATCTTTATTCACCAATTAACAGAATAAATAGATAAACAAACTGATATTTTATTTAGAAAATACCGCACAAAAAAAACTTTACTGTTCCTTTAAATTTTAAAACGAAACTGCTTTATTTTTCTGCAACAAAAATAATAAAGTATGACAAAAAACACTCCGGACAACCTCTACACCTCAGCTTAACTTTGCTGAGGTGCTTACCTGCCTGACTGACACCGGAGTGAATATTCTGCTAGATGAACTGGACTCAACTTCTATTTCCTGTCAATTGAAGTCCGCTATCCACAATACTGTTAATATCTGTGACAAAGCTTTCTCCGCTCCAGAACACAGGATGTGTATGGGAAAAAGGCGCGCAACAGAATTTGCCGCTTCAGCTAACCCCGCCCATCGTGGGCATTACAAGATTAACCTCCCGTTCGGCCAAATGTATTGTAAAGCAGTCGGATATATACAAAAGTAAAAAACACCACCTCTGAGCCTGCTCTCCTCGTCCCCAGTGCCTGTCATTACTGCCCATAATAAAATGATCCTCTAAGCCATAGGAGGATGTGTTTTGTCCCAGTAGTACTTTAAAAAAACGGCATCTATTATTCTGTATACGCTCCCAGAAAATAAAAAGTTAGCACTTGCCTTTAGAAATCTGTCCGGCAGCAAGGCAGCTCACTAGGTTTGAGAGGCATGTTCCCTCACATGGACCTGTGGAAAAAACCGCAAAGACTGAGTAATCTTACTCAGGCTTTTGAAGTTAGGGCAGCATTAAATATATGGGAGGCGCAGTGACGATTATTCCCCACAAGTTCCCATTGCTTGAAAGCCACCACTGCTCTACTGAAGAGACTGATATGGACTACGGCTACACTCTAGGACAAAGCAGCACAATCTTGCACTACTTAAAAATAATAAAATCTTGCTTGAAGAATCTTCTTTCTAACACCTAAACTTTACCACTTCCTTCCTACGTAGGCAAAGAGAATGACTGGGGTTGGAGGGAAGGGAGGTGATATTTAACAGTTTTGCTGTGGTGCTCTTTGCCACCTCCTGCTGGGCAGGAGTGATATTCCTGATAGTAATTAGATGATCCGTGGACTCACCGTGTCATTAGAAAGAAAAATATATATAAATCATTAAAAATGAATAAACATAATGTAAAATATTCTAAATACGCTGTAGAATGTATCTATATATTTTACAGTATGTTTAGGGACATGATGCATTTAGGAAAACATACACGTCATTTCTGCACTTCTGGTGCCGTATTTTGCACAATTTCATACAGATTTGCTTCTAGGCTTGATATTGAAATGCCCTGTAAGATTTATCTAATGACAGAAATGATAAAACTGTTCTCTAAAAGTAAACAAAATCTGGGATAGTCGATGTTGCCTTAAAGGGATATGAAACCCCAAAATTTTCTTTTGCGATTTAAACAGAGCATAACATTTTAAATAAGTTTCCAATTTACTTCTATTATCAAATGTTCTCAGTTCCCATTGTATTCTTTGTTGAAGAGATGCCTAGGTAGGCGTCTGAAGCACTACATGCCAGGAAATAGTGCTGCCATCTTGTGCTCTTGCATATGAATAACATTATTACAAAACAGTTGCCATATAGTGCTCCAGACATGTGCACCCACTGAGCTTATTGTTTTTCAACAAAAGATAGGAAGAGAACAAATAATATTTGATAATGTTAAGTAAATTAGAAAGTTGTATAAAATTGCAGGCTCTATCTGAATCATGAAAGAAATGTTTTGAGTTTTCTGTCCCTTTAAATGGCAAACCATCACTGTAGCTGTTACTCCTGCACCCTCTGCCAAACTCATCCCCATTAGCCTGGCTCTTTTTTGTCCACTTCTAGAGTCAGCCCTGTTCATAACTTCAATGTAAAAGTGTTTTAGGGTTGGAGAGAGACTGAATAAGTATAGAAAAGAGAAGCATGTAAAGGGGCAGCCTGAGACAAGCTTTATTAGTGCAATTATTACTTGTACATCATATCATATATCATAAACTTGCCTTGAAGACAGTTGCAATAACAAGATGTTAACATGGAACAAACATGCTATATAGGAAAATGTAACAAAACTCCAGACAGCCCCAGATACATTTCAGCATAATGGAAAGATCACTTGGACATTATTAAGGGTCCTCTAAAAATACACATAGAAAAGAACATTAGTAAATAGCAGGAAAGGTTACAAAGCCTCTCTAATCTTAAAGGACCAGTCAACACATGAGATTTGCATAATTAACAAATGCAAGATAACAAGACAATGCAATAGCACTTAGTCTGAACATCAAATGAGTAGTAGATTTTTTTTTATAAAAAATTTCAAAGTTATGTATATTTCCACTCCCCTTGTACCATGTGATAGCAATCAGCCAATCACAAATGCATATACGTATAGTCTGTGAATTCTTGCACATGCTCAGTAGGATCTGGTGACTCAAAAATTGTAAATATAAAAGACTGTGCACATTTTTTTAATGGAAGTAAATTGGAAAGTTGTTTAAAATTACATGCTGTATCTGAATCATGAAAATGTAATTTAACCTGAGTGTCCCTTTAAAGGAACATTAGAGTGTGTATATGTGTATATATGTGTGTATGTGTGTGTATATATATATATATATATATATATATATATATATATATATATATACATATGTAACGGGGTTTGGCCTAGGCCCACAATTACCCCTGTGGGTCTTTACCCCAGCTACCTCCATGTGCTCTGCAGGCTGATCCTGAGTCTCCGCTACCTGGGAGTTGGGGTACATGACTGTGGCAGTGCCTCCACCTGACTGGGCATCCAGGGCAAGAATGGGTTTCCCAGACAGGAACATAATAAATAACTACAACACACACAGTAATAACAGTAAAACAGTATGAACATGTATTAAAGGATTATGGTAAATAAAAATAAGGCAAGAAATACAGTGGCTAACTAACACACCGACTCTCTCTAACCAGGCCCAGCACCCTCCCAAACCACCTGCGAACCCACCCTCAGGCTTCACCCTAATGGCTGATGGGTACCAGTTGGTGCACATAAATGTTGGGGCCCTTTAAGGTAATCCACATGCATTTAAACAGTTGCAGCTCATAGGAAACTGCAATCCACAGGAAGAGCTGTTTATAAGTTTATGTGATGGACAGAATGCCCTGTCAGTATGACAAGGAGAGAGGATACTTCTTACCACTGACAGGATTCTGCACAGGCTGAAAGAAAACTCCAAGGTCTGCCAGTCATTTACTTTGTCTGCATTCTTCTCCACAGCTCTCTAACAGGGACAGACTGCAGCTGGCAGCATACACTAAATCAGCAGAGGGATGCTGTTACTTTACAAGATGAAGTCTGCAGCTCTCACACAGCCAGGCCTCACACACACACCTTCACTGCTCTGACATGTCTGCTTCCTCCTGTGTCTTACACTCTTCTTTCAGTTTCACTTGATCACATGACCAACCAGTCTAATAGTTGCCTAGGCAACTTCTCCTGCAGACTGTATACAGGTGTAAATGTTCAACAGGAAGGGCTACATTCTCCCCCTTGTAAAATCCTTGCCTTCCACTGGCAAGGTTCCACCAAGAGGTAAATTGAAAAAACAAAACATATAAATAATAATAAATGCACTAACAGTCCTATAAACAAATGTTAACTATCTTACAGTTTATTCTAGTACAGAGAGGTTCCAACATTCATAATGTCCGCAACCGCATACAGTAAATCAACCATTTTAGATTGTACCTGGGGCATATGTACATAACTGGGTTCTCCGACTTGATCGTAAGTAAGAACCCTGGGAGGCTGTCGTATTCTAGTACCCAGTCTCTGTTCTCTCTGAGGAAGTCCAGAATGTTCCTGGGAATCTTCAGCTCTGGCCACTTGGGTGGGGAGGTCACCAGATGCTTGAGACCCTGGCTTTCCCATGATACAAGAGTCTCTTTTTGGGGTCCCAGGCACAAAGTTGGGGCTGTTGGGATTCAATGTAGAGGAGGCTAAGGGAGGAGAGGAAGGAAAGTGCTGTGTTTCCTCAGCAGGAGGAGACCACCATTGATCATCAGCACTAAGAGCTTCTGGGGTCTCTACTGCCTCATTTTCAGGACTCTCCGTTGTGCTTTTCTCCCATTCACTACTACTCCCTTCCTCTTCATCGATATAGGCTATTGGTAGTAGATGGTTCCTATGCCAAGCTTTGATCCGGCCTTCTGGGCCTTTTATATTATACACTGGCAGCCCCTTTAGCTTAGACACAACTTCAAATAGGGTATCCTTCCATCTGTCTGCTAATTTGTGTTTCCCAGGTACCCCTAGATTCCGGAGGAGAACCTTATCTCCCGCTTGGACTTCCTGATGCTTCACTTTGGTATCGTATCTTCTTTTGTTGCGTTCCTCCATTTTTGCCGCAGCTTGAGTGGCCAACTCGTAGGCACTGTGAAGGTTTTGTCTGAGGGTCCTCACATACTGGAAGTGAGAGTCTGACTTTGTCCCATCTGGGGACACCCCCAACCGGACATCTATCGGTAGTCTGGCTTCCCTTCCAAACATTAGGAAATAGGGTGAGAATCCTGTAGACTCATGCCTTGTGCAATTATATGCGTGGACCATGGCTTCTACATGCTTACTCCAGGACCGCTTCTCTACTTGTTTCAGAGTCCCGAGCATGTCTAGGAGTGTCCTATTAAAACGCTCAGGCTGGGCATCACCCTCAGGGTGGTAGGGTGTTGTTCTGGACTTGTGAACCTGCAACATATCCAGCAGTTCTTTGATCAGCTTACTCTCAAAGTCTCTACCTTGATCAGAATGTATTCGATTGGGCAGACCGTAGTGCATAAAATATTTCTGCCAGAGGACCTTGGCTACGGTCACAGCCTTCTGGTCTTTAGTGGGAAAAGCCTGAGCGTATCTGGTGAAATGGTCTGTTACTACCAGAACATTCCCAATTCCGGTAGTATCATTCTCAATACATAGATAGTCCATGCACACAAGATCCAGGGGTCCTGTACTTCTCAGGTGGCCCATAGGGGCAGCTCTCACAGGCAGAGTCTTTCTCTGAATACATCTTCTGCAGGTCTTCACATAATGTTCAACATGTTCTCTCATGCGAGGCCAATAGAACCGGTCTTGTACCAGGCCATAGGTCTTGTCTACCCCAAGATGCCCATGTTGATCATGGAGAGCTCTCAGGACCATTCCCCGATATCTATGAGGTAACACTAGCTGCTTTCGACCAGGGTGGTCATGGTATTTTATAACTCTATAAAGGATTCCATCTTCTAGATGTAGTTTACTCCATTCTCTCCGGTACAAATCTCTTTGTCCAATGGGAAGGGAGCTCAGTAATTTAGGGTTCTTGGCTCTCATTGCCTTGAGGACTGTACCTATATACCAGTCCTGTGACTGGGCTTTCTTCTTGTCTTCATTGGTTATGTGAGACCACTGTTGGAGCATTGCTGGAGCACAGAATACCTCTGGTACGGCTTCTGGGGAGTGACATATGGAGTCTATTCCTCTGAGTTCAGAGAACTCATCCTGCCTCTCAGCCACTACATATGTTTGGCACAGGGCTCCTACCCCAGGCACAGGGATTTCTTCCCATTCCTCCTTTTCTTCATGAGGAGGAAGTCCAGGTCTGCGGGACAGAGCATCCGCACTGACATTCTTAGGGCCTGGCTTGTATTTAAGGCTGAAACTATAGTTTGACAATGCTGCCAGCCACCTATGCCCTGTGGCATCCAGCTTTGCTGTTGTTTGAATTTAAGTAAGCGGATTGTTATCCGTCCTTACCTCGAATGTTGCTCCATATAAATAGTCATGTAACTTGTCCACAATTGCCCACTTGAGCGCCAAGAATTCTAGCTTATGGACCGGATAGTTTTTCTCTGCACCAGTTAGACTTCTACTTATGTAGGCCACTGGTCTTAACCCTTCTGGGTAGCTCTGATGCAATACGGCCCCTAGGCCTTCCATACTGGCATCAACATGGAGCACATATGGTTTCTCGGGATCTGAATATGCCAATACAGGAGCTTCTGTGAGTCTTTTCTTCAAGATTAAGAAGGCTTCTTCGCATCCTGAGGTCCATTTCTTTCCGAAGGAGTCTTTAGGACTTGGTGCCTTAACACCCTCTATAGCTGAGGTAGTCTTTAACAGGTTGTGTAGCTCTCGAGCAATCTTTGAATAGTCTTTCACAAACCTCCGGTAGTAACCGCAGAATCCAAGAAATGAGCGCAGCTCACTGATGTTATCTGGCCTGGGCCAGTTCATCACCGCTTCAATTTTGGTCGGGTCAGTTGTCACACCTTGTGCGGAAACAATGTGACCTACATATGTAACAGAGTTCTGGGCAAATCGACATTTGTCTATTGATAATTTCAGACCCTCTGCTTGGAGTCGATCCAACACCTTCAGCAATCGCTGTTCGTGCTCTTCTGGTGTCCTTCCAAACACTATGAGGTCATCAAGATAGACTAGGCACTCTTTGGGATTCATATCCCCCACAGTCTTCTCCATCAGCCTTTGAAAGGTGGCGGGAGCTCCAGTGACCCCTTGGGGCATCCTGGTAAACTCGTAGAATCCCAAGGGACAGATGAAAGCTGTCTTTTCCTGATCCTCCTTCTTCATGGGTACCTGATAATACCCAGACCTCAAGTCCAGGACGCTGAACCACTGGCTTCCAGAAAGGGCATCTAGCAGATCTTCTATCCGTGGCAGAGTATATTGATCTGGCACAGTCCTTTTGTTTAAAGTCCGATAGTCTATGCAAAGCCGGACTGTGCCATTCTTTTTCCTAACTACCACTATGGGTGAGGCATATGGACTTCTGGACTCTTTAATAATGCCAGATTCTTCCATCTGTTTGAGTATATCCCGGACATCTTCCACATCTCGAGGGGGTATTCTCCTTGATCTTTCTCTGAAAGGAGCTGGGTCAGAAAGTCTGATAGCATGTGTGGCACTCTTTGCACATCCCACATCCATTTCTTTCCTGGAGAAAACTTTCTCTCGAGTAGCTAATTTGGATCGGAGGCTATCTCTCCACTTTGGTGGTAGAGGAGAATCTTCCAGTTCAAAAACTATAGGTCCTTCATGATCACCTCCCTGTTCTGCCTTTACAGACATTACTGAAGAGACTTGGTCCAACAAGTGAATCACACCAATCTTCTGGTGACGATCAATTCTGATCTCTGTGGGTGTTAAGTTTCTTATCATTATGGGAAAATCTTTACACCAGTGATTCCGCCAGTCTTTCACCTCAGGTATGAGAGTCCACCCTTTTTTTGCATCCTCCTCAGGCAAGGACTCAATGAGGTATTGCCTGGTTCCTCCTGATATTTCATGGTGCATAGATGCTATGGCTCGTAGAGTCTTAGTCTCTCCAGGCCTTACAAATAAAGGTTCTTTCCCCGAGTAGTGGCATGATCCTGGTCTAGCTTGTAGGGCTAGTCGATGGCATTCTTTCCCTAGAACAGGGCTGACTTCCATCAGTCTGGTTAGAGATACATCTCCCACTTCAGTTAGGTAGGCCCTGAACATGTCCTGCACCATTCTTGCGTTGGTACCCAAAATTATTGGGGCGCACATTGTTTTCTTCATGGAGCATACAAGAGCTTCCAATTCCATAGGGCAGATCATTCCTGTGTTTAACTGTGGGATTGTTATTGTCACTCTTATACATCCCTCTACAGGCTGGGCCTGAGATCCCACTCCCCACAACTGCAACTCTCCTGCTGGCTCCAGGGGAATATGTTTTAGATGATGGTCATAGAAGTCTCTATTAATGATGGTGACCTGGGATCCAGTATCTAACAAGGCCGAGGCATGAATATCTTCTATTTGTAACTGTATCAGAGATTTGGGCCCGATCTTGGCCCCCACAGATAATATGGGTGTGGTTCTTTTTCCTCTTTTCCTGAAAGGACTGGTAGCTTGAGCCTCCTCCAGCTCAATAGCTAGCACATCCACTTCTGTATCTGATGAATTAGTGGGACACTCCCGCTTGAAATGCCCTGATTTTCCACACTTAAAACAGTTCCCTCGGGGGGACTGTTCCTCTGGGAATAACCTTCCTGTGGTCTCCCTGCGGTGCTGCCTCCTGGTAGGAGAATAATCTGTTCTTCTTGGCGATGACTTAGACAATAATTCTAATTCAGCTACCTTTTTTTTAAGGACGAACAGTTCCATATCCTCTTTATCTGCAGCTTTAGAAGAATTTCCTTTTTGTGGAGGAGATGGGGACATTTGGTTCTCCAGTATTTTTGCTTTTCGGATCAGTGTGGAATAGGACAAGACTTGATCATCCAACTTAACTCTTAACATGATCATGACTGGATCATTGCTAAGGCCTCCCTTCTGAATTTGTTTGGATAGTCGAGCATCCAACTCAGATGCAGTGACTGCTCCATTATGAAACAGTTTTCCCAGTGACAATTGTAATCGATTGATATAGTCTGAAGCTTTCTCATGTTCCTTCTGTTTAGTGGCTAGGAACTTGATTAATAGATCATCAGAGTCCTCAGATTTTCCATACGCATCCTGCAAAACTTTCAGGTAATCTTGTGCGGTAGCTTGTTCATTCACTCCCCTAAACAGCCTTATCATATTTGTAGCTGGGAAACGAAGACTCTCCATTATCCGTTGTTTTTTTATGTTATCCGTACAAGACCATTCTTCCAATAATTGTACAGCATTATCCTTCCAGGCCTTAAAGGGCTCCTCCCCGGCAGGAACAGGTTGATTCCCAGAAAACACTTTCAGCTTACGGTAACTGTGGGTATGGGTAGCTGTTACTATGGCTTCTGAGAGTTTTTGCAGTATTTCAGATATGTTACTCTCTCCTGAACTTGTGGTTCTCAATAGGGAATCGCCTGGTTTTGGGGATGTTGGAGATGAGGGAACCACTAGATCTGGGGTCTTAGGGGCAGTTGTCCCTTGCACACTGGAAAAGTAGACATTTCGTTTGGGGATGGCCCCAGTCTCTACAGGGGTAACCGGTAATCTCCTGGGGGGTTTCTCTGACAAAGGGGACAGAATCTGGGAATAACTTGATACATTAAAGTCTCTTTGGCCTATAGTGGAGGGTTGCTGCAGTGTAACCCCTTCCTCCTTATCAGGGAGAGCGTACACTAAGCGACATCCTTCAGGAGCTGTTTCAAGAAGGTATAGACATGTAGGCCTATGACGGCCTCTCAAATCTGCATGGGAATATACTAACATGTAAGTTTGACCGTATGAATCATGCAGGATGTCTCTGATCCCAGTATAATCTCTACGCACTTGGTGACATGTTTTATCTCACTATAGGGAGGTACCTGGCATATCATCACTGCATGATGCAATGGTACCTTCTGTTGCTGGGCCCAATCTGTTACAAATGGGAGTGTGGGCCGGGGAATTAACGGATCCTTACTGGGTGTACCCCAATTTATCTCAGCAGTACCACCAAATGTAACGGGGTTTGGCCTAGGCCCACAATTACCCCTGTGGGTCTTTACCCCAGCTACCTCCATGTGCTCTGCAGGCTGATCCTGAGTCTCCGCTACCTGGGAGTTGGGGTACATGACTGTGGCAGTGCCTCCACCTGACTGGGCATCCAGGGCAAGAATGGGTTTCCCAGACAGGAACATAATAAATAACTACAACACACACAGTAATAACAGTAAAACAGTATGAACATGTATTAAAGGATTATGGTAAATAAAAATAAGGCAAGAAATACAGTGGCTAACTAACACACCGACTCTCTCTAACCAGGCCCAGCACCCTCCCAAACCACCTGCGAACCCACCCTCAGGCTTCACCCTAATGGCTGATGGGTACCAGTTGGTGCACATAAATGTTGGGGCCCTTTAAGGTAATCCACATGCATTTAAACAGTTGCAGCTCATAGGAAACTGCAATCCACAGGAAGAGCTGTTTATAAGTTTATGTGATGGACAGAATGCCCTGTCAGTATGACAAGGAGAGAGGATACTTCTTACCACTGACAGGATTCTGCACAGGCTGAAAGAAAACTCCAAGGTCTGCCAGTCATTTACTTTGTCTGCATTCTTCTCCACAGCTCTCTAACAGGGACAGACTGCAGCTGGCAGCATACACTAAATCAGCAGAGGGATGCTGTTACTTTACAAGATGAAGTCTGCAGCTCTCACACAGCCAGGCCTCACACACACACCTTCACTGCTCTGACATGTCTGCTTCCTCCTGTGTCTTACACTCTTCTTTCAGTTTCACTTGATCACATGACCAACCAGTCTAATAGTTGCCTAGGCAACTTCTCCTGCAGACTGTATACAGGTGTAAATGTTCAACAGGAAGGGCTACACATATATACAGGCATATATATATATTACTAAATGGGACATAAAACAATTTTTTCTTTTATGATGCAAAAGATCATATAATTTTAAACAACTTTCCAATTTACGTCTATCAAATTTTATTTATCAAATTGTCTTTGTTCTTTGGTATCCTTTGTTAAAAAAAAGCAGGTAGGTAAGCTCAGGAGCCTGCACGTGTATGAAGCACTATATGGCAGAAGTTTTGCAAAACTGTTATACATTATCAAGAGAATTAGATGGCAGCACTTTGTCCAGGGACAAATCCTTAAAAAAAACTTAGTGTTTATCTAATTTCTTTTGCTGCAGCCAATTAGGGACATAAGCAAATAAGCTCCTGTACTGATCAAGCAATCATATTGTGTAATCATGTAGGGCTGAGCTATAGGAACCTGCAGTTTCTATTCCAGCTATTTTGTTGTTGAAATGAAAAAGCACTAAGTAGTTGCGTATACTTAAAAGAGCTAATTAGAATATGTATTATTCATCTATTTAAATTTATTAAAACTTGTATTCATTTTTTACACTACATTTGTGCTTCCTGTCACAGTCCTACAAGGAGGAGACCTTTGCAGGAAGGTTTATCTTAGCCTGATGTCATATTTTGGCCTAGGCAAACAAGGCACTTGCCTAGGGCAGCAGATTGGAGGGGGCAGCACATTTTTTGTGGCTATATTTATAAGAAATTTACAGATATTTTAGAAGTATTATATATAGTATATAACCAGATATTTTGCCCAAGGAGCTTACATTCTAGGGGCCTAAAAAGAGAGTGTCCATGGAGCTTACAGTTTAGAGGTATATTTAGCTAGCTGTTGCCTTTAGTTCTGTTGGCTTTCAGCACTCAGTATTGTGTTTAGGGAAGTATTGTTTTTAAGAAATCTGTTTTTTTGATAGATTTATTTCAGGAATAGATAGATAGATAGATGTGTGTCTGTCTGTGGATTTCTGTATGTGTGTGTATATATGTATGTGTGCGCACGTGGCAATGTATGTGTGCGCATAACTGTGTGTGACTATGTGTGTATGTGTGTGTTTGTTTATACGTATATTTGTGTGTGTGTGTGTGTGTGTGCCTGTGTATGAGTGTATGCAAGTGTTTTGCAAGTCCTAGAGAACATTTACTTTGGAAATGCCTTAAATAAAAAAACAATCACGTTATTCCCTGAGCAAAAAATATTATGGTCAAAAAAGGCCTAAAACCTAGGTGGGCAGCAGAACTTGAGTGCCTAGGGCAGCACAAAACCTAAATACGCCACTGTAGTGAATAGACTACATAACAGGAGGTCAGAGTTGCTCATGCCCAGAACTGACAGAAGAAAAACTTAGGTTTATATCCTATGCTCTTATCGCACTGGACAGGAGCTACACCGAGAATTTAAAGTGCTACTTTTGCAAAAAAACAAGTAAGTTATTTGTTAATTTTTACACAATCTTTTTCTTTTTATATTTATTATGATTTAACATATTTGTTTTTACCAAAAGAGCACTGTTTAATATCCCTTTAAAGGAACATAAGAGTGCACAAAGAAAATGTTCTTATGGGGTTATTATTGCACCCTTACTTGCATATAACTGTGTGTTTAAAGGGATATTAAACAGTATTAGATTGTAATATCAAATGTTTAATTATAAGTTGTTAAAAAAAAATACAATAAACTTGTCCTGTAATTTTACTGTGAAAATTGTTGTTTTTTAAATTGCACTGAGTTTCTGTAAAGGAATGGGCGCCAGCATGTTTTCCCCTTATCTTACTGTCCTGCGAACAATTAGGGACAGATGTAAAACAGGCAATAAAACAGACTATCCAAACAAGGCTGCCTGGGTTATCACACAGCCTTGTTTACACAAATTCTATTTATCGCCTGGTCTATATATTATTCCCTAATTGTCCACTCGACCTGTCACCAGCTAGCTTATCTAGATATACATTTAACAAAGGATACCAAAAGAACAAAGTGATAATTAAAGTTAAAAAATTGCAATGCTCTTTCCGAACCACAAAAGTCTAAGTTTGACTTTCATATCCCTTTAAACATGTTATGGGGACTGAAACTATGAGTTTAAAGGGACAATAAACACCTTCAGATTTTTATATAAGATGTTTAGTTATGCCTAATGAAACAACTTTGCAATATATTAGCAATATTTATTTTTCCACCCTTTCATGTAGTTTATCTCTGAAAATGATAGCCTTGTTGCTTGTGGACTAAAGCCCATATTGGTTCATCCAAATAAGGCAAATGGTCTGTGCAGTTTGGCTATTGAAAAATAACTGCAGGAAAAGCATTTTAATTTGTTTTAATGGACCACTCGGTGCAGTAGAATAACATAATTAACAAGTGCATAATAAAAAGACACTGAAATTGCACCTACTCTGAATTTCAAATAAGCAGTCGATTTTTTTCTGACAGGTTTATTTGTTCTCCCATTTTCCAGCCCCCTGTATCATGTGACGGACATCAGCCAATCACAGACAAGTATAGGTATACCCTATGAGCTTGTGCACATGCTCAGTAGGATCTTGTTCCCCAGAAAGTGTGAATATAAAAAGACTGCAAAATTTGATAATGGAAATAAATTGGAAAGAGTCTTAAAACTGCTGCTCTGTCTGACTCATAACATTTTTATTAGTTTTTATTAAAAACATTAAGGCTTGGCTGATATGTTATTTTATAGCAACACAAGAGAAATGCAATTGCAAAGGGCTAGATTACAAGTGGAGTGCTAATTTATCTTGTGCCCGCATTTGCCAGTTTACGGGCGCGCAATAAATAACCAGCCATTACAACTGGCTGGTAGCAATTAGTGCTGGTTCATTTTTTAAAAGTGCCCCAATTGGCTCTAAAATAAAGTGTGAGCTCCCTTTTTTAAAAACAAAACAAAACATGTAGCATATTTTGTTTGTTTGTTTTTAAAAAACTGCACATCATCGCTGCGCCACTTACCCCCTTCACTGCGTTAGGTTCTCATGACATGAGAACGAGGTTCGCATTGCAGGGGACTTCACATACCAGAACAAGTTTGCATGCACTGGTATTATGAGTGGAGCGCAGAAAAAAAAAAGTGTTTTACTGTCCCTTTAATAGTCCTTTAAGTGAGTATATTTATAAACTTCACATGCTTTAATCCCTGTCACCATGACATACTGTATAAAGTTCACAGTACTTTTTAGCATAGCTTTCAGGATTGGTTTATAAATATGCAGCATGTAAAAAACTCTTATGCATAACAAAAATATGCCTCATTCTTTCTATTTATAGTTAATAATATTTTGGATGGTGCTACAAGGGTTTATAAAGTGAGAAGTATTAGCATAGTGAGCTTTTCATCTGTCTGTAGCTTGTATATAATTTCTACAATACAGCAGCCTCTCTGAATTTATTTTCCCCCAATTATTTTATAAAAATAATCTTCTTTTTTATTATTTCATGTTGTATTAACTTGTCCTGAAGCTACCCGTTTTTTTTTTCTATTCTTCATCATAATAAGAACAGCAGCATATTGTCAGTAAGCATTTTAAGCCAAAATATGTAGGTGGTAGCCATATGCTTTTTCAACCAAATGGAGCATCTAATAACAGTGTCTTCATGAATTGACAAGGTTTTTTGGCTGCTATCTCCTGTATTACAAAATAAAAATCAACTTGATTTATAAAAAAAAAAAAAAAAAAAAACATAGCTTTACACAGGAATATGTGTATGAAACAATTAATGCCATTTATATACTAGTTTTAACATACAAAATCATTTTTGGGTGATGAAGTGGTTTGCCTTACACTTTATCTTGCTTTATATCTTGGCTAATACATAAGTTACAAGAAGGACAGACAACCAACCTGACCTAGAGCAGTGAATCTCAAGACAGGTGTTGAGTAGGGTTGTCAGGTGTCCAGCTTTGAACAGTCAGGTATTTCAGCTAGATGTCTAGTAAAAGTCATGTGAGTGGTTCATTTTTTACAGCAGTATGAGTTACTGGCAGGTAAGTGAGCTACACAATTATCTTGCATGTCACTGGAAGCCTGGTAGTGGGTCAAATCACATCTATGTGTAGTTCTAGCAGCCAAATGGGTCACATCATTACTTTGTGTGTGGAAGTCAATGCAGAGTAAAATAACTTCTTGTGTACAAAATGTATGTTATGGGGTAAAGCGTAGAGTGTAGAATAGAGTCTGGTGGAGGGACTATTGTATGATACCACACAGTAACCTGTTGGTTGTCCCCCTTTTTTTTTAGAATGAAGCTAGCAAGCCTAGTGTTGAGGGGTTGTGTCACAATAGCCGCCTGAAGTTTCTATAGTGAGTTAGGATTCTGATGTGCAGCAAGCAGTGAGTGATCAGATATAAATGGTGGGTATATCATAGAGGCAAATATAATGAAGTAAAACCTTAGTAAATACAGATACTATTCATAGCTGAGACTATTCAATGTTGGATATCACATATTGGGGCACTTAACACAATTACAGATATAATAGTGTGGATACCCACAAACAGTAGAAAAGACAGGTGAAGCGAGTCTCGAGAAATCTCGCTTTAAGAAGAAGGCCCTTTCGGTAGCCTAACATGCATCTCTAAATATCAAGGAAGGATTATGTTCATTTTATACTACCTATTTCTTTTACTTGCCTTTTATTTTTTTAATAACTTTAATATTATAAGCATGAGTTTGTTTTTCTCTCAGATTTTTGAGGACGAGATGTAAACAATGTGATCTTTAACCTGTTCAGCATGTGGAAATGTTTATCCAGGTGGAAAAAACACTCCAAATAGTGTCTCTCAGTCTATTAGTATAACTGGAGTGGGTGTTGTATCCTGTTGAGTGAACACTGATGACCTAATGTGATGGTCTGTGCATAACATGTCTCAGGCATTGGCTTCTCTTACAACTCAGTTGCTGCACTGATTCAGCCAACAATTAAAAAAAGGCTGCATTAGACTATAGAAATATGTTTATATGTCACATTTGTACAGCTTCTGTTGATATGAGGATACTGCCTTTAAAGGAACATCATTAACCTCTTAAGGACCGGGAATTTTAGAGAACAACTTGCCCTGAATACCTGTGAATTTTCAGGATTTTTTATATCACTTAATTTAAACAGAAATAGAGCCTTGTTTTTAATTTTTTTTTTATTTACCTATCAAAACTGTATATAGTGTTTTAGTAGAGAACACATGGTATTGAGCTAGGCCCATTTTGCTATATTTCATGTCACTGTTTTGCCGCTAAATGCGATCATATTAAAAAATTTGTTAACTTTTTCACAAACTTTGGGGTTGAAACTGAAGGGGTTAATTAGTTAGCTGGTAAGGGTAACAGTATTAAAATGTATGTATTGCCCTCCCACCTTACACCTCCTACCTCCCTGATCCCTCTCCCCTCTCATTATATTATTTTTCTAGGTAGTGGATACCTCCCTCCCTCTGTGTAAAAGATTTTTTTGCAGCGTAGCAAGACCGCCACCTTCATCCCCATCCAGCTCCCCTCCAGCGGTGTGCTACACCGACCTCCCTTCTGACCCTCCCACACCAGCTACTGCACCACCACAAGCCGATGCAAACAGTAACACTGCATCAGTAACACTGCATCAGTGATCTGCTTCATATGATCTGCTTTACATGGTAATGCTTCGTATGATCTGCTTCATATGGTAATGCCTCATAAGATCTGCTTCATATGGTAATGCTTCATAAGATCTGCTTCATATGATATGCTTCATGTCGTAATTCTTCATATAGTAATGCTTCATTTGATCTGCTTCACATGGTAATGCTTTATATGATCTGCTTCATAAGGTAATGCTTCATATGATATGCTTCACATGGTAATGCTTCAAATGATCTGCTTTATATGGTAATGCTTCATATGATATGCTTCACATGGTAATGCTTCAAATGATCTGCTTCATATCGTAATGCTTCATATGATTTGCTTCATATGGTAATCCTTCATATGATCTGGGGGGGTGTTTGTATTTTTTTTACAGGTAAAAGAGTGATTTCTTTGGGGCAATGCCCCGCAAAAGGCCCTTTTAAGGGCTATTGGTAGTTTAGTTTAGGCTAGGGTTTTTTTTTATTTTGGGGGGCTTTTTTTATTTTGATAGGGCTATTAGATTAGGTGTAATTAGTTTAAAGATCTGGAATTTGTTTTTTATTTTCTGTAATTTAGTGGGTTTTTTTTTTGTAATTTAGCTAATTTTATTTAATTTATTTAATTGTATTTAATGTAGGGAATTTATTTAATTGTAGTGTTAGGTGTTAGTGTAACTTAGGTTTTGTTTTATTTTACAGGTAAATTTGTATTTATTTTAGCTAGGTAGTTATTAAAAAGTTAATAACTATTTAATAACTATTCTACCTAGTTAAAATAAATACAAACTTGCCTGTAAAATAAAAATAAACCCTAAGATAGCACCAATGTAACTATTAGTTATATTGTAGCTAGCTTAGGGTTTATTTTATAGGTAAGTATTTCGTTTTAAATAGGAATAATTTAGTTAATGATAGGAATTTTATTTAGATTTATTTAAATTATATTTAAGTTAGGGG
The DNA here is from genome assembly GCF_027579735.1 of Bombina bombina. Taxonomy (NCBI): domain Eukaryota; kingdom Metazoa; phylum Chordata; class Amphibia; order Anura; family Bombinatoridae; genus Bombina; species Bombina bombina. The sequence continues at coordinate 1,321,594,480 of NC_069499.1, read as the reverse complement.
GTGTTAGGGTTAGGATTAGATTTAGATTTAGGGGTTGATACATTTAAAATAGTGGCGGCGACGTTGGGGGAGGCAGATTAGGGGTTAATAAGTGTAGGTAGGTTGCAGCGACATTGGGGGCGGAGGATTAGGGGTTAATAAATATAATGTAGGTGTTGGCGATGTTGGGGGCAGCAGATTAGGAGTAAATAAGTATAATGTAGGTGGCGGCGATGTCTGGAGCCGCAGATTAGGGGTTAATTTGTATAATGTAGGTGTTGGCGATGTCGGGGGCAGCAGATTAAGGGTTAATAAGTGTAAGATTAGGGGTGTTTAGACTCAGGGTTCATGAAATGTGTTTCCCCATAGAAATCAATGGGGCTGAGTTACTGAGATTTATGCTGCTTTTTTGCAGGTGTTAGACTTTTTCTCAGCCGGCTCTCCCCATTGATGTCTATGGGGAAGTCGTGCATGAGCACGTACGACCAGCTCACCGCTGACTTAAGCAGCGCTGGTATTGGAGTGCGGTATGGAGCACAATTTTGCTCTACGCTCACTTCTTGCCTTTTAACGCCGGGTTTATAAAAACCTGTAATACCAGCGCTGTAGATAAGTGAGCGGTGAGAAAAAAACTGCACGGTAGCACCGCACAACTCATAACGCAAGACTTGTAATCTAGCTGTTATTTTTTTGTGTGGATTACATTTTTTCAGTGGAAATAGCTGTTTTTATTTTATCCCTCCCTTTCTAGTGAATCTCCTGTGGTCTTCCACATCTTGGGTATTGCTATCCCATACGTCACTAGCTCATGGACTCTTGCCAATTGCATGAAAGAAAACATAATTTATGTAAGAACTTACCTGATAAATGAATTTCTTTTATATTGGCAAGAGTCTATAAGGCCCACCCTTTTTTTGGTGGTTATGATTTTTGTATAAAAGCACAATTGTTTTTCCAGTTCCTCTTTTTGTATGCTTTTTTACTCCTTATTTTATCACCCCACTACTTGGCTATTCGTTAAACTGAATTGTGGGTGTGGTGAGGGCTGTATTTATAGCCATTTTGAGGTTTGGGAAACTTTGCCCCTCCTGGTAGGATTGTATATCCCATACGTCATTAACTAATGGACTCTTGCCAATATGAAAGAAATTAATTTATCAGGTAAGTTCTTACATAAATTATGTTTTTATATAACTGCATGTAACAGACAGACACTACTATAAAAAAAGAATATGCACAGATACTGATCTAAAATTCCAGTATAAAACCTTTTAAAAACTTACTTAGAAGCTCCCAGTTTAGCACTGTAATGAGGTTAGGCTGGGATAACCAGTGAAGGGGGTTGGGAAAGCAGACACTCCCCCCTTCAATGTATATGAAAAGACAGATTACACAAACAGGAGTCAGCAGGAGTTTGTAATCGTGCGTGTACATTTAATACTTTGGGGCTTGTTTAGGAGTCTAAAAATCAGAACTATGTTAATAAAAAATAAACAGCACTATACATCGTTACAAAACACTCCCAGATGGGCTTTATAAATGGTTTATCTACAAAACAGTTATGCAAAGAAAAATCTAGCATACAGTGTCCCTTTAACCTCCTAAAAAAACATACTTGTATGGGGGTTGATTAGGTTAGGGCATCTTAGAGGTTAATAGTGCATTTATCTACAATGTTTAAAATATTTTTCATTCTTATGTATGATGCATATTCTTTTAACTATTATATATAAATTAATATGTATTTATTTATTCTTGTGTTTTGTATTGTAAACATAACTATATTTAAAAAAAATTATATTTATGTTACAAAAGGCATTAGTATTACAATTGCATTACTACATAACAGGCATGCAGTTATGTAATACTATAATTATAATGCAACTGTCTTTTATAACATAAATATATATTTTAAAAATATATTTATATTTAAAATAAAAAACAAATCAAGCAAGAATATCTACATTTTAATTTATATCCAATACTTAAATTAATATGCATTAATTAATATTCCCAATTGCATTTTAATTTATATGCAAATATTAATAATATGCATTCTACATAACAATGCATCATTTTAAATATTGAATAGTATGTGTAGGGCCTTAGCTTCTACAGTTAGTATTAGGTTATGGCAGTTAAGGTTAAAATTATATAGTCATTAAAGTATTGTATATATCTATAGATTAAAAGGTATTTAATGATGCTTTATATTATTTTAAACATAAACATATGTTTTCATACCTGACGTGTCCCTTAAACGTGTTGTGATATCGATATTGAGTAACACAGGTCTGGCCAGGCAAGTGTTTCTGTTTTGCTCACTGTCATTTTGGAGATTTTTTATAAGATTGTTTGTCTTTTTTTTTTTTGTTTTGTTTTAAATCATCTGTTAATTTGTATGTGCGCAGTAAATGGGTAGATAGTCGTGGAGATCTAACGGCGACACATGTGATATACTTTACGCCAAGTTAATTTCAATGGCAAAATTCCTTTAATACACTATATACAGACAAATCGAAGGTGAAATATGGCACATATTCTTCCTATTATTGTGCTATATTTGGACACTTTGTCTGCTACTACATCCTATTTGATATGGTTTTATTATGTATATATGTCAAAGAAAGACCCATATGCTGTGCTATATTTGAGACAAGAGTCTCTTTTTGTTAAAACTTTGATTACATATTAAAGATTTTAAAGAAATACAATTTTGTGTATAGCACCATTTTGTGTATAGCACATAGCACGGCTTGTGTTTGTAAAATATTAGTAAGCAACCATTAAATCCTTTTTATGATATCTACAATACTTTAAATAATCTACATTATACATGACAATGCATATTTTGTCAACAAGATGTGGTAAATGTCCAGCGCTTCTTAAAAGGGGTGCCGATCGAGCAGGGTGCAGGGGATCATGTCGCCCTTTTAGTATGTTGTTGGCAATTTGATGAAGCACTATAATTCCTGTCCCCCATTCCTCTCAGAAGGTAGCACCCCCAAACAAGTGGTATCCCTAGGTAAATTTAAAGTGTCTTAAAAGGACATGCTGTATCTGAATCAAGTTTCCAGTTTACTTCTGTACCCTAATTTGCTTTGTTCTCTTGGCATTCTTTTATTGAATAGCATACCTAGATAGATAGATTCAGTAGCAGCAGAAGACTACTGGTAGCTAGCTGCTGATTGGTGGCTGCACATGTATGCCTTTTGTGATTGGCTCACCTGTTGTGCTCAGTTAGCTCCCAGTAGTGCATTGCTGCTCCATAAAAAGGATACAGAGAGAATGAAGCAAATTTAATAATAATAAGTATATTAGAAAGAAAAATGTCATGGTTATATGAATCTTGAAAGATTTTTTGTTCCCTTGAATTAAACTTTTTTCAAGGGGTTCAAGTTTTCTATTGTCTATTTAATTGTTTGCGGTACAATGAGGGAGCAGAAAATCAGGGTTAAAGGGACAGTCTACAATATAATTTTTATTGTTTTATTATCCATTCCCCAGTTTTGCACAACCAACCGTTATATTAACATACTTTTTACCTCTGGGATTACCTTGTATCTAAACATCTTCTGGCAGCCCCCTGATCACATGACTTAAAGGGACACTGAACCCAAAATTTTTCTTTCGTGATTCAGATAGAGCATGAAATTTTAAGCAACTTTCTAATTTACTCCTATTATAACATTTTCTTCATTCTCTTGGAATCTTTATTTGAAATGCAAGAATGTAAGTTTAGATGCTGGCCCATTTTTGGTGAACAACCTGGGTTGTCCTTGCTGATTGGTGGATAAATTCATCCACCAATAAAGAAGAGCAGTCCAGAGTCCTGAACCAAATAAAAAAAAGCTTAGATGCCAACTTTTTCAAATAAAGATAGCAAGAGAACGAAGAAAAATTGATAATAGGAGTAAATAAGAAAGTTACTTAAAATTGCATGCTCTATCTGAATCAAGAAAGAAAAAAATTTGGGTTCAGTGTCCTTTAAGTTATTATCTATTGACTTGCATTTAGTATTGCGTTGTGCTAAATCTTAAACTCCTCGCTGCTTGAACACAATGTTATCTATATGGCCCACATGAACTAGCAGTCTCTTGCAAATACAAAAGCATGTGATAAGGGGCTGTCTATAGTGGCTTAGAAACAGGCAGAACTTTTGAGGTTTAAATGTTATAAAGTTTAATAATATATCAATGTTGGTTGTGCAAAGCTGGGGAGAGGTTAGTAAAGGCATTATCTCTCTTTTTAAACAATAACAGTTTTAGTGTAGACTGTCCTTTTAAAGTGAAGGTAAACTTTGATGAATGAAAGCCCGTTTTTAAAAAATACTATTAAAAACAGGGGCACTTTCATTCATCAAAGTTTAGAAAGCAGCCGTTTTGATTAAAAACTTAGCTTTGTTTTTTTCACAGCCACAGCAGCTTTCCCCACCCGGAGATCCTCTCTTCACACGTCATCAATGACTAATCCAGCTTCCTCTAATCACTGATTTCCCCCCAGGGTAGTCATTGCTGCTTTCCCCCCAGGGTAGTCATTGGGTAGTCACGGCTATGCCGTGATTGGAGGAAGCTGGATTAGTCATTGCTGATGTGTGAAGAGAGGATCTCCGGGTGGGGGAAGCTGCTCTGGCTGTGAAAAAAACAAATGTAAGTTTTTAATCAAAACGGCTGCCTTCTAAACTTTGATGAATGAAAGTGCCCCTGTTTTTAATAGTATTTTTTAAAAACAGGCTTTCATTCATCAAAGTTTACCTTCACTTTAAGCCATAATCTCATATGAAAACAAACACTCCAAATAGTGTCTGTCACTGTCTATAAATTTGAACTAATAGCTCTATACTTTGTGCTGGGTCTTGAAGAGTGCACAAGGTAGCCACCAATCAGCAAGCACTACCCAGCATTTTGAACCAAAAATAGGCTTTCTCCTAAGCTTAGATTCCTGCTTTTTCAAATAAAGATAGCAAGAGAGCAAATACAAATTGATAATAAGAGTAAATTAGAAAGATTAAAAATTGCATGCTCTATCTGAATCATGAGAAAAAAGATTTGGGTATAGTATCCCTTTAATATACTTTATAACCTTAAATCTCTGTCTGTTTCTAAGCCTCTGCAGGTCACCTCTTATCTGAGTGCATTTAGTTAGCTTTTCACAGCCAGACAGTACTAGTTCATGTGTGCCATATAGATAACATTGTGTTCACTCCCGTGCAGTAATGCAGGAACCAGCACTAATTGGCAAAAATGCAAATGTGTAAAAAGCACTGTGATAATGGGCAGTCTGCAGAGACTTAGATACAAGGTAATCACAGAGGTAAAAAGTATATTAATATAACAGTGTTGGTTATGAATAAATTTCAATTAAACGGTCCTTTTAATTAATTTTTTGTTGTATGCATTTGTTCCTTCATTGACTCGTTAAATGAACCTTTCCTTTATATATAAAAAAGAAAAACAATTTGAATGCACATATTTACTTTGTACTATTATGTTTGTGTCACTGATCATAAACAGAGCTCTGAAAATTGTCTTTATTAGCCAACAAATACTCTCTGTCTTGAGATTAATTGCTCACACGTGTTTTTCTTGTTCATTTCAAAAACAATATAAACTGGTTTTGCTTGACTTTTTTATGTTGCTTAGATGTTAAATGTGCTTAAATAGTGCTAGATTGTTTTGTATTTAACCCTTTAAGGACACAGCTTTCAGTTTGCTCAATTGTTTTATGTACTTAAGAGGTTAATATCCCTTTAATGTGTAGCTTGTATTTTTATTTTTATGGGTCAAGGTTGTAACAAAGGTAAAAGCAGAAAAGACATATCTTAAAGGGACATGAAACCCAAAAAATGTCTTTCATGATTCAGATAGAGAAAGCATTTTTTTTTTTTTATTATTTATTTATAACCAGCAATGAATACAAAATCCATAATATAGAAATCAGAAAACGGAAAATATTTTAGTTGTCATACATGTTATGTCAGCATCAAAGAAAAACAGGAACAAAGATCAATTGAGAAAAAACAAAACAAAAGCAGACATACATGAAATGTATATTACAGGTCATATACACAAATAATTGAACTGAAATATTTACCAATTTACTTACTACTCATTGTTGGGGTTTTTATTATTTATATAAGAAGAAGAAAGAAGAAAGAAAATAATAAAATAAAAAAGAAGAAGGAAAGAAAGAAGAGAAAAAAAAGGGGGGGGGAGGGAGAAGGGGAAAGGGGAGGGGAAATCCCGATTCTCTCTAACCCTCACCAATTTACCAAATACCAAGCAGAACTATCTCTTCTAGTTCTTAAATGGAAAAATCAAATAATCAATTTCTCTCTCAGGGAATATCTTAATGAACAGTGCCCATTTATCAAAAAATTTCCTTACATCTAATTCATTATCTATGTTTGTATTTTTTTGTTCTAGAACACATTGTTTCTTTAGATGATTCCTAATTTCAGGGATGGTTGGTAATGATCTCGATTTCCATTTCTTGCAAATCAAGTATCTAGTAGCTAAAATGGACAGGTTTACTAATTTCTCATTAGGCTGAAATCTATCTTCAGATTTTAGACATAGTATGATCTGAAACAGTGAAAGAGCTAATAGTTCAATTTTTAATTTATTCTTAAGCCAGTATTCTAACTTAGTCCATAGATTTCTCAGTCTAGGGCATTGCCAGAACATATGAATTAGATCAGCAGCTATGTAGGAGCATTTGGGGCATTTATTAAATTCCTGATTTCGAACTCTGAGGCCCCTTTCCGGGGTGCAGTATGCCCTGTGCAAAAGTTTTAAATGTGCATCACGCCAGTTAGAAGAAAGGGTTGTTTTTACTACTTTGTTCACTGATAGTTGAATAGTTTTCGGTTCAATGTTACTACAGGGAGTGCAGAATTATTAGGCAAGTTGTATTTTTGAGGATTAATTTTATTATTGAACAACAACCATGTTCTCAATGAACCCAAAAAACTCATTAATATCAAAGCTGAATAGTTTTGGAAGTAGTTTTTAGTTTGTTTTTAGTTATAGCTATTTTAGGGGGATATCTGTGTGTGCAGGTGACTATTACTGTGCATAATTATTAGGCAACTTAACAAAAAACAAATATATACCCATTTCAATTATTTATTTTTACCAGTGAAACCAATATAACATCTCAACATTCACAAATATACATTTCTGACATTCAAAAACAAAAGAAAAACAAATCAGTGACCAATATAGCCCCTTTCTTTGCAAGGGCACTCAAAAGCCTGCCATCCATGGATTCTGTCAGTGTTTTGATCTGTTCACCATCAACATTGCGTGCAGCAGCAACCACAGCCTCCCAGACACTGTTCAGAGAGGTGTACTGTTTTCCCTCCTTGTAAATCTCACATTTGATGATGGACCACAGGTTCTCAATGGGGTTCAGATCAGGTGAACAAGGAGGCCATGTCATTAGATTTTCTTCTTTTATACCCTTTCTTGCCAGCCACGCTGTGGAATACTTGGACGCGTGTGATGGAGCATTGTCCTGCATGAAAATCATGTTTTTCTTGAAGGATGCAGACTTCTTCCTGTACCACTGCTTGAAGAAGGTGTCTTCCAGAAACTGGCAGTAGGACTGGGAGTTGAGCTTGACTCCATCCTCAACCCGAAAAGGCCCCACAAGCTCATCTTTGATGATACCAGCCCAAACCAGTACTCCACCTCCACCTTGCTGGCGTCTGAGTCGGACTGGAGCTCTCTGCCCTTTACCAATCCAGCCACGGCCCATCCATCTGGCCCATCAAGACTCACTCTCATTTCATCAGTCCATAAAACCTTAGAAAAATCAGTCTTGAGATATTTCTTGGCCCAGTCTTGACGTTTCAGCTTGTGTGTCTTGTTCAGTGGTGGTCGTCTTTCAGCCTTTCTTACCTTGGCCATGTCTCTGAGTATTGCACACCTTGTGCTTTTGGGCACTCCAGTGATGTTGCAGCTCTGAGATATGGCCAAACTGGTGGCAAGTGGCATCTTGGCAGCTGCACGCTTGACTTTTCTCAGTTCATGGGCAGTTATTTTGCACCTTGGTTTTTCCACACGCTTCTTGCGACCCTGTTGACTATTTTGAATGAAACGCTTGATTGTTCGATGATCACGCTTCAGAAGCTTTGCAATTTTAAGAGTGCTGCATCCCTCTGCAAGATATCTCACTATTTTTGACTTTTCTGAGCCTGTCAAGTCCTTCTTTTGACCAATTTTGCCAAAGGAAAGGAAGTTGCCTAATAATTCTGCACACATGATATAGGGTGTTGATGTCATTAGACCACACCCCTTCTCATTACAGAGATGCACATCACCTAATATGCTTAATTGGTAGTAGGCTTTCGAGCCTATACAGCTTGGAGTAAGACAACATGCATAAAGAGGATGATGTGGTCAAAATACTCATTTGCCTAATAATTCTGCACTCCCTGTATGTGGAATTAGGGCATTCCAAGTCAGGGCCAGATTCTCCATAATAGAAGTACCTTTACTATGACCCAGAATATAATAGCAGGGAGCAATGGACATGGAGCTATTTTTAGTTATTGTTAGCCAGTTTTCCAATTTGCCCAGAGTCCAGCTCCATCCAACCTTATGGATAAGATCCAAGACATAATGCCTTATCTGCAGATATGCAAAAAAGTCTTTGTTTGGCAGATTGAATTCACTCCTCAGCTCTTCAAAGGACTTAACACACTTTCTATCCTGATCAATTAAATATATAACCCTATCCAGACCATTATTATGCCATCTATTAAAGACCAAAGAGTCTAGGCCTGGTTGGAAATTAGGGTTTCTGGTCAAGGGAAGGTATTTTGATGCTATACAGTTTATTGAAAAAGATTTGGTTAACTTATACCACGCTTTGAGAGGATTCATAATTAATTTAAGTTCTTTAATGCCTATTGGGAGGTCTCTAGATTCAGAGTGCGCCAAAGCTACTGGTGAATACGGTTCACATATGTTTAGTTCGAGTTCATTGTTTAAAACAAAGTTCTTAGAGGAAAACCAGTCCGCTACTATGCGAGCTAGGAAACATAAATTGTAAGATCTTAGATTTGGTAATGCTAGACCTCCCAGCTCTCTTGGCACTCCCAGTTTAGAAAGGGCTATCTTAGATCTTTTCCCCTGCCAAATAAATTGCCTAATTGAAGAGTTCATTAGCTGTACATCTTTTTCAAATAAGATTACTGGGACATTCTGGAGGATGTAAAGCAGCTTTGGAAGGAGAACCATCTTAAATAAAGCTGACCGACCAGATATTGATAGTGGTAGATTTTGCCAGGCCTTAAGCCTTTCTTTTAGCTGAACGAGCATTGGGGTTACATTTACTTTATATAGGTCTCTCAAATTGATTGGGATATTGATTCCTAAGTATTTCAAAGATTCTGTTACCACTCTGAAAGGTAAATCTAAATTACTTCTAGTGCTTTTCCTAAGCTAAATTAACTCGGATTTTGTAGCATTTACTTTATACCCTGAAAATGCACCAAAATGATCAGTGATCTGTAGAAGCTTTGGAATATTCTGATCAGTATTGGACAAGTAAACAAGTAAGTCGTCAGCGTATAATCCGATTTTCATTTCATGATTTCGGATTTTTATATCCTCCAGAGAGCTCCTTATCATAATTGCCAAGGGCTCTATAGCTACATCGAAGAGGAGCGGGGAGAGAGGACAACCCTGGCGTGTGCCCCTATTCAATGCAATTGGAGAGGAGATGTCATTGTTAATAATCAGGCTTGAAAAAGATTGGTTATATAAATTCTCTACAAACTTAGGGAGATTGCCCTCAATCCCAAACTTTGTTAGGGAAGTTATTATATGCTTATGAGTTACTAAGTGAAAGGCCTTTTCTGCATCGATTGACAAGATGGCCAGGTCCGGGAGGTCCTCTCTCCCCGCCCCCCCGTGCGCGTAACCCTTGGATATATTCCATAGTAACAAGTAGTTCCCTAATTTTTGCTGAAGAGTTGCGATTATTAAGGAAGCCAGCTTGGTCCGGATGGATTACTTTTGATAAGATAGTCTGAAGCCTGGTTGCTAAGATTGAAGAGAGGATTTTGTAGTCCGAATTTAACAGAGCGATTGGTCTATAAGACTCTTTGCGTGTGGGGTCTTTCCCCTCTTTTAAAATCAAAGTAGTGAATGAAGAAGAGAAAGAGGATGTAACCTGTTTATTATTAATAAAGATATCATTATACAAGTTGCCCAAGTAAGGGACTATCTCTGATGATAAAATTTTGTAGAACTCATTGGGTAATCCATCCAGGCCAGCCGCTTTGTTAAGAGAGAGTTTGGTGATCGTTTTTTCTATTTCTTCCCTTGTGATAGGGGAATTAAGTCTATCAATTGCTTCAGGAGTAGCTATGGGGAATGTAATTTTATTCCAAAATTCAGTCGCTTTCTCTAGGTCAAACTCTTTGCTAGTGTATAGTTCCTGAAAATATTGATGAAATATACTTGAGATTTCTTCAGGCTTTTATAGATGTGTCCCATTATGCAGAATTTTGTCAATAATAGATTTTTTTGTTCTCGTTCTTGATTAATTTGGCTAACATTTTTCCGGACTTGTTACCAAATCTATGCATTTTGGCTTGCAGTCTAAGCTCGTTGTGAGTTTCCTGGGTTAAACAAAAGGTATCTCTTGCGGCTTTGGCACGTATATATCTTGCCCAATTTAAGGGAGTTCTTTCAAGTAAAAAAAGATTATAAGAATTGATCACTGAGTTACAAACTTCCTTCTCTCTTGCCTTCCTTCTCTTGTTTTGTATAACAGTATATGCAGTAATTTCCCCTCTGAGAACTGCCTTAGCAGTTTCCCAGAAGATATCTGTATGACCTACGTAGTTATTATTAAAGGGACAGTAAAGTCAAAACTAAACTTTCATGATTCAGATAGGGCATGCAATTTTAAACAACTTTCCTATTTACTTTTATCATCAAATTAGCTTTGTTCCCTTGGTGGTATTTTTGAAAAGCTAAACCTAGCTAGGCTCAAACTGATTTCTAAACAGTTGAAAACCGCCTCCTAGCTCAGAGCATTTTGAAAGTTTTTCACAGTTAGACTGTGCTAGTTCACATGTGTCATATAGATAACATTGTGCTCACTCCCGTGAAGTTATTTAGGAGTCTTCACTGATTGACTACACTGCATGTCTGTCAAAGGCACTTAGATAAGGAGGCTGTCTGCAAAGGCTTAGATACAAGGTAATCACAGAGGTAAAAAGTATATTAATATAACTGTGTTGGTTATGCAAAAACGGGGAATGGGTAATAAAGGGATTATCTATCTTTTTAAATAAGAAAAATGTTGGTGTAGACTGTCCCTTTAAATTGAACATATTCCTTAAATTTATTCCTAAACCAATCTTTAAACTTCAAATCAGTAACAGAGTAATAAGGAAAAAAGAATCGTAAGGTCTTTAATTTCGGTTGAACAAAATTAAGCTCAAGGGAAATAGGCCCATGATCAGACAGAAAAATCGGCATTATCCCTGTTTTTACCTTTGTGATGCTTAATCATCATCGATTAAAAACAGGTCAATCCTAGATAACGCTTTGTGAGCCTTGGAAAGACATGTGAAATCCTGAATATCAGGATTCTGAGATCTCCAAGGATCTGTTTAATTGTATTAATAATTTTAAAATCAAGGCTATCTTTCTTTTGTTTCAAGAGCTTGGTGTCTCTTCTAAGTCTGTCTATAGGACATTGTGGGGCCATATTGAAATCTCCTCCCAGGATTAGATGGCCTTCACTGCTTAGAAGGAGTTTGGCCTGTAACAAATCCCAGAACTCAGGATCAGTTTTATTTGGGCCATAGACATTACAAATTGTATATTTCACCTGACCTACTTTCATTTTGAGAGTTGGCCTCAGAGTATAAAATCTCCACTTGGGCTCTTTTACCTATAAGTATAGCGACCCCCCGTTTCTTTCCAAAGCTCGGAGCAGCAATAACTTCCTTTACCCAAGATGACTTTAATTTTAATGATTCCTCTAGTTTTAAATGAGTTTCCGGTATAAGTTCAATATCAGCTTGGGCTTTCCGTAAATGTGTCAGAATTGCCTTCCGTTTAATGGGGGCCAAATTCCCCCTACGTTCCAGGATACGAATTTAAGATTGTCTAATTTTTGCGTCATTTATCTCTAAGAAGTATAAAGAGATAAAGAAAGATAGGAGAACGGGGGGGGGGGGGGGGGGGGGAGAACCGGGCGGGGAGAGAAACAAGAGAAGAGAATTTTCTGCAGCTTGACCATCCTCAAATATGTGTTGTCTCCTTTACTACCACTCTAAGTTTAGAGGGATAGATCAGAGCAGCTCTATACCCATGTTGGATAAATTTGGAGCAGATCGGGGCCAGCTCTCTTCTCTTAAGGGCTGTATCCGCCGAGAAATCTTGAAAGATCAAGATCCTGTTGTCCTCTATAAAAATTGGTTGATTTTTACGAAAATGCTGCAGTAGTAAGTTATTATCTTTATAATTGAGTAGTCTTGCGATTACAGGTCTAGGTCTGCTACTGTTATTACTGTCTGAGCGGGGGGCACCTATTCTGTGGGCTCTTTCGACTATAATCGGTGGGTGTGTGGGTGAAATTTTTAAAGCTTTAGTGAGTCTGTCAGATATGAAAGTATCAAGGTTTTCAAATTGTTTTCTTTCAGGAAGACCTATTATTCTTAAATTGTTCCATCTGGAACGGTTTTCAAGATCCTCCAGCCTATCAATTAGTTTTTGCAGATTTTTAGTTGAGGTCTCAAGTTTAGCACTATGTGAAATTACTTGATCTTCCAAATCCGAGACCCTCTGCTCTACTTCCTGCAGCCTATTCGAGAACTGCCTTACCTCTTGAGTTAAGGAGGAGATATCTTGTTTAATTTCAGATTTAAGTGTCAGATTTAAGTGTCTCAATGTTAGTCACTAACGTCTGCATGTTGAAAATTTCTGGTATTGCTGCGGCATTAATAGGATTTATTTGAGGGTCAGTAATCGAATCCTGTGTGTGCTTAAGTTTCCTATCCCTAAGCCTACCTGTCATATTTGGGGAAGGTGTTTTAAGAGAGTTGGAGAGAAATTTATCCATGTACCAGGTGATTAGAAAAAGAAGTGAAGAAGGAAGTATTTAGTAAAACGTTTCTACTAGTTGAGTGCAATAAAAAGAAAAGGGAGGGGGATTGTGAATGTGATGTGTGATGTTAAAGTTATTAATTAATAAAGGGTGAAGTTGTGCCAGTGCGAGATGAGTGAGAAGCTTGTGTAATGGGGCACCAGAAGCCCAAAAGTGCAAAAAACTCAAAACCAATTAGTAATGTGAATTATGGAGAGTGATACAAGTTTGTAAGTTATAAATTATGTAACATTTTGTGGAAACACTTTTTTTTAGAGGACCCCACAGCTTATGAAGAAGTGCAAGCTTATTATATAGCGGCCAGCTATTGCTCTTACCATGGTTTCTTGCCTTGCTTCTATTGTCTTTCTCATCTCTATTATTCATGCAGAGTAGATTATGGTTGTGTCTATTATGTTTCAGTCAGCGTACAAAATTTATTTCCTTAGTACAGTTTCTTGCTGAATGATTTTTGCTCTAATCCTATCTCCCCTCTTACAAGTGAATAACAACAAATCTTAATAAACTTGTTATTACAATTAGCAGAGTTCCCTCTTTATCTCAAGTGGCCCCAAGGTGATCTTCTTAACCTAATTATGTCTTGTTAATATTAACCCTTTGTGTTATCCAAAGTTTGCGGGCAGTTTTAATTTTATAGCAAACAAGTTGATTTCTATTTCAAAGAAAAAAACAATCAAGAATTCTAAAATACCGACTTTTAAATCTAGAGTTTAGGACGATTCTGTCCGTAGAGGATTAAATAAAGAGCTATACCTTTATTAGTTTGGGCAAACTTTCAGGAGTGAATTTTACAGCCCCTTCAAAAGACTTACTGTGTTTTCTTTAGTCTGTTATTATATAAGAAAACGTGGGAGATAAGGAGCCTTTTTAGAAAGGTATACAATTAAGTCCTCATACAGAAGACAATTTAATATGGTATAAACACTTATCTAAGGGTCCCAAAATGTTCTGAAAAAATATATTCTTTCCCTATAGTTAGACAATAAATATTGTGGATATAAGAAAGTTTTTACTAAAGTACAGGTAGTCCGTAACAATACACCCTCTTAATTTTAAGCCAAGTGGTTTCTATCTCAATAAACAAGCAAAGATTCTAATATACAATCTTTTAAGCCTAGAGCTTTTAAGTGTTATTATTTATAAAGGGTTGGAAAAAAGGCTGTATCTTTGTTGATTTAAACAATTATTCAGAGATTAAATTTTACAACCCCTTCATGGGATTCACTCTATCTTCTCCAATCTGTTATTAAGTAAAACAAAGATGAAAAATAAGGGACCTTTTGGAGAAGCACACAGTTAGATCCTCCTAAGAAAAACAGTAGAGCATGCTAAAAACACTTTTCCACAAGTCCCTAGATGTTATATTGAACCATTTGTATCTTATTAAAAGTAACCATTTGTAACCATTCATGTGATAGTGGTTGTATCAAATTTTAGACCGGCCTCTTATGCTTCTATAAAAGAAGCAAGGGTTCTAAAGTACACAGCTTTTGAGGCAATAACTTTTATCTATTATTTATACAAAGTCTCCAAGGGTTGTTTATGAGAGAGAAAGATAGATTTTCCCTCTTAGGTTAGACACAAACTAGAGAAAAAAGAAAAAAAACATAGCACTTATAGGGAACTTTTTCTGATGTAAACCAATCAGTGGCAAAATAAATAATGGCCATATATACTCTACTGTATAAATCCTTATCTAATTAGTGTTTTACGTCCAGGTGTTATGTCAGTTTCTATTTTTATCTTTCTTTTTCCTTTCTTTCGTTCCCCTCCTTTTTATAATAAATTTTAAACAACAGTGATAAATCTTCGGCTCGTTTCTGAGTCCTTTCAAGGCAGAGTTTTTTCCTTCTTATGGGCCTTAGTATTAGAGGTACAAATCCCCAGCGTTAACCATGAGATGAGAAGTCTCTCCCTGTGTTCCCTCACGAGAATGATTCACACACTCACCTCCTCCTTCCCCACTCAACCGCTGGTAGTCTTCCTGCTAAAGCTCCTTCGGGGAGACTTACTTGCGTGCCGGATTGCTAGGGGATTCCCCCTCACCGCTCCTCCTCGGCGTTCGTAGCTCAGCCGCTAACCTACCTCCTCTCACGTAGCAACGGTGGGAGAGGAGGCGGAGGGATCCAGGCAGAGGTCCGTCAAACGGGTCAGCGATCCAAGTCGCATTCCTCTGCTACGCCCCTGTACCCCCTCTCACGCAGCACCGGTGGGAGAGGGGGAGGGAAACACTAAGAGCTGAACCGAGTCCTTTCACGGATTCCAGAGCAGAGGCAGTCCGCTCCTGTCAGCAAGTTGCAACTCTGTGGCAAAAGGGTCTCAGCTGTCGCTGGAGGTGGGAAGGAAGAGACAGGTGAGGAAGACACAGGGGGTGCCAAGGTATCCTTCAGCTGTATGTCGGTTCAGTTAGTTTCTTTTCTGCCTCTTTAGATTAATTGGAAAAAAAAAAAAAAACGGTAGCCACTGTATTGGAGCTCCTTAAGGTGGTTAGGTGTAGAAAACAGTACAAGTGTCCCTTTGTAGCAATCTGAATATAGGGTATGTCTATCAGCTTGCTTGCTTTATCAGCGGGATGTAGTGCCGCTGAGTAGGTTCCTTGAGTGTTAGCATTGACTGTCCTAAAAGCAGGCTCCCAAACTTGGGAGAGGCGCGAGAATCACCGCCAGCAGCTGTGGGACTGGAGACCAAAGCTCAGCTTCACCTGCTTGCTCCTCCTCCACCGGAACCGCTGCCTGGGAATCAGAGAATGCAATTTTAAACAACTTTCTAATTTACTTATATTATCTAATTTGTTTTATTCGTTTGGTATTATTTGTTGAAGGAGCAGCAATGCACTACTGGTTTCTAACGGAACACATGGGTGAGCCAATAGCAATCGGTACATATATGCAGCCACCAATCAGCAGATAGAACCTAGGTTATTTGCTGCTCCTGAGCTTACCTAGATAAACCTTTCATGAAAGGATAACAAGAGAAGGAAGCAAATTAAATAATAGAAGTAAATTGGAAAGTTGTTTAAAAATGTATTCGCTATCTGAATCATGAAATAAAATTTTGGGGCTTCATGTCCCTGTAAGCACTCGTAATGAGAAGAAATCTGACTCAGAGGACAGAATAAGGAGATTGTCCCTTCTCAAAAAGATATTTAAAATAGTTTTGAGTCAACAGCACAGATCAGAAGATTTACACTGCCAGGAACTGGTGATTAATCATGTCGATGCCTCATATGTTTAGAGTGAACATACTGTACTGGTAAAAAAAAAAAAGTAACATCACATCTATCTATTTATCTATCTTTCCATCCATATCTACACAAATATCTATCTGTCTGTGTATATCTATCTATCTTTGACAAATAATTCTATATATAATTAATATACATACATGTAGGCACTTATATCTGTGGGGACCCTAAGATACAGAATTAAAGCTTGTAAGGAAGAGGGAGGGATGGGGCACTATACAACAGAAAAAAATGCATAATCAGATGGGGGGGGGCGCAAAATGATTACAGGGAGGGGAAGCGTGAGGGGGGACTACTATGCTACAGCAAATATATATATATATATATATATATATATATATAAAATCTCTACACTAGGTACTGGGAGACAGCTGCCACTGTCAGTACCTAAATAGCTGAGTTTGTGCGCGAGCTTGAGCGATAATTACCGCTCCATTCATAAACAGGGCCACTGTGTAGCAGGGCTTTCATTGTAGTAACACCTAAATTCATACAAAATATTCATAATTTCATAAGTAATAATAGTGTAAATAGTTCTTTAAAAAAAATATATATATATTAATTGAAGGGACATTACACAAAAGCTTGCTATAATGATGTATTTACTATTTAAAGGGTTAGTAAACTCACATTTTTTATTTCATGATTCAGATAGAGCAGGCAATTTTAAGCAACTTTCTAATTTACTCCTATTATCAATTTTTTTTCATACTGGTATCTTTATTTAAAAAGAAGGAGCCGGGCCATTTTTTGTTCAGCACCTGAGTAGCTCTTGTTGATTGGTGGAAAAATGTAGCCAACAAACAGCAAGCGCTACCCAGAGTGCTGAACCAAAAATGGAACGGCTTTTAAGCTTACATGTCTGCTTTTTCAAATAAAGATACCAAGAGAACGAAGATTTTTTTTTTATAATAGGAGTAAATTAGAAAGTTGCTTAAAATTGCATGCTCTATCTTAATTATGGAAGAAAATATTTGGGTTTTCTATCCCTTTAACTAATATCTTTGTGTCACTGTTCCTAAACAGAGCTCTGAAAATTGTCCTTATTAGCCAACAAATACTCTCTGTAAAAAAAATAAAGTAACATAACATCTATCTATCCATACATATCTTCCTATATCTATCTGGCTGTCTATGTCTATCTATCTTTAACAATAAATCATAGAATTATATATATAATTACATACATAAATGTAGGCACTTATATCTGCAGTATCCTAAGATACAGAAACAAAGTTTGGAAGGGAGAGGGAATGATGGGGCACCACACAACAGAAATAATGCCTAATCATATGGGGGGGCATAAAACACATTCAGGGAGGGGGAGCGTGAGGGGGAACCACTATGCTACAGCAAAAAATGTTAATAAAAAAGAAAATTCTCTACACTAGGTATGGGAGACAGCTGCCAGTACCTAAAATGGCTGCCACTAATGGCAGGGGAAGGGTTAGAGAGCCGCTTGGGAGGGTTCAGGGAGGTTTGAGGATAGATTGCTATAATGCAGAAAAAATATTAATAATAATAATAATAATAAAAGAGCTCTAAACAGCATACTGACAGACTCTGTGCCAGTACCTAAGATGGTGGTGAGGAGTGTGGGTGGGGGAGAGAGCTGTTTAGGAGGGATCAGGGAGGTGGGAAGTGTCAGGTGGGTGGATAATAACTGCATATGATAGGCAAATACCCTTATCAGCTAATTAACCCCTTCACTGCCAGGAATTTCAGAACTGTGGTGCGCAGCTGCAATTAATGGCCTTCTACCATTTTTTAATCTGATAACAGGGTGTGCAGCTAAGGGGCGTATACTGCATTTTCGTATGGGAAGTAGATGCGGACATTACAAAAGTGCACAATAAAATTCATATTTTTAAAATCTTACAAAACGAATAATTGAACCATTCACAAATATCGTAACAACATACGATTGTTGGTGAAGAATTCTATCAAAAACATAAAATTTGTATGTAAATTACACAGGGATAAATCTCATTAAATATAAACAGCGTAAATCGTTATTTAAAGGGACATGAAACCCAAAAGTTTTCTTTTATGATTTAGGTAGAAAATACAATTTTAATCACCTTTCCAGTTTACTTCTATTATCAAATTTGCTTAATTCTCTTGGTATGCTTTGTTGAAGGAGCAGCAATGCACTACTAGTTACTGACTGAACACATGGGTGAGCCAATGACAATTGGTATATATAGGCAGCCACCAATCAGCAGATAGAACCTAGGCTGTTGCTGTTCCTGAACTTACCTAGATAAACCTTTCAGAAAAGGATAACAAGAGAAGGAAACAAATTTAAAAAAATTGGGTTTCATGTCCCTTTAAGTACCCTGGATGTGCAGAAAACACTGCTTTTTTTTCGTAAAACGGGCTAAACATTTTCTTTCCATGGGCGTATATGAAATTGTCTCTCTAATCCCAGCGTAATTCTGTAAAGATTTTTGCACTGAAGATCTCTCAGCTTTTTCCAGCAAACTTAAAGGTGGCAAGCTTTTCTCTAAACACTAAAAAATACTTAGAACCCTAATATAACCCTAATAGAAAAACACATGCATACTAAAATCAGGCAATTTAAAAATATTATACACAGAAAGCCGCGTAATGCGATTTATATTGGCTGCAGGATTTAATTTTAAAAGTACGGTCCCTGCTCACTGCTAATTTTACTCCACGGAGCAAAGTGTCCCTTTCCAGCGAGCTCCATAACTTTTAATAGGAGCCATCTCGCCATCGTAGGGACTGCCCCATTGTTTACGATAATTCCACCAGGACAGCGAGAAAGTTTAGATTATCAGGCCCATAGAGTTCCACAGTGACTAGTACAAAAATGACATCCTCCTACAGATAAGAGCATGTCATTTATACACTGCAATGTCTCTTTTTTTTCTGCTGCAGAATGAATTCTGTCACTTTCAATACATTATGCCACCATCTTCAAACAGATGAAAACAATCTCTAATGATATTTGTGGAACAGACATATTATTGACCTGACATACATCTGCTAAGGTTTTCTGCTTTATTTAATTATTTGGACTCTCCCTTGCTGCTTTACCACTATAAATAAATCATATTGTAAACTGAAGCAGATCCAGTTAATGTTGTATCTAAAAACAAAAAAAAAAGAAATTAAACATTTAAAAAAATGTGTTAAGGCGTCAGTTTAGTCCTGTCTGTCAGCAATGCAAACAACTGCACTATTTTTTGTTTTCATGAAGAATATGTATTGATGTTATGATTTAATTAATTAGCTACAGTGCAATGTTGGAAAATACCAAGCCACGGGAACGTTTCAGTTTACAAAGATGTCCCTGTGCCAGATATGTGTGCTGTTCATATCCTTGTCATTGTCATCTATTTTTAACCTCAAGTGACAACCCATTTGACAAGCTGCTCAGTATCAGCAATGTGTTGTTTCTCCACATAGACTTGATTCCAATAAGTAGATAATGCTCTTATATTTTTAACCTTTTTTTCCCTTTGGAGTTAGTATAATAATTTTTTTTTGATGAGGTTTGTTGTGCCAGGAAGGAAAGACAAGTGTCATATTCTATGTTTTGGATAGGCCCTGTTTGGCTCCATGTCATGTCAGCTTCCAGCATTCTCAATTCTTAACATGCTTATCCATCAACAGCCTCTAAGGAAAGAATTTGAACTCTCCCTGTGACGTCAAAGGACACCGAAAAAACCCCAGTGCCAAGTTTAGGCAGTTGTTTAGAGTCTTCACAATGAAAAAGACTGATAGCCTAACTTAAACCTTTGCACATAGGGAATGTAACGCCCATCCAGCCATATAGAGTTACCATGAAGTAACTGGTGTTTGTCTATAAAACCGCTCTATAGATACAGAAATAGGAGAGGGATTACATGCATTAGGTCAGACAGATTTCTAAGAAAATGAGCAAACAAGACTCATTAGCATCTTGTTTGGCTAAAATGTATGAAAGCAAATTTGACCATGTGACAGAGTCGGGGAAACCCAAAGGCAAGACTACTGGAGGATCTACCAACTTGGACAAGAAGTTGAATCTGCTTAATGAAAAAGTAGACAAGCTTTTGCATTTTCAAGAAGATGTTTTAGGGAAGTTGGAAACAGTGAATCATGGTATGGACATGCTGGAGAGAGAAATTGACAAATTTGCATCATTTCATGACACATATCATGGAAGTTTTTTGGAGAAAGATTTTTCCCAGCAAGCCCATGGACATGGTAATGGATCAGAAATAATCAGGCTGTTGAAGACAGTCCATGATGATTCGTTGATTCATCAAAAAAAATTAGACAGCCTTGAAAAAATGGTGTCTACCATAGATAAGGTGGTAGCATTTATGGGAAGTACCTTTAAACATTCAAAAGTTGTGGAGTTCATTTTGAAGGGTGTAGTACCTTGGAGAAAGGAGACAACAGTTGAGGTTGGTTTTTACTTGATTTCTATTATTTTTTTTAAATATTATATATATTATTAAAATTCAGGTTGTTAATTGCATACATAAACAAATACTGGAACTAGACAATAGGCCATATTAGATTCTTCAGCAGGTTTAAAGTGGATTTTCAAATATTTTTGCTCACTTTTATCTGTGTTTTTAATGATGTTGGTGTTCAAGAGAATTTCCTGTAGCTCCTTCTCATTATGTGTCAACCAAGTATGCTACATTGTAGGTCTCTCGGTCAATTAAGGGGTTAAATGAGTAAGTCTATTCATTCAGCTATTCTTCCAGCTTACATCACATTAAAGGGGCACAAAACACCAACATTTTCTTTCATTATTTGCATAGAGCATGCAATTTTAAAATATTTGACTTATATTATCTAATTTGCTTCATTTTCTTGGTATTGTTTATTGAAAATCATACCTAGTTAGGCTCAGAAGCATAAATGCACTACTGGGAGCAAGCTGCTTATTGGTGGCTGCACATACATGTCTATTGTCATTGGCTTATAGTTACCGGATGTGTTCAGCTAGCTCCCAGTATTGAATTGTTGCTCCTTCAACAAAGGAATGAAGCTAATTTGATAAATGAAGTTAATTAAGTTGTTTAAAATTGTATGTTCTCTCTGAATAATGAAAGAAATTTTTTAGGTGTCGTGTCCCTTTAACAATATTTCTTAAACCACCTTCTGGCTTTCTGATGTTGAAGAGCACTCCAATAAACGTGAGATCCATTCTACCCCATAATGTACAGTGTTAAAAAGTTAGGATAGCAAACCTTATACCACTTACCATAAGGAGATACATAAGATATTTTCCTCATCTTCCTTGGTCTCCCCCTCTTTTGCTGTCTGTCGATTTTCTGGTCTGCTTGTTCCTTTTTCTATTTTCTCTGTTTTTTAAAGTGACATAAGGGTAGTATCAAAGTTTAATCTTTCAGAATACGCTTTTTAAAATTTTGCTTTCTCTTGGTATCTTTTGTGAAAACTTAGCTCTTTCCAATGAGCATACCTAGATAGGCTCAGGACTGTGCACATGTGTTCAGTAATGGAAAGGCATTACGCTTCAACAAGTTTCTTATTTTGTCTTTTTCCAATATTCTCTATATCCGTCTGTCTATCCATTACTACCACATTTTAAAGGGACATAAAAACCCAAATTTTCTTGTTCATGATTTAGATAAAGCTTACAATTGTAAACCATTTTCTAATTTACTTGTATTATCAATTTTGCATTATTCTCTTATTATTATTTCTTTAAGGAGCAGCAATGCACTATTGGGAACTAGCTGAACACACTGGTAAGCCTATCACAAGAGGCATATATGTGCAGCCACCAATCAGAAGCTAGCTCCAAGCTCCTAAGCCTATCTAGACATGCTTTTCAACAAAGGATACCAAAAGAATGAAGCAAATTAGATAAAATAAGTAAATTGGTAAAATGTATGCTCTATCTAAATCCTGAAAAAAAAGGTAGTAAAGTTTGGAAACTGGTGATAACATAAAAATTCTCCATAGACTTTAATGGAGATAAATGTTTTTACCACCTCAATGAAAACTAGGCCTTAGTAATTAGTGGATTAGCTTCATTTGACAAAATAGGAACTTCCTATGTCCCATATTAAGGTCTGGGAATTTCTTAGTAAAATTAAGCTATTGAGTAAGAGAATGAGCTAGAGACAAGGGATAATAGAGACAAGATGCCCTTCTGAAGCCTAGTTTCCATTGAGGTAGTAAAGTTTGGAAACTGGTGGTAACATAAAAATTCTCCATAGACTTTAATGGAGATAAATGTTTTTACCACATCAATGAAAACTAGGCCTTAGTATTTAGTGGATTAGCTTTATTTGACAAAACAGGAACTTCCTATGTCCCATAAGGTCTGGGAATTTCTTAGTAAAATGAATCTATTGAGTAAGAGAATGAGCTAGAGACAAGGGATAATAAAGACAAGATGCCCTTCTTAGGCCTAGTTTCCATTGAGGTGGTAAAGTTTGGAAACTAGGCCTTAATGTTCTTTACCGCATTTTTCTTGCTGTAGCACTGTGCTCTCATAGTAAGGGCTAGATTTATCAAAGCCATTCTCCTGTAATATTGTCCAAAATAACGCATACAAACGGATCCTCATATTTATCAAAGCACTCTGCACCTATAATTGCGCAAATCTGAAAGAAACTTCTTCGCACTGCACTTGCACTCGCCTAGCCGCACAGGCGCGCTCCCGAGTGCACCAATATACATTAGTAATAGGCGTAATTTAACAGCCCGACCTACAAATACGCCCAGTTGCTTATTCATCATTGCTTTGCGCCGATAATTCCGGCTGTAATTGCGTGTTATATATTGCGCCATACAGACTGAGTCGAACACCATTATAATACATGCTTTTACATCTTGTGATGCAGTACTTTACTCTTTTAACTAATTTTTCAAAAGTTCAGCGCAAAGAAGATACTGTTATTCCCAGTAATTTGCGCTTCCACAGGCGCATATGGTACTAAAAGTTTTATATGTATATATCGATATATTGATATATTCATTTTTGTGTCAACTTATGGCACAAACAGCACAGAAACATTGTGTAATATAGATATTAGCTAAATAGTTACCTAAAAAACGTTTTTTTAATAATCAAAACATGGCGGCGCAAATATTTATAGGGATGTACTGTGATAAATAGGGAGTAAATAGTGAGTAAATGCTGTTCCCGACGGGCGCAATTTAACATTATTACGCCCCAGCTCGCCTGCGCAAAGTTACGTCTATTTTTTTTATAAATTTAGGCGCACATGTGCGCCTCTCCGGAGGCGAGCTGGGGCGCAGTTACAGGCGAAGAACATACAGAGTTCGCCTAGCCTTTGATAAATCTAGCCCTAACTGTGCATTTCATATTTGACATAAAATATTGTTGCTATGCGTCTTCAAGTGCAAATTGATTTTTTTTAAACTTTGTTATTAAATCAACTAGTTTCATCTTACTTCCTCATTTATATCACACATGTTAATGGGGTATTCATTTATATTTTAGCAATCACGCATTGTTTGCAAAATATCTGCGCATAAAGTTCAAGGGCCATTGTAGCTGAAAAATTACAAGATCTAATTCATTAGAGTAGGGATTTTCAAACCTTGCCTTAGGTTCCCCAACAGGTCAGATTTTCAGGATTACATTCAGTGAGAGCAGGTTAATAACCCTCGGCTAGATTACGAGTTTTGCGTTATGAGGGGTGCGGTGCTAACTTGCACGTTATTGTCATTGCTCACTTACCTACAGTGCTGGTATTACAGGTTTTTCTAAACCCGGCGTTAACAGGCAAGAAGTGAGCGTAGAGCAAAATTGAGCTCCATACCGCACTCCAATACCAGCGCTGCTTAAGTCTGCGGTGAGCTGGTTGTACGTGCTCGTGCACAATTTCCCCATAGACATCAATAGGGAGAGCGGCTGAAAAAAAGCCTAAAACCTGCAATAAAGCAGCGTAAAGCTCCGTAACGCAGCCCCATTGATTCCTATGGGGAAACTAAATTTAAGTTTACACCTAACACCCTAACATGAATACCGAGTCTAAACACCCCTAATCTTACACTTATTAACCCCTAATCTGCCGCCCCGACATAGCCGACACCTGCATTATACTTATTAACCCCTAATCTGCCGCTCCGGACATCGCCGACACCTACATTATACTTATTAACCCCTAATCTGCTGCCCCCAACATCGCCGACACCTACATTATATTTATTAACCCCTAATCTACCGCCCCCAATGTCGCCGCAACCTACCTACATTTATTAACCCCTAATCTGCCGCCCCCCAACGTCGCCGCCACTATAATTTACATATTAACCCCTAAACCGCCATACTCCGGCCTCGCAAACACTAGTTAAATATTATTAACCACTAATCTGCTGCCCCTAACATCGCCGCCACCTACCTACATTTATTAACCCCTAATCTGCCGCCTCAACGTCGCCGCCACTATACTAAAGTTATTAACCCCTAAACCTAACCCTAACACCGCCTAACTTAAATATAATTAAAATAAATCTAAATAAAAATTTATATCATTACCTAAATAATTCCTATTTAAAACTAAATACTTAGCTGTAAAATAAACCCTAAGCTAGCTACAATATAACTAATAGTTACATTGTATCTAGCTTAGGGTTTATCTTTATTTTACAGGCAAGTTTGTATTTATTTTAACTAGGTAGACTAGTTAGTAAATAGTTATTAACTATTTACTAACTACCTAGTTAAAATAAATACAAATTTACCTGTAAAATAAAACCTAACCTGTCTTACACTAACACCTAACCTTACACCACAATTAAATACATTACATAAATTAAATACAATTACCTAAATTACAAAAAAACACACTAAATTACACAAAATAAAAAACAAATTACAAGATATTTAAACTAATTACACCTAATCTAATAGCCCTATCAAAATAAAAAAAGCCCCCCCCAAAATAAAAAAAAACCTAGCCTAAACTAAACTACCAATAGCCCTTAAAAGGGTCTTTTGCGGGGCATTGCCCCAAACAAATCAGCTCTTTTACCTGTAAAAAAAATACAAACAACCCCCCAACAGTAAAACCCAACACCCACACAACCAACCCCCCAAATAGAACACTAACTTAAAAAACCGAAGCTCCACATCAGCCAATAGGATTTTTTCAACATTAATTCCGATTGGCTGATAGAATTCTGGATGAAGATAGAAGATGCCGTCTGAATGAAGACTTCTGCCCATCTGGAGGACCACTTCTCCCAGCTTGGATGAAGACTTCTCCCGGCTTCGTTGAGGACTTCTTGCCACTTCGTTGAGGACTTCTCACAGCTTCGTTGAGGATGGATGTCCGGTCTTCAAAACTGTAAGTGGATCTTCGGGGGTTAGTGTTAGGTTTTTTAAAGGGTTTATTGGGTGGGTTTTAGTTTTAGATTAGGGTTTGGGCAGTAATATAGCTAAATGCCCTTTTATGGGCAATGCCCATCCAAATGCCCTTTTCAGGGCAATGGGGAGCTTAGGTTTTTTAGTTAGGGTTTTATTTGGGGGGTTGGTTGTGTGGGTGGTGGGTTTTACTGTTGGGGGTTGTTTGTATATTTTTTACAGGTAAAAGAGCTGGGCAAAAGGCCCTTTTAAGGGCTTTTGGTAGTTTAGTTTAGTCTAGGGGTTTTTTTTTATTTTGGGGGGCTTTTTTATTTTGATAGGGCTATTAGATTAGGTGTAATTAGTTTAAATATCTGATAATTTATTTTTATATATATATGTATAATTTAGTGGAGTTTTTTTTTGTAATTTAGATAATTGTATTTAATTTAAGTAATTGATTTAATTGTAGTGTAAGGTTAGGTGTTAGTGTAAGACAGGTTAGGTTTTATTTTACAGGTAAATTTGTATTTATTTTAGCTAGGTAGTTAGTAAATAGTTAATAACTATTTAGTAACTATTCTACCTAGTTAAAATAAATACAAACTTGTCTGTAAAATAAAAATAAACCCTAAGCTAGATACAATGGAGCTATAAGTTATATTGTAGCTAGCTTAGGGTTTATTTTACAGGTAAGTATTTAGTTTTAAATAGGAATTATTTAGTTATTAATAGTAGGTTTTATTTAGATTTATTTTAATTATATTTAAGTTAGTGGGTGTTAGGGTTAGACTTAGGTTTAGGGGTTAATAACTTTAGTATAGTGGCCGTGACATTGGGACGGCAGATTAGGGGTTAATAACTGTAATGTAGGTTGCGGCGATGTTAGGGGTGGCAGATTAGGGGTTAATAATATTTAACTAGTGTTTGCGAGGCGGGAGTATGGCGTTTTAGGGGTTAATATGTTTATTCTAGTGGCGGCAATGTCGGGGGCGGAAGATTTGGGGTTAATAATTTTATTTTAGTGTTTGCTGTGCGGGAGGGCCTCAGTTTAGGGGTTAATAGGTAGTTTATGGGTGTTAGTGTACTTTTTAGCACTTTACAGGAAGTGCAGAATTATTAGGCAAATGAGTATTTTGACCACATCATCCTCTTTATGCATGTTGTCTTACTCCAAGCTGTATAGGCTCAAAAGCCTACTACCAATTAAGTATATTAGGTGATGTGCATCTCTGTAATGAGAAGGGGTGTGGTCTAATGACATCAACACCCTATATCAGGTGTGCATAATTATTAGGCAACTTCCTTTCCTTTGGCAAAATGGGTCAAAAGAAGGACTTGACAGGCTCAGAAAAGTCAAAAATAGTGAGATATCTTGCAGAGGGATGCAGCACTCTTAAAATTGCAACGCTTCTGAAGCGTGATCATCGAGCAATCAAGCGTTTCATTCAAAATAGTCAACAGGGTCGCAAGAAGCGTGTGGAAAAACCAAGGCGCAAAATAACTGCCCATGAACTGAGAAAAAGTCAAGCGTGCAGCTGCCAAGATGCCACTTGCCACCAGTTTGGCCATATCTCAGAGCTGCAACATCACTGGAGTGCCCAAAAGCACAAGGTGTGCAATACTCAGAGACATGGCCAAGGTAAGAAAGGCTGAAAGATGACCACCACTGAACAAGACACACAAGCTGAAACGTCAAGACTGGGCCAAGAAATATCTCAAGACTGATTTTTCTAAGGTTTTATGGACTGATGAAATGAGAGTGAGTCTTGATGGGCCAGATGGATGGGCCCGTGGCTGGATTGGTAAAGGGCAGAGAGCTCCAGTCCGACTCAGACGCCAGCAAGGTGGAGGTGGAGTACTGGTTTGAGCTGGTATCATCAAAGATGAGCTTGTGGGGCCTTTTCGGGTTGAGGATGGAGTCAAGCTCAACTCCCAGTCCTACTGCCAGTTTCTGGAAGACACCTTCTTCAAGCAGTGATACAGGAAGAAGTCTGCATCCTTCAAGAAAAACATGATTTTCATGCAGGACAATGCTCCATCACACGCGTCCAAGTACTCCACAGCGTGACTGGCAAGAAAGGGTATAAAAGAAGAAAATCTAATGACATGGCCTCCTTGTTCACCTGATCTGAACCCCATTGAGAACCTGTGGTCCATCATCAAATGTGAGATTTACAAGGAGGGAAAACAGTACACCTCTCTGAACAGTGTCTGGGAGGCTGTGGTTGCTGCTGCACGCAATGTTGATGGTGAACAGATCAAAACACTGACAGAATCCATGGATGGCAGGCTTTTGAGTGGTCCTTGCAAAGAAGGTGGCTATATTGGTCACTGATTTGTTTTTGTTTTGTTTTTGAATGTCAGAAATGTATATTTGTGAATGTTGAGATGTTATATTGGTTTCACTGGTAAAAATAAATAATTGAAATGGGTATATATTTGTTTTTTGTTAAGTTGCCTAATAATTATGCACAGTAATAGTCACCTGCACACACAGATATCCCCCTAAAATAGCTATAACTAAAAACAAACTAAAAACTACTTCCAAAACTATTCAGCTTTGATATTAATGAGTTTTTTGGGTTCATTGAGAACATGGTTGTTGTTCAATAATAAAATTAATCCTCAAAAATACAACTTGCCTAATAATTCTGCCCTCCCTGTAGTTATGAGTTTTATGCTACAGCATTGTAGTGTAAAACTCATAACTACTGACTTTAGATTGCATTATGAATCTTGGCCTCCAAAAAAAAGCTTGTAATATCGGCGCAAGTGAAGTGCCATTGAAAAAAGACTTTACGAAAATTGCGTAAGTTAATTTGCGGTACGGCCAAAAAAGTGTGCGGTGCAGCTGTACCTCCAAGACTCGGAATATCAGCGGTAGCAAAAAAGCAGCGTTATGAACCTTAACGCTGCTTTTTTACTCATACCACAAAACTCGTAATCTAGCCGCATGTTTACTAATGTCATATTACAGTTTGTGGACTCTTACCCTTTTTCAAGCAAACTCTTTCACACCTGTAATTGGATCATCGCTTTTGCTATAAAGCTCACCTTGCAACTCTCATCTTTGCTTGTTATTCTGTCTCCAATCAAGCTCTGTATCAAGCCCCTCCTCTGGGTGAATTACCGCTCTGAATCGTTGGCTATTCTGACTGACTCCTCATCCTCTGCTCTAACAACTTGCAATTTCCGGCTTCATTGCGGTGACGTCACACGCCGACTTGTCCTCACGGCTGCAGCTGCTACTGCCACGCTCTCCCTACTCAAACTTATTTTCGTGCAGGTTTGATTTCCATTTGACTCTTAATGTTCATAAGCCTTATCTCTGACATTGAATATCATTGTTTGCAAATTTGTGAATATCGTTACTCCATATTTATACCATCTTACTATGTTTACCGGAGTCTCCTTGAACATATGATATTATCCTTACTTAGTTCAGCTACCTCATCTCCATCTTTGATTCAGTATTATCTTTTGAAAGTTATTATTGCAAGTTGCTATATTTTTGTCCTTACTTATTTTTTCCTTGCCATATATATATATGTCTAACATTTACCCTCATATGAGAAATTGGCAGGAATATCCATCTGTATATGAGGTAATATACAGATGCATTTCAGATGCCATAGAATAAAATTGTAAATCTTCTGCGAAGTATAAAGTACTTATATGTTCAGTCTCCGCCAATCTGCAGGAGTTATTACAAACATACATATTGTTTTGCTAGGTATGAGATCTGCAACTGTGATCCTCATAATCATTAAGTTAACTATCTTTCACAGGGCGTTTATGATAACTAATCAGCAGATTATATAACCTGTGCTCAAGTTCAGATATCCTGAAAATCTGGCCTGTAAATGAGGCCAGAGGACAGGTTTGAACACCCCTGCATTAGTGCATGTAATTTTAAAATTAGCTACCCTGTACCTCTATGTGTTCAACCCTTGAAAAGGGGTTAAACACATAGTTAAAGGGACATTAAACGGCTGGGTTCAACTACAGTAGCATGGTTACCACTCACCATGCTTGTGTTTTTCCTCCTGTTCCTACAGCAATTCTCTTATTTAACCTATTCAAAATGCCAGTTGGTAAAGCTTTATATTTTTATACTGGGGGCAGCCATTTTGTAACTCATGTATTGTTGTATGCTGTGATAGAAGCAGTGTGATTTCACAGATTGGTGATGCTACTGAGGTTACAGCCAATAGAATGCGAGCTCAATCTGAATCTGATTGAGCTCGCATTCTATTGGCTGATCGGAACAGCCAATAGAATGCGAGCTCAATCTGATTGGCTGATTGGATCAGCCAATCGGATTGAACTTGATTCTGATTGGCTGATTCCATCAGCCAATCAGAATATTCCTACCTTAATTCCGATTGGCTGATAGAATCCTATCAGCCAATCGGAATTCGAGGGACGCCATCTTGGATGACGTCCCTTAAAGGAACCGTCATTCGTCGGGAGACAACGGAAGAAGAGGATGGATCCGCATCGGCTGCTTCAAGATGGACCCGCTCCGCACCGGATGGAAGAAGATCGAAGATGCCGCTTGGAGAAGATGTTTGCCGGTCCGGATGTCCTCTTCTTGCCGGATAGGAGGAAGACTTTGGAGCCTCTTCTGGACCTCTTCAGCACCGGATGCCAGGACGGATCGGTGATACCTGGATGGTGAAGACAAGGTAGGAAGATCTCAGGGGCTTAGTGTTAGGTTTATTTAAGGGGGGTTTGGGTTAGATTAGGGGTATGTGGGTGGTGGGTTGTAATGTTGGGGGGGGTATTGTATGTTTTTTTTTACAGGCAAAAGAGCTGATTTTCTTGGGGCATGCCCCGCAAAGGGCCCTGTTCAGGGCTGGTAAGGTAAAAGAGCTTTTACATTTATTAATTTAGAATAGGGTAGGGAAATTTTTATTTTGGGGGTCTTTGTTATTTTATTAGGGGGCTTAGAGTAGGTGTAATTAGTTTAAAATTGTTGTAATATTTTTCTAATGTTGGTAAATATTTTTTTATTTTTTGTAACTTAGTTCTTTTTTATTTTTTTGTACTTTAGTTAGTTTATGTAATTGTAGTTATTTGTAGCAATTGTATTTAATTTATTTATTGATAGTGTAGTGTTAGGTTAATTGTAGGTAATTGTAGGTAGTTTATTTAATTAATTTATTGATAGGGTAGTGTTAGGTTTAATTATAACTTAGGTTAGGATTTATTTTACAGGTAAATTTGTTATTATTTTAACTAGGTAACTATTAAATAGTTCTTAACTATTTAATAGCTATTGTATCTAGTTAAAATAAATACAAAGTTGCCTGTAAAATAAATATTAATCCTAAAATAGCTACAATATAATTATAATTTATATTGTAGCTATATTAGGATGTATTTTACAGGTAAGTATTTAGCTTTAAATAGGAATAATTTATTTAATAAGAGTTAATTAATTTCGTTAGATTTAAATTATATTTAAGTTAGGGGGGTGTTAGTGTTAGGGTTAGACTTAGCTTTAGGGGTTAATCCATTTATTATAGTAGCGATGAGCTCCGGTCGTCAGATTAGGGGTTAATAATTGAAGGTAGGTGTCGGCGATGCTAGGGAGGGCAGATTAGGGGTTAATACTATTTATGATAGGGTTAGTGAGGCGGGTTAGGGGTTAATACATTTATTATAGTAGCGGTGCGGTCCGGTCGGCAGATTAGGGGTTAATAAGTGTAGGCAGGTGTCGGCGACGTTGAGGGGGGCAGATTAGGGGTTAATAAATATAATATAGGGGTCGGCGGTGTTAGGGGCAGCAGATTAGGGGTACATAGGGATAATGTAAGTAGCAGCGGTTTACGGAGCGGCAGATTAGGGGTTAATAATATAATGCAGGTGTCAGCGATAGCGGGGGCGGCAGATTAGGGGTTAATAAGTGTAAGGGTAGGGGTGTTTAGACTCGGGGTACATGTTAGAGTGTTAGGTGCAGACGTAGGAAGTGTTTCCCCATAGGAAACAATGGGGCTGCGTTAGGAGCTGAACGCTGCTTTTTTGCAGGTGTTAGGTTTTTTTTCAGCTCAAACAGCCCCATTGTTTCCTATGGGAGAATCGTGCACGAGCACGTTTTTGAGGCTGGCCGCGTCCGTAAGCAACTCTGGTATCGAGAGTTGCATTTGCGGTAAAAATGCTCTACACTCCTTTTTTGGAGCCTAACGCAGCATTTTATTGAACTCTCGATACCAGAGTTAATTTTATGGTGCGGCCAGAAAAAAGCCCGCGGAGCGTTAACAGCCCTTCTACCGCCAAACTCCAAATCTAGGCCTTAATGGGTAAGCGCACACACAGCTAAATGGCAACGTACAGGATTTAAAATAATAAAAGGCACGTCAGTGTAACTGCATTTATATATGCCACCCCAGATTAGGGGTTTCCAAAGTTCACCGGTTCTCAGCGTGTCCACCACCATTAAATAACAAGTCTGGAGCTTAAGCCGCGACCAGTCTGTGTGGAGCCCAATGGGATAGTGCAGAGGCACAGCGTGGTAGTTCTCTACGCGTGTTTTGTCTGAAACCGATCAGACTTTTTCAAGAGAATGATTCACAGGTATCTGGCACAAAAGCTCCTAACCGGCTTATGAGAGGACCAATGTGTCGACTTCCTGTTTAAAACTGTTAGTTGGTCTGCAGTTTCCACCTCCAGTTTCTAACTCCAATTTTAACACCACTTTTAATCAAACAACCACTTAGACTCAGAGAGCCAAGCTCTCTAATTTAGCTGTGTGCGCTTACCCATTAAATGTTTTACACTTGAGTCGGGCTGCGTCTGTCTTCTTTTTTTTCTGTTTCAGCTCTCCTTCGTTTGGGTGCCTCTTTGAAAATACACACCCGGTACTACGGGCAGCAGCAGACGACCTCATTAGATACCACATTTACACGGGACCAGTTTACTACAGGCCTAAGATCTTGGTTATCCCTTCTATTTCACTACTACGGTGAAACCGGCTATCTTTACTCCATATCCTCATAAGTTGACATACCTTTTAAACGGCTGGGTGCCTGATACCGGTACTGTTTTTGTCTTTACATTTAAAGTACCCCTTAGGAGCCACACAGCACTGGTGGTCCCAAGTGGAAATTAATGTTGAATCCCTGCACTACTATTTAGCAGCCAGATGTAAACTAGTCCCTACAATGAGTTAAGCAATCACTCTTATAAATTCACTGAGGTCTCTCTAGAGCAGTGATGGTGAACCTTGGCATTCCAGATGTTTCAGAACTACATTTCCCATGATGCTCATCTGGACTGCAGAGTGCCTAAGCATCATGGAAATGTAGTTCTGAAACATCTGGAGTGCCAAGGTTCGCCATTACTTCTTTAGACTGTTCACAGATCTCGCCAGATAATTTTACCACTTCTCATTTTATTTTATGAAATTGATTTACAATCCCTCCATCCTTTATTCAGTCATTTATATAGAATAGCATTACAACTGGTGAAGCTGGAGACATATCTTAGTGAATTGTTCACACTGTGTAGTACATAGATTAGCAAACTATAACACACTTAAAAGGCCATAGCAGTTCAAGGCACTCTGCATGCAATGAAAAGTGTGTTAAAAATAGTTCCCTAAAGAAACATTTAATAAGAGTCGGCTCAGACACAGTGGTTGTTATGGATGCTCTGTGCACAGTAACCAATCAGTACCCTTGTTACAATAACAAAAGTTTAAGTTGTCTTTTTTCATTTCTAGCTTGAAGCAGCTGTTCCATAACTATTATCTATGTCCCTTTAAGTTACTGGTATGCCATCAAGCCTCTCTGTGGAAAGTAGGAATTCCACAAGTGAATTACAGAAAACAGCAAAAAGGAAAATAAAAAAAGGAGATTAAATGCCCCTTTAATTAGCGCAGACAATTTCGTAAGGCTACTTAAAAATGATAAATAATAGAACATTCCTTAGCTCTAAAGTTTACTAAATATGCATTTGTGTGTTATAAATGAACACAATGTTTAAATTATACTACTGCTATAGCAATGTCATTTTATTTGTGAATTCAGCTGTATCAGTTCACTCTGAGATAAGAAATATAAAAACAGGCAAAGCTGTGCTTGATTAAAGCCTCTTCTTTTATTAATAATAGGAGAATTAACTGTTCAGTCTATCTCTGTCTAAGAATCATTAATTTGCTTTAAACAAAATTAATTCTGGTATAAATTAGCTAATAATTAAATACATCCATAAAACATTTCTGTAATTAAATATGTCAGTGCTACTGCAAGTGATCACTGCTGGGCAGATTAAATTATGTTACAGACAGCCAGAGTTCCTGTTCTGCATATTCAAAACTATCAAACCTCCGAAATACTGATTATTCCAGAAGCTGTCTATTTTGAATTAGCAATATTTCATCTAGTGTTAAAGCGGCTGCCAGATTGCTTTGGGTTTAAAGGGACAATAAAGAGAAATAACACAATTCTATATAATATGTTAAAGCATTCTATTACTGCTATATTTATTTGCCGTTTGCGGGAGCGCGATAATTAAACAGCCATTACAAGTGACTGGTTATTGCTACCTCAAGCTTGCGGTAGCAATTAGAGATCCGAAAATTAACCAGAGATCAGATTAATGGTTATTTTCTAAATGTGCCTAAAATGCCCTCAAAATAAAGGGAATTGTAGTTTTTTATTCAAGAAAAAAATCTAGCATTTTTTTTAATAAAAAAAAAACACTAGGCAATTTTGGTGCTTTAAAGTTGTAGGGTGTTAGAAAAAAACCCTGAAAAGTGCCTTTACATTGCTGTCTATGGGAACTGTGTGTTCCCATAGACAGCAATGTAAATATATATGTATATAATTATCCTATATAATAAAAGGCCAGGTATGTTTGTCAGATGCAGTCATGCGCAGTAGAGACTGCGCAAGGACAAACATACCTGGCCTTGAGCAGCAGAGAAAGTGTTTTTTCGGAAGCTGCCGTGAAAGGGGTGCGTGGCCAAGCGTGCCATGATGGGGGCGTGGCCGAGTGGGCTTGTCATGGTGGGGGCGTGGCCGGCAGATATGACAAGTGGGCGTGGCTGGGCAGGGGAGAAAGCAACAGAGGGGAGAGAGCAAAACAGAGGGGAGAGAGCAAAAGAGAGAAGGGGGTGAGAGAGAGCAAAAGAGAAGAGAGGGAGAGAGAGAGCAAGCAAGAGGGGAAAGAGAGCAAAAGAGGGGGCAAGAGAGGAAAAGAGAGAGAGCAAAAGAGAGGGGGGAAAGAGAGAGAGCAAAAGAGGGGGGGAGAGAGATAGCAAAAGAGAGGGGGAGAGAGAGAGCGCAAAAGAGAGGGGGGAGAGAGAGAGCAAAAGAGAGAAGAGCGAGAGAGAGCAAAAGAGGGGGAAAGAGAGAGCAAAAGAGAAAGGGGAAAGAGAGAGAGCAAAAGAGAGGGGAGAGAGAGCAAAATTGAGAGGGAGAAAGCGCAAAAGAGAGGGGGGAGAGAGAGAGCAATAGAAAGGGGGAGAGAGCAAAAGAGAGGGGGAGAGAGAGAGCAAAAGAGAAGGGTAAAGAGAGAGCAAAATAGAGGGGGGAAGAAAGAAAGCAAAAGAGAGGGGGAAGAGAGAAAGCAAAAGAGAGGGGGGAGAGAGAGCAAAAGAGAGAAGGTAGAGAGAGAAAGACAAAAGAGAGGGGAGAGAGAAAAAAAAGAGAGGAGGGAGAGAGCAAAAGAGAGGGGGAAATAGAGAGAGCAAAAGAGAGGGGGAATGAGAGAGATCAAAAGAGAGGAGGGAGAGAGAGCAAAAGAGAGGAGGGAGAAAGAGCAAAAGAGAGGTGGGAGAGAGAGCAAAAGAGAGGGGGATAGAGAGAGCAAAAGAGGGTTGAGAGAGCAAAAGAGAGGTGGGATAGAGAGCAAAAGAGGGGGGAGGGAGAGAGAGCAAAAGAGGAGAGAGCAAAAGAGAGGGGAGAGAGAGCAAGAGAGAGAGCAAAAGAGAGGAGAGAGAGAGCAAAAGAGAGGAGAGAGAGAGCAAAAGAGAGGGGGAGAGAGTGAGTAAAAGAGAGGGAGAGAGCAAAAGATAGGTAGAGAGAGCAAAAGAGAGGGGGGGGGAGAGCAAAAGAGTGGGAGAGAGAGAGAGCAAAAGAGGGGGGAGAGAGAGAGCAAAAGAGGGTTGAGAGAACAAAAGCGAGGTGGGAGAGAGAGCAAAAGAGGGGGGGGGGGAGGGAGAGAGAGAGAGCAAAAGAGTGGAGAGAGAGCAAAAGAGGGGGGGAGAGAGCAAAAGAGAGGGGAGAGAGAGCAAGAGAGAGGCGGAGAGAGTGAGTAAAAGAGAGGGAGAGAGAGAGCAAAAGATAGGTAGAGAGAGCAAAAGAGAGGTGGGAGAGAGAGCAAAAGAGGGGGGAGGGAGAGAGAGCAAAAGAGTGGAGAGAGAGCAAAAGAGAGGGGAGAGAGAGCAAAAGAGAGGGGAGAGAGAGCAAGAGAGAGAGCAAAAGAGAGGAGAGAGAGCAAAAGAGAGGGGAGAGAGAGCAAAAGATAGGTAGAGAGAGCAAAAGAGAGGTGGGAGAGAGAGCAAAAGAGGGGGAGGGAGAGAGAGCAAAAGAGTGGAGAGAGAGCAAAAGAGAGGGGAGAGAGAGCAAAAGAGAGGGGAGAGAGAGCAAGAGAGAGAGCAAAAGAGAGGAGAGAGAGAGCAAAAGAGAGGGGGAGAGAGAGAGTAAAAGAGAGGGAGAGAGAGAGCAAAAGATAGGTAGAGAGAGCAAAAGAGAGGGGGGGAGAGTAAAAGAGTGGGAGAGAGAGAGCAAAAGAGGGGGGAGAGAGAGAGCAAAAGAGGGTTGAGAGAGCAAAAGAGAGGTGGGAGAGAGAGCAAAAGAGGGGGGAGGGAGAGAGAGCAAAAGAGTGGAGAGAGAGCAAAAGAGGGGAGAGAGAGCAAAAGAGAGGGGAGAGAGAGCAAAAGAGAGGGGAGAGAGAGCAAAAGAGAGGAGAGAGAGAGCAAAAGAGAGGGGGAGAGAGTGAGTAAAAGAGAGGGAGAGAGAGAGCAAAAGATAGGTAGAGAGACCAAAAGAGAGGGGGGAGAGCAAAAGAGTGGGAGAGAGAGAGCAAAAGAGGGGGGAGAGAGAGAGCAAAAAAGAGGGGAGAGGGAGCAAAAAAGAGGGGAGAGAGAGCAAAAGAGAGCGGGAGAGAGAGAGCAAAAGAGAGGGGGAGAGAGAGAACAAAAGAGAGGGGGAGTGAGAGAGCAAAAGAGAGGGGGAATGAGAGAGCAAAAGAGAGGGGGAGAGAGAAAGCAAAAGAGAAGGGGGAGAGAAATCAAAAGAAAGGGGGGGGAGAGAAAGCAAAAGAGAGGCGGGAGAGAGAGCAAAAGAGAGGGGAGACAGAGAGAGAGCAAAAGAGAGGAGGGAGAGAGAGAGAACAATAGAGAGGGGGAAATAGAGAGAGCAAAAGAGAGGGGGAAAGAGAGAGAGCAAAAGAGAGGGGAGAGAGAGAGAGCAAAAGAGAGCATGGAGAATGAGCAAAAGAGAGGAGGGAGAGAGAGCAAAATAGAGGGGGAAAGAGAGAAAGCAAAGAGAGGGGGTTGGAGAGAGCAAAAGAGGGGTGAGAGAGCAAAAGAGAGATGGGAGAGCAAAAAAGGGGGGAGAAAGAGCAAAAGAGTGGAGCGAGAGCAAAAGAGGGGAGAGAGAGAGAGCAAAAAAAAGGGAAGAGAGAGAACAAAAGAGAGGGGGAGTGAGAGAGCAAAAGAGAGGGGGAATGAGAGAGCAAAAGAGAGGGGGAGAGAGAAAGCAAAAGAGAAGGGGGAGAGAAAGCAAAAGAAAGGGGGGGAGAGAAAGCAAAAGAGAGGCGGGAGAGAGAGCAAAAGAGAGGGGAGACAGAGAGAGAGCAAAAGAGAGGAGGGAGAGAGAGAGAACAATAGAGAGGGGGAAATAGAGAGAGCAAAAGAGAGGGGGAAAGATAGAGAGAGCAAAAGAGAGGGGAGAGAGAGAGAGCAAAAGAGAGCATGGAGAATGAGCAAAAGAGAGGAGGGAGAGAGAGCAAAATAGAGGGGGAAAGTGAGAAAGCAAAGAGAGGGGGTTGGAGAGAGCAAAAGAGGGGTGAGAGAGCAAAAGAGAGATGGGAGAGCAAAAAAGGGGGGAGAAAGAGCAAAAGAGTGGAGCGAGAGCAAAAGAGGGGAGAGAGAGAGAGCAAAAGAGAGGGAAGAGAGAGTAAAAGAGAGAGGAGAGAGAGCAAGAAAGAGAGCAAAAGAGAGGGGAGAGAGACAAAATAGAGAGGGGAGAGAGTGAGCAAAAGAGAGGGGGAGAGAGAGAACAAAAGAGAGGGGGAGTGAGAGAGCAAAAGAGAGGGGGAGTGAGAGAGCAAAAGAGAGGGGGAGAGAGAAAGCAAAAGAGAAGGGGGAGACAAAGCAAAAGAAAGGGGGGGAGAGAAAGCAAAAGAGAGGCGGGAGAGAGAGCAAAAGAGAGGGGAGACAGAGAGAGAGAGCAAAACAGAGGAGGGAGAGAGAGAGAACAATAGAGAGGGGGAAATAGAGAGAGCAAAAGAGAGGGGGAAAGAGAGAGAGCAAAAGAGAGGGGAGAGAGAGAGAGCAAAAGAGAGCATGGAGAATGAGCAAAAGAGAGGAGGGAGAGAGAGCAAAATAGAGGGGGAAAGAGAGAAAGCAAAGAGAGGGGGTTGGAGAGATCAAAAGAGGGGTGAGAGAGCAAAAGAGAGATGGGAGAGCAAAAAAGGGGGGAGAAAGAGCAAAAGAGTGGAGCGAGAGCAAAAGAGGGGAGAGAGAGAGAGCAAAAGAGAGGGAAGAGAGAGCAAAAGAGAGAGGAGAGAGAGCAAGAAAGAGAGCAAAAGAGAGGGGAGAGAGACAAAATAGAGAGGGGAGAGAGTGAGCAAAAGAGAGGGAGAGAGGGAGCAAAAGAGAGGGAGAGAGTGAGCAAAAGAGATTGAGAGAGAGAGCAAAAGAGGGGGAGAAAGAGAGCAAAAGAGGGGGGAGATAGAGCAAAAGAGGGGGGAGAGAGAGCAAAAAAGAGGGGAGAGAAAGCAAAAAAGAAGGTGGAAAGAGCAAAAAAGAAGGTGGAAAGAGCAAAAAAGTGGGGAGAGAGAGCAAAAAAAGAGGGAAGAAAGAGCAAAAGAGAGATGGGAGAGAAAGAGAGCAAAAGAGAGGGGGAGAGAGAAAGAGAGCAAAAGAGAGGGGGAAAGAGAGAAAGAGAGCAAAAGAGGGGGAGAGAGAGCGCAAAAGAGAGGGGGAGAGAGAGAGTGCAAAAAAGAGGGGGAAGAGAGAGAGAGAGAGCAAGGGGTGGGACCGCTGTACTTAAAAAAATTGGCCCGTGTACACGGGCTTTAGGACTAGTACATATATATTTGTGTTAATATGTGTATATACACATATTAACACATAAATATATATGTATATATTCATATACATATATATTAAAAAATGCTGCAATCGCTGCACTACTTACCTCCTTTGCTGATGTGATGGCATCAGAACAAGGCTCCCATAGGAGTATATGGAAGCGTGCAAGCTTGCGTTTGCATTGCGATTAACTTGTAATACCAGTGCACATTATCGTGCGTGCAAGCGATATTTAGCACTCCACTTGTAATCTGGCCCTGTGTATTTTACCTCCTGCTAAGGTAGGGTTCCCAAAATTCCCTTCTACAAAACCGGGGAAAATTGATATTTGACTGCAATGAGGGGGGTCTCACAGAATCGTACAGGCCGGTAATGGAGCCTGTGTATTGTAGTATCCTGCACTATACAGGTCAGTAATGGTGCCTGTGTATTATATTATCCTGCACTATACAGGTCAGTAATGGTGCCTGTATATTATTTTATCCTGCGCTATACAGGGCGGTAATGGTGCCTGTGTATTATATTATACTGCACTATACAGGTCAATAATGGTGCCTGTGTATTATATTATACTGCACTATACAGGCCGGTAATGGTGCCTGTGTATTATATTATCCTGCGCTATACAGGTCAGTAATGGTGCCTGTCTATTATATTATCTTGCACTATACAGGTAAGTAATGGTGCCTGTGTATTATATTATCCTGCACTATACAGGTCAGTAATGGTGCCTGTGTATTATATTATCCTGCACTATACAGGCTGGTAATGGTGCCTGGGTATTATATTATCCTGCACTATACAGGTCAGTTATCGTACCTGTGTATTATATTATCCCGCACTATACAGGTCAGTAATGGTGCCTGTGTATTATATTATCCCGCACTATACAGGTCGGTAATGATGCCTTTGTATTATGTTATCTTGCACTATACAGGCCAGTAATGGTGCCTGTGTATTATATTATCCTGCACTATACAGCTAAGTAATGGTGCCTATGTATTATATTATTCTGCGCTATACAGGTCAGTAATGGTGCCTGTGTATTATATTACCCTGCACTATACAGGTCAGTAATGGTGCCTGTGTATTATATTATCCTGCGCTATACAGGTCAGTAATGGTGCCTGTGTATTATATTATCCTGCGCTATACAGGTCAGTAATGGTGCCTGTGTATTATATTATACTCCACTATACAGGCAGATAATTGTGTCTCTGTATTATATTATCCTGCACTATACAGGTCAGTAATGGTGCCTGTGTATTATGTTATACTGCACTATACAGGCAGATAATGGTGTCTGTGTATTATATTATCCTGCACTATACAGGTCAGTAATGGTGCCTGTGTATTATATTATACTGCACTATACAGGCAGGTAATGGTGTCTGTGTATTATATTATCCTGCACTATACAGGCCGGTAATGGTGCCTGTATTTTATATTATCCTGCACTATACAAGTCAGTAATGGTGCCTGTGTATTATATTATCCTGCGCTATACAGGGCAGTAATGATGCCTGTGTATTATATTATCCTGCACTATACAGGTCAGTAATGGTGCCTGTGTATTATATTATACTGCACTATACAGGTCAGTAATGGTGCCTGTGTATTATATTATCCTGCACTATACAGGTCAGTAATGGTGCCTGTGTATTATAT
Organism: Bombina bombina; assembly: GCF_027579735.1. Taxonomy (NCBI): domain Eukaryota; kingdom Metazoa; phylum Chordata; class Amphibia; order Anura; family Bombinatoridae; genus Bombina; species Bombina bombina. The sequence goes on along the minus strand of NC_069499.1, from coordinate 1,321,553,860 downwards.
TATCCTGCACTATACAGGTCAGTAATGGTGCCTGTGTATTATATTATCCTGCACTATACAGGTCAGTAATGGTGCCTGTGTATTATATTATCCTGCACTATACAGGTCAGTAATGGTGCCTGTGTTTTATATTATCCTTTGCTATACAGGTCAGTAATGGTGCCTGTGTATTATATTGTCCTGCGCTATACAGGGTGGTAATGGTGCCTGTGTATTATATTATCCTGCGCTATACAGGCCTGTAATGGGGCCTTTGTATTATATTATCCTGCACTATACAAGTCAGTAATGGTGCCTGTGTATTATATTATACTGCACGATACAGGTCAGTAATGGTCCCTGTGTATTATAATATACTGCACTATACAGGTCAGTAATGGTCCCTGTGTATTATATTATACTGCACGATACAGGTCAGTAATGGTCCCTGTGTATTATAATATACTGCACTATACAGGTCAGTAATGGTGCCTGTGTATTATATTATCCTGCACTATACAGGTCAGTAATGGTGCCTGTGTTTTATATTATCCTGTGCTATACAGGTCAGTAATGGTGCCGGTGTATTATATTGTCCTGCGCTATACAGGGTGGTAATGGTGCCTGTGTATTATATTATCCTGCGCTATACAGGTCAGTAATGGTGCCGGTGTATTATATTATACTGCACTATACAGGTCAGTAATGGTGCCTGTGTATTATATTATACTGCACGATACAGGTCAGTAATGGTCCCTGTGTATTATAATATACTGCACTATACAGGTCAGTAATGGTGCCGGTGTATTATATTGTTCTGCGCTATACAGGTCAGTAATGGTGCCGGTGTATTATATTGTTCTGCGCTATACAGGTCAGTAATGGTGCCTGTGTATTATATTATACTGCACGATACAGGTCAGTAATGGTCCCTGTGTATTATAATATACTGCACTATACAGGTCAGTAATGGTGCCGGTGTATTATATTGTTCTGCGCTATACAGGTCAGTAATGGTGCCGGTGTATTATATTGATCTGCGCTATACAGGTCAGTAATGGTGCCGGTGTATTATATTGTTCTGCGCTATACAGGTCAGTAATGGTGCCGGTGTATTATATTGTTCTGCGCTATATAGGTCAGTAATGGTGCCGGTGTATTATATTGTTCTGCGCTATACAGGTCAGTAATGGTGCCGGTGTATTATATTGTTCTGCGCTATATAGGTCAGTAATGGTGCCGGTGTATTATATTGTTCTGCGCTATACAGGTCAGTAATGGTGCCGGTGTATTATATTGTTCTGCGCTATACAGGTCAGTAATGGTGCCGGTGTATTATATTGTTCTGCGCTATACAGGTCAGTAATGGTGCCGGTGTATTATAATATACTGCACTATACAGGTCAGTAATGGTGCCGGTGTATTATATTGTTCTGCGCTATACAGGTCAGTAATGGTGCCGGTGTATTATATTGTTCTGCGCTATATAGGTCAGTAATGATGCCGGTGTATTATATTGTTCTGCGCTATACAGGGTTGTAATGGTCCCTGTGTATTATAATATACTGCACTATACAGGTCAGTAATGGTGCCGGTGTATTATATTGTTCTGCGCTATATAGGTCAGTAATGGTCCCTGTGTATTATATTGTTCTGCGCTATACAGGTCAGTAATGGTGCCGGTGTATTATATTGTTCTGCGCTATACAGGTCAGTAATGGTCCCTGTGTATTATATTGTTCTGCGCTATACAGGTCAGTAATGGTGCCGGTGTATTATATTGTTCTGCGCTATACAGGTCAGTAATGGTGCCGGTGTATTATATTGTTCTGCGCTATATAGGTCAGTAATGGTGCCTGTGTATTATATTGTTCTGCGCTATATAGGTCAGTAATGGTGCCGGTGTATTATATTGTTCTGCGCTATATAGGTCAGTAATGATGCCGGTGTATTATATTGTTCTGCGCTATACAGGGTTGTAATGGTCCCTGTGTATTATAATATACTGCACTATACAGGTCAGTAATGGTGCCGGTGTATTATATTGTTCTGCGCTATATAGGTCAGTAATGGTCCCTGTGTATTATATTGTTCTGCGCTATACAGGTCAGTAATGGTGCCGGTGTATTATATTGTTCTGCGCTATATAGGTCAGTAATGGTGCCGGTGTATTATATTGTTCTGCGCTATACAGGTCAGTAATGGTGCCGGTGTATTATATTGTTCTGCGCTATACAGGTCAGAAATGGTGCCGGTGTATTATATTGTTCTGCGCTATACAGGTCAGTAATGGTGCCTGTGTATTATAATATACTGCACTATACAGGTCAGTAATGGTGCCGGTGTATTATATTGTTCTGCGCTATATAGGTCAGTAATGGTCCCTGTGTATTATATTGTTCTGCGCTATACAGGTCAGTAATGGTGCCGGTGTATTATATTGTTCTGCGCTATACAGGTCAGTAATGATGCCGGTGTATTATATTGTTCTGCGCTATACAGGTCAGTAATGGTGCCGGTGTATTATATTGTTCTGCGCTATACAGGTCAGTAATGGTGCCGGTGTATTATATTGTTCTGCGCTATACAGGTCAGTAATGATGCCGGTGTATTATATTGTTCTGCGCTATACAGTCAGTAATGGTGCCGGTGTATTATATTGTTCTGCGCTATACAGGTCAGTAATGATGCCGGTGTATTATATTGTTCTGCGCTATACAGGTCAGTAATGATGCCGGTGTATTATATTGTTCTGCGCTATACAGGTCAGTAATGGTGCCGGTGTATTATATTGTTCTGCGCTATACAGGTCAGTAATGGTGCCTGTGTATTATATTATACTGCACGATACAGGTCAATAATGGTCCCTGTGTATTATAATATACTGCACTATACAGGTCAGTAATGATGCCGGTGTATTATATTGTTCTGCGCTATACAGGTCAGTAATGATGCCGGTGTATTATATTGTTCTGCGCTATACAGGTCAGTAATGGTGCCGGTGTATTATATTGTTCTGCGCTATACAGGTCAGTAATGGTGCCGGTGTATTATATTGTTCTGCGCTATACAGGTCAGTAATGGTGCCGGTGTATTATATTGTTCTGCGCTATACAGGTCAGTAATGGTGCCGGTGTATTATATTGTTCTGCGCTATACAGGTCAGTAATGGTGCCGGTGTATTATATTGTTCTGCGCTATACAGGTCAGTAATGGTGCCGGTGTATTATATTGTTCTGCGCTATACAGGTCAGTAATGGTGCCGGTGTATTATATTGTTCTGCGCTATACAGGTCAGTAATGGTGCCGGTGTATTATATTGTTCTGCGCTATACAGGTCAGTAATGGTGCCGGTGTATTATATTGTTCTGCACTATACAGGTCAGTAATGGTGCCGGTGTATTATATTGTTCTGCGCTATATAGGTCAGTAATGGTCCCTGTGTATTATAGTCTCTTGCACTATACAGGTTGGTAATGCTGCCCTGATCTGTATATTTTATTATCCTGCATTATACAGGCCTCAATCACCTGGCAGGCCCAACCTGAAGTCACACTCACAGTAGCTATACAAGCTGCAGCTCCCAGCTTGACACTAAAATCACCAGCATAAATTGTAGCCAGAAGCTGATCGCCGAGCTCACCCAGCACGCGGCATCATGGGAAATGTAGTCTTATTGCACAGAGGCTCTACTGCTATGCTTAATGACCTCAACAACTTCACCCAGGTGCAGGGCGTTTAAAATGTCTCTTGTCAGCGGAAAAATGCCATGTTGGTGGGGGGAAATTCTTATTTGTAGCCAGGAGCATGTGCGTGTTTACATGATGTGTATGGTGGTGGTGGGTGTGTCTTTTAGCTGCAATCAGTTGTGGTATTTGCTCTTACTCACTGGCACTGGGTTTTCAAGCAATATATTATAAATCATTTTTTTTTTTTAAATGTGCAATAATAAAAACCGGGATGTATGGCAATCCCAAGTTAAAGGGACAGTCAAGTCCAAAATAAACTTTTATGATTCAGATATGGCATGTAATTTTAAACAACTTTCCAATTTACTTTTATCACCAATTTTGCTTTGTTCTCTTGGTATTCTTAGTTGAAAGCTAAACCTAGGTAGGCTCATATGCTAATTTCTTAGACCTTAAAGGCTGACTCTAATCTGAATGTATTTTGACCAATAGAGGGTGTTAGTTCATGTGTGTCATATAGATAACATTGAGCTCATGCACGTGAAGTTACCTAGGAGTCAGCACTGACTGGCTAAAATGCAAGTCTGTCAAAAGAAATGAAATAAGGGGGCAGTTTGCAGAGGCTTAGATACAAGGTAATCACAGAGGTAAAACATGTATTATTATAACTGTGTTGGTTATGCAAAACTGGGGAATGGGTAATAACATAAATTATGGTTACCTGATAATTTAATTTTTTTTCCGTGGAAAAGAGTCCACAGCCGCATTCATTGCTTGTGGGAAATAAGAACCTGGCCACCAGGAGGAGGCAAAGACACACCAGCCAAAAGGTCAAATTCTCCACCCACTTCCCCTATCCCCCAGTCATTCTGCCGAGGAACAAGGATTAATGGAAGAAATATCAAGGTGAAAGGGTGCCAGAAGACTATACACGAAAAACGCGTCAAAAAACAGGCGGGGGGCTGTGGACTCTTTCCCACGGAAGAAAATGAAATTATCAGGTAAGCATAATTTATGTTTTTCTTCCTAATGGGAAAGAGTCCACAGCTGCATTCATTACTTCTGGGAAAATTATACCCAAGCCAAAGAGGACACTGAATGCCAAGAACGGGGGGGTAAGAGGCGGCCTAATCTGAGGGCACCAGGACTGACCCACATCCCATAAATAAAAAAGTCCTGCTTCATCCAAAAGCAGTGAGCAAAAACATGAAGAAAAAAAAAAGGGCCCCAAGGACACAAACGACAGTCCCAAGCCTGGGTAAAAACCACATGCAACACCACCGAGCCAACAGGACTCGAAGCGCACTATCGCCCAAAGGCAGATCCCATACACACGCCCCCATAAGGGAACCCAGACCAACAACTCCCGAAAGGAAGAAGCAAGGTAGAGGGATAACTAACCAGATCCCTGATGTCCAAAAGACAGATCAAACTAGCTCGGGAGACTCCAGAAAGCCTCACTAGATGTTAGAAAAAAGGGCATCATCAGCCAAACGCGACTAAGTCTGAGACCGAAAGAGAAACAGAAAACCACACAGATGACTAAGTAGCACGTTATAATGCAGCCACAGATAGAGGGAAAAAAACCCCTTGTCCAGCTCCCCAACTGGAGGGAAACAAGGAGTTCACCTTAAACCGAAAAAGAGACTGAGGCGCCTCCCTACGAGAACCCCGCAGCTCGGGAGAAAAGGAACCAGCAAAAACAAAGTTCCTAGACAAAACACCCCTCCATGGAGGGAAAATTCAGAGATCCAAACCCCCCCCCCCCCGAGAGCTCAGAGAGCACCTCAACAGGGACCCACTGCATCCAAAAGAAACAAAGGCATCTGAAAAGTCAAAAGATGACCAGAACCACAGTTTAGGATCCTGAGATAAACAGGGAGGTCCTCAACTACCGCAGAATCGCCACAACGAGGACCGCCCACACACGGAAAGACCAACCTGTCAATGACAGTGAAAAGTCCAGGGACTCCTTGAACGAGAGGGAGGAAACACAACCAGCCACCTCGAAAGAGTGTGACCAGAAACACGGGGAGAGTCCCACCAGAACCAGAGGAACACCGAACCCAGAAGTCCATCTCCATCCCTGAACCAGGGACAAATAGGAACACACCCCCCAGAGAGAAAAAAGTCCCCCAAGGGAAGATGGAGGACAAGGGAAACCTTGCCCCCCCTGACACAAAACTCGACACAGGAGTCAAAACGAAACGAAAATGAGCCAGCCCCCAAAGGAGCAGAGACTACCCGAGGTAGCAATCTCGGGGCCCCACAACAGATACCGGAGTGGAAGATATGAGGACAAAGTGACCCTTACCAAGGCACTACACAGGAATGCTGATGCAAGGTCAGAGCACCAGAACAACAGACCCCAAAGGAAGTCCAGAACACATTCCCTCACAGAAAACAAAGGAAGGGGACCAGGCTCTCTAAAGAGAGAAAAAGAAGAACCACTTCCAGACGCAACCGAAATACCAGAGGGAAAAACCGGGACAAGCATAGACAGAGCTATACCAACACCACCCGGAACCCCATCCCAATCCCAGATCCATAAAAAGACCAGAAGAAGAGGACCCCGACCAAAATTCCAGTCAGACACTCCTCACCCGAGGAAGGAACCCGAAAAAAACGGGAACTCTAGCAAAGCCCTAAGAAAAGGACCGCGAAAAAAAGCAGAACCGATCTCAAAGCGATAGAACCCATGAAACAGAGCTAAACTCTGCGACATTCAGAAACTAGGGTCCCACGTCGGCGCCCGACCCTAAGAGGGTGGATACAATTCTGGAAAAAAACAGAACCAGAACTGAAATGAAACAAGCGACCCAAATAAAACTGGGTTCCAGCTAGAAGAGACCTCCAGCAGTGAAGAAGGCGAAACAGGCCGCAGTGTGGCAAGTCACAGGCTAGCCACCCCAAAGCACTGCTGCCGGATCACAGAGAATGCAGGCTTGATCCCGCTATGTCTCGCATACCAATCAAGCGCTCCAGCGCTAATCCACAAAGAGGATCCATTAAAAGCGGAACAAAACGAGGTCCAGAGACCCTAGGAGTCTAAACCACCCAAAGGGTAGCAAGAAGACCAAGGTTCAAAAACCGTCTTAGTGGAGCAGACCCTGCCCCCCTGAAAGGAGAGCCAGAGCGATGCGGCGGAAGCCACTGACCAAGCCCCGGGAACAGAGTGGCACGCCCAATCTCTCCCAGTATGCGAACCCAAAGGTCCGGATGTAGATGTATAGTGTAGTTTGTGAAAACAAACAATAAAACACTCAAGGTCACGCCGGACCCACCAGGTGCAACATGCGTCATTGATAACTCAACAAAGTGCATACAAACTCCGGACCAAACAGTCCGCGAACAACTTCCAAGGAAGTAATAAAAAGCAAGTCCATCACAGAAATTCCCAAAGGAATAATCAAATAAAAAAATATCCTAACCTGGTGAAAGAAAATAAGGCAGCCCGAAGGCATTCGCCAAAAAAACTCTGGGAAAGGACACGACCGACCGACCGACAGGAGACATCCCCAATAGTCTAGCTCGAAGCACCATTTGAGGACACATTCCCCGACTGATAGAGGAGAGGGTCCCCCAATAAGTCGAAAAGACGACAGAGTAGAACGTGCAACCATGCGATCCGATAGCGAAACTTGAAACATGGAGGAATATTCACCCCCGGAGGAGACTGAATAGACCCACCCGAAGTCTGGTCACCCATGATAATCGGGCAAGAACACAGCCATGCAGAAACCTCCGCTCCTGCAAGTGAACCAGAGCCATCAATATATTGAAGCGGAAATGACCCACCATCTCCAGGGGAAACAAACCACCCTGTGCGGAGAGAGAATTAACATTAGGGTTACTTTCAAATGTAGAGGAAGGGTGCTGTTGGGAATCCGCCGTTTGAGGGACAGAGCCCCCAGAGGCAGATGGCTCAATAGGCCCCTGGTTCCCCAAGCCCGAGGAACCAGGCACTCTAAGAAGGCACAAGAGACAGGACTGATAAACTTGCGTCAGTGGGGCTGAAGCACCTTCCTCACAAGAGGAAGAATCGGAATCAGAAACAATGACAGTCTCAGCTTCAGAATCCTCCATGGTTAAAACCAAAGAGAAAAATAGGACTATGTAAAAAAAAAACGAATGGCACCTGACACACACAATGGCTGGGGCACTCACCACCTCCTATGACCAGACCCAAACGAAGCAGAAAGTCTTCATCTCTGCACGGTCAGGAATGCGGAAGAGTAAAAACCCAGCGTAACAACGCCCGGTTATAAGGTAAACCGTAAAGTCCAAAAAATGCAACAACTAGGCCCCACTAAACCCTTCAAACAATTCTCCTGTCTCAGCCCCAGAGCCAATACCCACTACACAAAGCAGGGAGATCACATAAGAAACATGATTAAGGAACCCCACCCTGTTCACAAATCCCCCCTAAGGAAGGAATTTTCCCATGATTCCCAGATCCGTAAAGAGGAGTCTCACTGAGACCCATACCTATCTGTCACATAACATTCAAATTGATAAAATGAAACAATCTTACTGGAATCTACGCCGTGCAACAGGAACATGGCCCTTCAAGTGTGACGGATAGTAGCATCGCCTCCGTCATGGACTTGAGAGAAGACAGCAGGTAGCGAAGTGAAGGATCGGCAACGCCAAGTGCTAGAGGAGCTGTTAATACGAGTCGGGATGATGTCGCAGAGAGAACTCCCACTGCATCTCTGGACTCTATCATTTGCTCAGGCCCTCACTGAGAGACTAACAGGACTACTTAAAACTCCTGTCCTATTGCGAAGAGTACTACCCTCCTTTAGAGACACACATAAAAATTTATAAAAGTACTTTCTTTAAAAAATAAAACTTCTGACTCTTCTCTGCCAACCTCCTGGGACGAAAGGCAAAGAAGGACTGGGGGATAGGGGAAGTGGGAGGAGTATTTGAGCATTTGGCTGGTGTTTCTTTGCCTCCTCCTGATGGCCAGGTTCTTATTTTCCACAAGTAATGAATGCGGCTGTGGACTCTTTCCCATTAGGAAGAAAAAAGGGATTATCTAGCTTTTTAAACAACAAAAATTCTGGTGTTGACTGTCCCTTTAAGGGGTTAAACACATTATTACAGTCAGCACCACACTACTGGTCCCTAGCGGAACACTGAGTCAATCAGAAGCAGCATATGCGCAAAGCCACCAATCAGTGTTCACCTTAGGAAGGACAACGTAAGGACATTGAAGTTTATTTTTATAATGCGTTTAACCCGTTTGAGAAGGCTAAACACTTCTTCAAGCAATAACATAGTACTAAAATGCTTTAGCACATTGGATCATTTCATTATTGTTCCTTTATGTCTATTTAAAGTAACTTTGAACTCAAAATACTTTTAGGGCTAGTTACGAGTTGAGCACAAAATATTGTTTACGCTAAAGCGATATCTGCGCTCAACTGAGTAATACACATTAGGGTGTGCTGCTATTACGAGTTAGGTGAAATGAGAACGTTGCCTCGCATCCGCATTGCACGGAAGCATTGCGCTCATGAGAGGGCACTTCCATAGGCTCCAATGGGAGCGTCATTCTCATGCGGTGAGACACGATATGAGAACATGGAACAGCAAAGGAGGTCAGTCATGCAGCGATGGGCAGCAAATGTAACTATATACAGTATGTATATGAATATGTATATACACATATTTACACATAAATATATATGTATATATTCATATATATTTACAAGGAACACACAGTTCACATAGACCATGATGTAAAGCCACTTTTCACTGACGTATTTTCTAACACCCCACAGCTACCGACTTAAGCCCCCAAAAACTGCTAAGTGCAGTTTAAAAAATAAATGCTACTTTTAAAAAAAAAAAAAAAAAAGAAAACTAACTGAACCCATTTTTTTTTCTTTCATGATTCAGATAGAGCATGCAATTTTAAGCTACTTTCTAATTTACTCCTATTATCAATTTTTCTTTGTTCTCTCACTATCTTTGTTTGAAAAAGCAGGAATGTAAGCTTACGAGCCAGCCCATCTTTAGTTCAGCACCTGGGTAGCGCTTGCTGACTGGTAGCTAAAAGTAGCCAACAATCATCAAGTGCTATCCAGGGTCTGAACCAAAATGGGGTTGACTGCTATGCTTACATTCCTGCTTTTTCAAATAAAGATACCAAGAGAAAGAAGAGACATTGATAATAGAAGTAATTTAGAAAGATGCCTAAAATTGGGTTCAGTACCCCTTTAAGTTTGGGGGCATTTGGGGGACATTTATAAAATTAAAGGGACATGAAACCAAAAGCTTTTCTTTCATGATTTAGGTAGAACATACCATTTTAAACAACTTTCCAGTTTACTTTTCAAATGTGCTTCATTCTCTTTGTATCATTTAGTGAAGAAGTAGCAATGCACTACTGGTTTCTAACTGAACACATGGCTGACCCAATGACAATCGGTATATATATGCAGCCACCAATCAACAGCTAGAACATAGGTTATTTGCTGCTCCTTAGCTTACCTAGATAAACCTTTCAGCAAAGGATAACAAAAGAAGGAAGCAAATTAAATAATAGAAGAAAATTGCAAAGTTGTTTAAAATTGTATGTTCTTTCTAAACCATGAATGTCGAATTATGACTTTACTGTCCCTTTAACCAGAGTTCTATCTGATCTCTGGATAATTTTATAAACGTTAATTGCTATCGCAAGCTCGCGGTAGCAATAACCAGCCACTTGTAATGGCTGGTTATTTAACGCGTGCCCGCAAACGGGCAAATTTGCCCATTTGCAGGTGCGAGATAAATTAGCGCTCCACTTGTAATCTAGCCCTATATATTTTAGCCAGAGTAAAGGTTTAGTTAAAACTGTTTAAATTGATGATGAATCTGTCAGTACAAACATTTGTAAACAACTGACACCAGCAATAGTAATAGGCACCATTGCTAAGTCATCTTAACCCCTTGAATGTAAGAGAATCATAGATAACGTAATGGTAAACTCTTCCCTTTAAAAAAACAAACAAACAGATCTGTAATATTAGTGATATTTTAGATGGAGTTTAGTTTATCAGATGTAATATTGATGCACTATAACTTACTATTTAATATAGATCTGAAATTCAAATTCCCCCGCACTTCGCTGCCCACTTCAAAAGTAAATTTTTCTTGAGCTAATGGTTTAAACTGTTCTCCAATCAGCGCTCTCCCCTTAAGGCACTTTTGTTGTAGCTAGAGCTACTTTAATATAGAAATAATTGACAATGAGATTCTTACACTGCGATGTCACAAGTGGTTAAATCTCGGCTTATCTCTGTGACATCCTTGTTGCAAGACTGTGGTCTGTCATCTCATGGACGCTAAATTTGCGTCTTATTAAAGTATCCATTGTTCGCTGACTGATACCGCCCATATGCTGTATCGGTTGATAGTTAGAAATCTCCACAAGGATGAGTTTAAAACAAAAAAAAAAATAAAAACAAATACATTTTAAAATATTTTTAGTTGCAACAAGTTTAATGTGTCTTTAAAATTAGGGTTTGATTATCCCCTTAGTTTCTAAATAAGGCTACAGAGCATTACTTTACTGACCCATAATGCAGCCAAAGGGTTAACTGACCTTGACATATGCAACATGTGAAAATGCACCATTTGAAATACAGACATTTCAAAAAGGCGACCTTTAGAATCAGTGACTTTTAAGCAAGCAACATTTAAATGCCACTTTATCGTTGCCAACATATTTAACAGTAACATGCTCAGAGGGGCAGGGAAGCTTTTGAACACTCAAGTAAACAGACATACAGAGACATGCAATGAACAGATGACAGGAACATTGCGGAAAGACAAGTTAGACAAACAGAATATAACAGACACATGCAGGTGCGGGGAGATGCTACAAAAAGGATATAAAAAAATAAGACAGTGTTGTAGTGTTTTGTGACCACTCACTAAGTTGCTGTATGATCTACAACACAGCAGTGCCCTCTGAACACGATTACCAATGTCATTTTGTGACATTTTTATCATTTACATTTTTAAACATTCTGATAAATATGTTTCACAGTTTGTGATTTTATTTATTTGTTATTCGATAAGAAAACAAATGCTTATCATGTGAACTGAGCAAGCATGGAAACAATAAGTTGTGCGTTAGGCCAAGATAAAACTGATAAGCAAAAAGCTGTTTGAAACTTGTGCAAAGCATCAGTGGTTTATGTGTTTTTAAACAACTTGAAAACCACATGGTAATTGATTAAAATAATTGATTAGAAAGGCGAAGAGAAATTACATAATGTAACGGCTAGATTACGAGTTTTGCGGTAAGATGAAAAAGCAGCGTTAACAGGTCCTAACGCTGCTTTTTCACTACCTCTGCTATTACGAGTCTTGCAGGTTTAGGGGCACCGCACACTTTTTTGGCCTTACCGCAAACCGACTTATATAAACTTCGTAAACCCTTTTTTCTATGGGACTTCCATAGCACTGGTATTACGAGTTTGTCCTAGGAGGCCAAAAAGTGAGCGGTACACCCTCTACCTCCAAGATTCCTAAGGCATTCTAAAGTCAGTAGTTATGAGTTTTACACTACAACGCCATAGCATAAAACTCATAACTAAAGTGCTAAATAGTACACTAACATCCATAAATTACCTATTAACCCTTAAACCGAGGCCCTCCCACATCGCAAACACTATAATACATTTTTTAACCCCTAATCTGCCGCTCCGGACATCGCCGCCACTATAATAAACATATTAACCCCTAAACCACCGCACTCCCGCCTCTCAAACACTAGTTAAATATTATTAACCCCTAATCTGCCGTCCCTAACATCGCCGCCACCTACATTATACTTATTAACCCCTAATCTGCTGCCCCTAACATCGCCGCAACCTACATTATACTTATTAACCCCTAATCTGCCGTCCCCATGGTCGCCGCCACTATTCTAAATTTATTAACCCTTTAAACCTAAGTCTAACCCTAATCCTAACACCCCCTAACAAATATAATTTAAATAAATCTAAATAAAATTAATATCATTAACTAAATTATTCCTTTTTAAAACTAAATACTATACCTATAAAATAAACCCTAAGCTAGCTACAATATAACTAATAGTTACATTGTAGCTAGCTTAGGGTTTATTTTTATTTTACAGGCAAGTTTATATTTATTTTAACTAGGTAGAATAGTAAATAAATAGTTATTAACTATTTACTAACTACCTAGCTAAAATAAATACAAATTTACCTGTAAAATAAAACCTAATCTATGTTACAATAACACCTAACACTACACTACAATTAAATGAATTCCCTAAATTAAAAACAATTAAATAAATTAATTTAGCTAAATCACAACAAAAACCCCCACTAAATTACAGAAAATAAAAATCAAATTACAAGATATTTAAACTAATTACACCTAATCTAAAAGCCCTATAAAAATAAAAAAAATAAAAAAAAACCCTAGCCTAAACTAAACTATCAATAGCCCTTAAAAGGGCCTTTTGCGGGGATTGCCCCAAAGAAATCAGCTCTTTTACCTTTTAAAAAAAATACAAACAACCCCCCAACAGTAAAACCCACCACCCACACAACCAACCCCCCAAATAAAAGCCTAACTAAAAAAACCTAAGCTCCCCATTGCCCTGAAAAGGGCATTTGGATGGGCATTGCCCTTAAAAGGGCATTTAGCTCTATTGCTGCCCAAAGCCCTAACCTAAAAAATAAACCCACCCAATACACCCTTAAAATAATCCTAACACTAACCCCTGAAGATTCACTTACCGGGAGAAGTCTTCATCCAAGCGGCAAGATGTCCTCAAGGAAGCCGGCAGAAGTGGGCTGCGTTACTGAGATTTACGCTGCTTTTTGGCAGGTGTTAGACTTTTTCTCAGCCGGCTCTTACCATTGATGTCTATAGGGAAATTGTGCACAAGCACGTACGACCAGCTCATCGCTGACTTAAGTAGCGCTGGTATTGGAGTGCGTTATGGAACTCAATTTTGCTCTACGCTCACTTCTTGTCTTTTAACGCCGGGTTTGTAAAAACCCGTAATACAAGTACTGTAGGTAAGTGAGCGGTGAGAAAAAAACTGCTTGTTAGCACCGCACAGCTCATAAAGCAAAACTCATAATCTGGCCGTAAATTTCCATACTTAGGGCCAGATTATAAGTGGAGTGCAATATATCACTTTCACTGAAGCGATATTTGCGCTCCTCTTTGTAATACCAGAGAACACCAATGTGCACTGGTATTACAGGTTATGTGCAATGCCAAAGCGACCCCGCGTTAGTATTGCACGGAAGAATTGTGCTCATGAGAGTGTGCTTCCATAGGCTCCAATGGGAGCCTCGTTCTGATGCTGGCAGAGACGGCATCAGAACCTCACGCAGCGAAGGGGTAAGTACTAGTGCAGTGATGGCAGCATATTTTTAAATATATATGTATATGACTATATACATATATATTTATGTGCTAATATGTGTATATACACATATTAACACATAAATATATATGTATGTTGCCATATACATATTTATTTACTGGGAACACACAGTTCCCATAGACCGCAATGTGCCGTTTTTTTTTTAACACCCCACTCCCACCAGGGCCACCAACTTCAGACCCTAAAAACTGTCTAGTGCAGTTGTTTTTAATGAAAAAAATGCTCTCTATATTTGGGGCACTTTTAGAAAATTAACCAGAGATCGCGGGAGCAATAACTAGCTACTTGTAATGGCTGGTTAATTATCACACCCTCAAACTGACAAATTTGCCGTTTGCGGGTGGCCTTAAAGCGTAAGTCAATCCTAGCGTTTGTGAAACGCTACTATTGACCACTGAAACAAATAAAGAGGACGTTCATTTATGAAGTATAAAGAAAGCTCCTTTATTTGTTTCAGGCGTTTGCCGCACTGAGCTGCTCAGGCAGCCCACGGCAGAACGATTTATTGCTTGAGAGATGAAAGTCCCCTTTATTTGTTCCAAAGGTCAATCCTAGCGTTTCACAAATGCTAAGATTGTCTTTCACTTTAAGGGGTATATTTATTAATGTGCGAGCGGACATGATACAATGTAACGTATCATGTCCGCTGCACATCGATAAATGCAGACAGCATTCATTGTCGGCATTTATCATTGCACCAGCAGTTCTTGTGAACTGCAGGTGCAATGCCGCCCCATGCAGATTTGCAGCCAATCGGTCGCTAGCATGGTGTGTCAATCAACCCGATCGGGTTGATTTCTGTCCGCGGCCTCAGAGCAGGCAGACAAGTTAGGGAGCAGCGGTCTTTAGACTTCTATACGGAGCTTGATAAATTGGCCCCTTTGTGTTTAATTATTTTTCCAAAAACATTTAAGCAGAATAATTCTATTGCTATGTAATATTTCTATGATACTTCACATATACATAAAACTTACCTCATGAACATACAGGATTCATTAGAGTTTCAAAGTGGCTAATATTTTTGTAAAAACGGTCTTTGCTCAGAGACGGTACTTTTGTTAAATCCATAGCACTTGCTTTTACATGAAAAGAAAAAAAAACTTTATAGACATGTAAGACTTTTTTAATGCATGACACAAAATGTGTGACTCCCTGTCTCTTTAAAGGGATAGAAAGGTCAAAACTGAAATGTGCATGGGTACATTTCAATTTTAAATCAAATTAAAGGAAAATTAAACTTTGTTTTGTGTAAAAATGGTGCCACATTCACTAGAGGGGACAAAAATAAAATTCAATAACCTAGATTTTCTTTAAAATACTGTAATTTGCTTAAAACAGCTGATTTACCGGTCACAGAATTTGCATTTCAGCCACTTCAGGGCGTGTGTAGTACAAGCACAATTTTACACCACTTAAAGGGACACTGAACCCAATTTTTTTCTTTCATGATTCAGATAGAGCATGCCATTTTAAGCAACTTTTTAATTTACTCCTATTATCAAATTTTCTTTGTTCTCTTGCTATCTTTATTTGAAAAAGAAGGCATCTTTTTTCTTGGTTTATAACGCTGGACAGCACTTTTTTATTGATGGGTGAATTTATGCACCAATCAGCAAGGTCAACCCAGGTTGTTCACCAAAAATGGGCCGGCATCTAAACTTACATTCTTGCATTTCAAATAAAGATACCAAGAGAATAAAGAAAATTTGATAATAGGAGTAAATTAGAAAGTTGCTTAAAATGCCATGCTCTATCTAAATCACAAAAGAAGTTTGGGTTCAGTGTCCCTTTAAGAGGTGTTTACTGTCCCTGTGAAATGCAATAACTAAATATGAAATTTTATACTACTGGGAAATAACTCTCTAGAGTTAGGGCCCCTCTTAGCATTTGAGGGGCTCTGGGCAAGGCAAATAAATTTGTGGGACCCTCAGCCCAGCCTCCTTATTCAACCTCTCCCTTTATACCCAGCCACAGTGGACCTACTCAACAGCGAGCTCTGGTGCAAACTTTATTTTGGGCCCCCTAAAGGTATCTTTGTATTAAAGGGACAGTCAAGTAAAAAAAAAACTTTCATGATTTAAATAGGGAATGTGATTTTAAACAACTTTCCAATACTTTTATCACCAAATTTGCTTTGTTTTCTTGGTATTCTTAGTTTAAAGCTAAATTTAGGAGGTTCATATGCTAATTTCTTAGACCTTGAAGACTGCCTCTAATCTGAATGCATTTTGACCACTAGAGGGCATTAGTTCATGTGTTACATATAGATCATGTACGTGAAGTGACCTAGGAGTGAGCACTGATTGTCTAAAATGCAATTCTGTCAAAAGAACTGAAATAAGGGGGCAGTTTGCAGAAGCATAGCTACAAGGTAATCACAGAAGTAAAAAGTGTATTTCTATAACAGTGTTGGTTATGCAAAACTGGGGAATGGGTAATAAAGGGATTATCTTTCTTTTTAAACAACAAAAATTCTTGTGTTTACTGTCCCTTTAAGCAATAGTAATAAAATACATGCTGCTCTGTATAATAATTTTGAGGATATATATGCACTACTGAAAGGCTCCCCTGCATTAGGATTGTATACATTATGCACATGTGTAGACTGGCTGCTATGCCCCCCAGCACCTGCACCTGCTGCACCAATGGTAGTTCTGCTCCTGATGCCCAGTCCATTGTATGGCTCACCTGGTCCCAACATTCAGTGTTACTTATATAAAGAATAATACTATCTATTAAACCGCCTGATACCATAAGCACTTCTTCCTAAACTAAATACACTAAATAATGGCTGTACATTGCACCTTCTCATACCCTCACTCCTGACAGTGTAGACTCACAAAGCACTGGCCTCAGGGTGGGTGCCCCTCTTGCTCTGCCCAGAAGGCAAGCCTGTCTGGAGTGATAGGGTAAACATCCCTGTGGGGTCTACTGCCTCAGATATACTTTGCAGAATTGTGTAAAACTAAAATGGAACATCAATAGCCCCAAATATCTGCAGTTATGGAAACAAAGCTTTGAAAGTCAGATCTTACATTGGATAGCATCAAGCATTTCTTAGACTCACCAGGATGCGCTTTAAATGTATTCTCAGTTGATCCTACAACAAAGATATAAAATATCAAATAATTTTATATCCCCAGTAGCACATTTTTGAATTGCTTTCTGCTCCTTTTTGATAACTATTTCTTATGAATTGTCAAAATAAAAAAGCCCCCAGACTATAAATGTTCTTGTGAAGTCCCTGTGACTTCCTGACAAGACTGTAAATGAATATGCCAAAAGGCTTATATTTTGCACATTAAAAAGAAAATGCATCTGCTATTTTAAAAGCAGGTTAAATTTTTTTATAGATTACAGTCCTTAAGATAAACAAAATAGAAAAAATCATAATTCAAGTATTAAATCGTTGGCTGTTAGAAGTAAATGATTGTAGTCCTCTCTGGTAGGCAATTACATTAACCATATTCTGTTTCTGTTTACAAACTTTTTTTAGATAGGATGACAGATAGATGTAATAGTATATCTACTGGAGTGACAGGAGCAAAATAAATAAGGGACTTTAAACACATATCATGCACCTCCCTCTGATTATGGGTGCCACCATTCTGGAATCTAGGTTAAGGTCGCCACCTTTAGTTCAGGCCAAACCCGAACACTCTTGTTCCTTTGTAAGGGATGGAAAACTTTTCATGATTCCATAAACAAATGATTAATCAATAGTCAAGGTATTAGCAGTTTATATTACCACTTTGCTTATTAAGGAACATATATATACAGTATGCAAATATTAGTTTAGTATGTATACATGAAAATGCCTTTAAGTTACACTGTTTCACATATATTTCTGCTGCCACTGTTTTTGCTCTGCTATCTGTACACAGACAGCGTTTTTATCTCGAAGGTGGAAGGGGGGTCACATTCCAATGCGTCTGAAAAACTGTCTGTGAGAGAATATACACTTTATTTTGAGAAGTTTTCCAGCCATTAAAACAATTGCTACAAAATTTGGTCGACATAACACTTAGACACGCCTGCAAAATAAGGGCCAGATTACGAGTGGATCAATAACAGTTATGCAAAAAGGAAGTTTATTGTGGGTTTTTGTGTGCGTTTCTCTAGTATTTCAAGTTAAAAGTAAACGCATTTGCTTGAGAGCAACTGTTAATAGTTAATGCTCGTTGGGATAGCGTGTGCTCTGGTTAACTGTTTCGTGAAACAAAAAAGTGGAACAAAATACATCAAAAATACATTACAAAGTATATTACACTCATAATAACACTATCTAATTGAAATGATTAAAATAAAACATATTGCACAAGACAAAAATTATGAAGGCTCAAAGATATGAGGTCTCAGGCAAGCAAAGTGAATTGGAGCCCTTTGCAGTTAAGTAGTTGAAAACATTTAAAAATATATTTATGCAATATTCATATTTTAAAAAAAGTGTTATACTGTGTACTTACTGTAAATATTTAACATTACAATGTACTTCATATAGGGGAATATGTTCTGTGTATTTTTTTTTTATTATTTTTTTTTTTTAAAGAAAGGCATACTGTCACATGCAGCGCCTAACTTGGATGTGTCTGAAGACTTGGAGCTTGACTACCCTACGTTTCTCGTCCAACTGAAGCTTGTTTGGAGTTTCTAGCAGAGGAGCGCAGCTATTCATATACCCTTGGACCGAAGATCCATGATTCTCTACCGGGAGTGGCCATCCTCTGCGACCGAGCGTTCAGTTTCGGGAGGGACGCATATAGAGCGGTGAGGGAGGAAGGGGACACCCGCCTAGCCAACCAGATCAGCCAAATCAACCCTAGCAATCAATGGGGTGACAGATGTCGCAGCCAGATCGCCCTCACATCCATGTTCTGTGTATTTTTAAATACATATTCAAATATATATATGTATATATCTTTACCTATATATAATCATGTATACATAATGGTATATATATATATATATATATATATTTATATATTATACCAAAATACCATTAGATATAAATAGAAATATGTATTTATGAATAAATAGAACATATTCTGCTATGTGAAGAACATTGGAATGTGAAATATTTTTTCATGTCTGGTTAGTACACTTGGGAATATGCGATCGGGATTGCGCACAGCTAGGGTGTTTTCCACTTTTTTCGTTTAATTGACTTTTATGGGTAAATACGTTATCGCGAATGAAATATTCGAAGTTTGGCCTTTTACGTGTGCTGTGTTAGCGGGCGAGCGAAATAGTTTACATTCGTCTTCTAATACAAGCGCTTTGCGATGCGAGTAAAAAGCTTACTTCTAGTGGAGTCAGTGCTTGAGCAGGACCTTTAAATGCTGCTCCACTTGTAATCTGGCTCAAACTTTTTTAATTATTAGAATTATTAAGGGGGTTGACTAGATTGAAGGAGACAACATCTGAGAGTGAAACTCCTGTCCATAGTCATTCTTCTGCCCACTCTTATACACTGATAGAAGAAACCTTCCCCTGGGTGACCTTAATCTGAAACCCGTCCTCTATCCCTGAGGATCCTGTACAGTTAGAGACCAGGCTTTATGAAAAAGGCTTAATTTGCCATTGTGATTTAGGAGTGGAGGAAGATTTTTTGGACTGTTAAAACTTGTTCCATGAAGGACTAGCTTTCCAGGAAGATCTGAAAGAGTCCTTGTTTCTAATTAGAGGAGAAGGATCATTGGTTCCTTAACTGACAAAAGGAACGAAAATGGTTTGAAAATTTACCTTTTCCCCTTAGACTTGTCTTGAGGAATAAAAGCTCCTTTACCTCTAGTAACAGTAAAAATTATAGCGTCTAAATCAGGACCAAATAAAATCTTTCCCTTAAAAGGAGTAAGCAGTCTAGACTTAGAAATCATATCAGCAGAGCAAGATTTGAGCCACAATACTCTCCTTGTCAAGACTGACAGAGCCATGTTTTTTGGCATTCAACTTGACATCACAAATAAAGGCTTTTGCAGAACTAATTTGTTTCAAACAAGATTTGAAATCTTCAGCAAATCTGTTCAGATAAATTGTTACATCAAAGTGTCGTAGCTGCTGCCACACAAGCAATACTAATTGCTGGTTTAAATAAATATCCTGCTTGAATAAAGGCCCCTCTGAGGAAAGACCCAATTTCCTGTCCATAGGGTCTTTAAAAGAGGTACTATTCTTTGGAGGAATACTAGCCCTTCTTGCAAGAGTAGAAATAGCACTGCCTACATTTGGAATTGTTTCCCAAAGCTCCACACTAGTAGTAGGAAAAGGGAACATCTTTTTAAAAGCAGAAGTTGGATTTGTTGGAAGACCATTGCACCATTCAGTTGAGTCTTTACAGCAGATTTAGAAGTGTATGTTACATCAGATAAAAGCTGCTTCTTGGAGACTTTCTTGTGCTTACTTGGAGGAGGCATAGCTGCCATCATCTCAGATACAGTAGAATGCATATCATTTCTAAAATCTGGAGAAAATCCTGAAGAACTCCCTTGGACTATACAAATACAAGAAGGACAGACTCCTTTAGAGGCAAGAGCAGCAAAAAAATAAAACTGATTAGCTGGAGGTGTGAAAGGATTTAATTGCAAAATATACATTTAACATTAGGGACAATTCCAGAATGCTCCATGAATAATGACAAATTAACCTCTCCAGAGCCAACATTTATATAAGATAGAATGGTATTCAAAGGCGGGAGCACAAACACAGTAACAAGAATCAGCGTTTACTACTGTGTAGAAAAAGTCGGAATGCACAAAATAAAGTTTATATTATAATTAATCACCAGGGAGCACGATAAATAACCAGAGTGTCGGGATCATGCTATAAAATACAAAAAAAAAAATATAATAAAAAATAGTGGACACAGTAATACAAAATAATAGAAAAAGGAGCATGCAAACTACGCAGATTACGCAAAATTTGGGCCTCAACTCAGTCTGAGAACCCCTGTCTCAAGAAAATCTGAAGAGCATGTCCGTTCTTCACCACCCTTCCAGTTAAGTTTAAACTGGCATACCAGTGAGGTGGGAGGGATAGAGTGCTCTTGAGAGTTTTGGAAAACTTTACCTCCTCCTAGTGGCCAGGGAGTGAATCCCATGCCTCTCACCACCTTATGAAAGAAATAGATTGTAAGATACTATACACTACTAGCAGAGTAATCTGATTTGTAATGCCTGCAATATTTAATTTTTAAAGTGCATCCCCTGCTCCCTACTAACTTCCCTCTCCAACAAGCAAATCAGTACATAAGAATAATGCACATACTATCTAGAGTAGCAGTATTATTGGAAAATAGTGGTTTGTGTGTGCAATTAAAGGAACACAGTGGTCAACTTTTTTCTTTAGTTTTATCTAAAAGAGGGGATTTGAAATTGTATTTCAGGGTTTTATTATTTTTAACTTATGTTCTTAACCTAAAGAAGAAAAAACTTTTTATGGTTTGGTGATAGTTTCCTTCTCTGCCAGTAACATAGCGGCAATTGCCCTAATCAGCCACTGAAATTTAATAGGAAGTACAAAACCAATAATTAAGTAATAGTTTCAGTATAAACCTAAACAGCTTTTACTTAAAGGGCTAGAAAGGTCAAAATTCCATTTAGATGAATACATTTCAATTTAAATAGAATCATTTTTGCAATTTACTTCTATTAGCAAATATGCTTCTAGTAAAAGTTATTACTATTTCAGCAGTATACGCACATATGCTACATGTGACTAGAGGATTAGGATTCAAACACCTGCTCAGAGAACTGGTGGGGGTATGTAGTGAGAATATGAGTGATACAAGCCACTGCTGTCTCTTTGCAAAGGGGTGTTGTTTGAATGCTGGTGCATGGGGCACTCACAGCATATGTGTGTATGCTGCTGAAAAACAGTAATGACTTTTACTATAAACATTTTTGGTAATGGAAGTATATTGCAAACATGCTTTTATTAAAAACGTAAACGCACCCATGCACTTTTCAGTAAAATAAATTCATAAATAATTTGACATATGTAAATGCTGCTCATTCATATACATGAAATCTTTTGAGTACAATGTTAAATGAACCTGTTAAATACAGAACATAGGGAATGTATCATCATTTTGCCGGTGCAGTAAACAGATTATATAGAGCAATGCAATGGTCAAATGCTCGCACTAAAAGGATTCTTCTAGTTCTATAAACCTACTAATGAGTACGGAGCATTCTTGGGGCCCCGATTTATGATGGCCCGAAAGGGGTCATATCGCCCTGTTTCCGCGCGAACCTTCAGGCTCGCCGGAAACCGCAGTTAAGAAGCAGCAGTTTTAAGACCGCTGCTCCTTAACTGTATCTGCCGCCTCTAAACGGCGTACAGCAATCAACCCAATCCTATATGATCGGGTTGATTGACACCCCCTGCTAGCGGCCAATTGGCCGCGAATCTGCAGGGTGCGGCATTGCACAAGCAGTTCACTAGAACTGCTTGTGCAATGCTGAATGCAGACAGCGTAGGCTGTCCGCCTTCAGCGATGTCTGTCGGACATAATACGCTGCAGGGTATCATGTCGGACAGACATTAGTAATTCGGCCCCTAGGAGTCTTCTAGTCAGCTGCTATTATCACTATGATTGCTGTCTGTGCTTTTCAATTATGCTTTGATACTTGTTGAAAAGTGAAATTTTATCCACATTACTTACATTTTTTTGAACTCTGCATCTTCTAGTAATGATGTTTAGAGTCAGAATAATATCTTCACCTACTAACTTTTTATAAGCTTTGAGTCTCAGCTGAAAGTTTCAGGTTTAAGGGAATCTATTTAATTCATATTTGCATTTTGTGTTTTGTGTTTTTTTCTTCAAAGGCTAAAGATAAATCTGAAGAGAAAGAAATAATAAAAGCAAAGCATGCTGTCAGCAACCGAGGGGCTCAGTCCGAGGTTCAGAGGCCGTCATTGGCTGGTAAGTAAAAAGTATTTGCTTCGTAGAATTAATGCACATTAAACATACAGAGGAGCCAAGTACAACTTTTTTTATTTTAATTATGAACTTATCTCTTAATTAATGTACACACAAACACATATATATATATATATATATATACATACATGCTCATATAGACACATATACAGGATTTTTATGTTTAAATCTTTTTATTAAGAAAATAACTCATTGAGGCCTATTTATCATATGTCTGTCGGACCTGCAGGCTCGCCAGAAACAAATCTAAACAAGTCAGGAGGCTTGCTTTCCCCAGAAAACATCTGGATAGACGGGTTCCAATGTAGCAAAGGATTCTGGGTAAGATATGCAAATGAGGTTCACAATCACTCATTTTCTTTCATGTAATTGGCAAGAGTCCATGAGCTAGTGTCGTATGGGAGATACAATCCTACCAGGAGGGGCAAAGTTTCCCAAACCTCAAAATGCCTATAAATATACCCCTCACCACACCCACAATTCATTCAGTTTTACAAACTTTGTCTCCTATGGAGGTGGTGAAGTAAGTTTGTGCTTAGATTCTACGTTGATATGCGCTTCTCAGCATTTTTAAAGCCCGATTCCTCTCAGAGTACAGCGAATGTCAGAGGGTTGTGAAGGGAGTATCACCTTTTGAATGCAATGGTTTTCCTCACGGGAGATCTATTTCATAGGTTCTCAGTTTTCGGTCGTAGAGATTTATCTCCTACCTCCTTTTTTCAGATTGACGATATACTCTCATATTCCATTACCTCCACTGATAATTGTTTCAGTACTGGTTTGGCTATCTGCTATATGTGGATGGGTGTCTTTCGGTAAGTATGTTTTCATTATATAAGACACTCTCAGCTAGGGTTTGGCACTTTATGTTTTAATATAAAGTTCTAAATATATGTATTGTACTTATATTTGCCATGAGTCAGGTTTATGTATATTTCCTTTTGCAGACTATCAGTTTCATATTTGGGCAAATATTTTTCTTACATGGGGTATAGTCTTTTTTCAATTGACTGTTTTTTCATTTAAATTCGGGGGCAAAATTAGGCTTGCGAGGGCACAAAATGCCAAAGTTTATTGCTTCATTCTTGGCGCAATAGTTTTTTGGCGCAAAGGTACGTCTGTTGACGCAAATTCGTAATTTCCGGCGTCTTAGTTGACGCCGAGTTTCTTGCACAGGTTGCGTCTTCAATTACGTGAGTGTGTCATTTCCGGATGTTATTGGCGCCAAAACATTTTAAGTTACGTTGTGCGTCATACTTGGAGACAAATAATTTCATTATTTAAAACCCCATTTCTATGTGTCTCTTGCCTTTTTCTATGTCAGAGGGCTATGCTGTTTGCATTTTTTTTCCCATTCCTGAAACTGCCATATAAGGAAATTGATCATTTTGCTTTATATGTTGTTTTTTTCTCTTACATTTGCAAGATGTCTCAATCTGATCCTGTCTCAGAAACCACTGTTGGAATCCTGCTGCCTGATAACAGTTCTACCAAAGCTAAGTGCATTTATTGTAAATTTGTGGAGATTATATCTCCAGCTGTGGTATGTAATAGTTGTCATGATAAGCTTTTACATGCAGAGAATGTGTCCATCAGTAATAGTATAATGCCTGTTGTTCCTTCAACATCTAATGTACATGATATACCTGTTAATATAAAAGATTTTGTTGCTAATGCAATTTAGAAGGCTTTGTCTGCCATCCCGCCTTTTTCAAACCTAAAAGGTCTTTTAAAACTTCTCATAAAGTTTATGAAATTTCAAATGACCGACAACATACTGAATTATCCTCCTCTGATGAGGATCTATCTGATTCAGAAGATCCTTCCTCAGATATTGACACTGACAAATCTACTTATTTATTTAAAATGGAGTATATTCGTTCCTTGTTAAAAGAGGTGTTGATTACATTGGATATTGAGGAAACTAGTCCTCTTGATATTAAAACTAGTAAACGTTTAAATTCTGTTTATAAACCTCCTGTGGTTACTCCAGAGGTTTTTCCAGTTCCTGATGCTATTTCTGATATGATTTCTAAGGAATGGAATAGGCCTGGTACTTCTTTCATTCCTTCTTCAAGGTTTAAAAAATCGTATCCTTTGCCAGCAGTTAGATTGGAGTTTTGGGAAAAGATCCCCAAAGTTGATGGGGCTATTTCTACTCTTGCTAAACGTACTACTATTCCTATGGAAGATAGTACTTCTTTTAAAGATCCTTTAGATAGGAAACTTGAATCTTATCTAACTAAATTCTGGCCATCTTCTCAGGCCTGCGATTTCTATGGCTGATGTTGCAGCTGCATCAACTTTTTGGTTGGAAAGTTTAGCGCAACAGGAAATGGATCCTGATTTCTCTAGCATTGTTCGTTTGCTTCAACATGCTAATCATTTTATCTGTGATGCCATTTTTGATATTATCAAAATTGATGTTAAATCTATGTCTCTAGCTATTTTAGCTAGAAGAGCTTTGTGGCTCAAATATTGGAATGTTGACATGGTATCTAAGTCTAGATTACTATCTCTTTCTTTCCAAGGTAATAAGTTATTTGGTTCTCAGTTGGATTCGATTATTTCAACTATCACTGGGGAGAAGGGAATGTTTTTGCCTCAGGATAAAAGACCTAAGGGTAAATCTAAAGCTTCTAATCATTTTCGTTGCTTTCGACAAAATAAGGAACAGAAACCTAATCCTTCCCCCAAAAAATCTGGTTCCAATTGGAAACCTTCTTCAAGTTGGAGTAAATCCAAACCGTTTAAGAAACCAAAGCCAGTCCCAAAGTCCACATGAAGGTGCGGCCCTCATTCCAGCTCAGCTGGTAGGGGGCAGATTAAGATTTTTCCAATACATTTGGGCAGATTGTGTCCAAAATCAATGGATTCAGAGTATTGTCTCTCAAGGGTACCGAATAGGATTCAGAGTAAGACCTCCTGTGAGAAGATTTTTTCTCTCACGCATCCCAGCAAATCCAGTGAAGGCTCCGGCTTTTCTGAAGTGTGCTTCAGACCTGGAGCTTTCAGGGGTAATCATACCAGTTCCGTTTCAGGAACAGGGTCTCGGTTTTTATTCAAATCTATTCATTGTCCCAAAGAAAGAAAATTAATTCAGGCCAGTTCTGGATCTGAAAATTTTGAATCGTTATGTAAGAGTGCCAACTTTCAAAATGGTGACTATAAGGACTATTCTGCCTTTTTTTCAGCAAGGGCATTATATGTCCACAATAGACTTACAGGATGCATATCTTCATATTCTGATTCATCCAGATCACTATCAGTTTCTGAGATTCTCTTTTCTAGACAAGCATTACCAATTTGTCGCTCTTCCATTTGGCCTAGCGACAGCTCCAAGAATCTTTTCAAAGGTTCTTGGTGCCCAACTCTCTGTAATAAGAGAACAGGGTATTGTGGTGTTTCCTTATTTGTACGATATCTTGGTACTAGCTCAGTCTTTACATTCTGCTGAATCTCACACAAATCAACTAGTGTTGTTTCTTCAAAGACATGGTTGGAGGATCAATTTACCAAAAAGTTCTTTGATTCCTCAGACAAGGGTCACTTTTTTAGATTTCCAGAAAGATTCAGTGTCCATGACTCTGTCTCTAACAGACAAGAGACGATTACAATTGGTTTCAGCCTGTCGGAAACCTTCAGTCTCAATCATTCCCTTCAGTAGCTATGTGCATGGAAGTTTTAGGTCTCATGACTGCAGCATTGGACGTGATCCCCTTTGCTCATTTTCATATAAGACCTCTTCAGCTTTGTATATTGAAACATTGGTGCAGGGATTATACAAGATATCACAATTAATATCCTTAAATCCCAATGTTCGACTATCTCTGACTTGGTGGTTAGATCACCATCGTATAGTTCAAGGGGTCTTTTTTGTTCGACCAACCTGGACTGTGATCACAACAGATGCAAGTCTTTCAGGTTGGGAAGCTGTCTGGGAATCTCTGACAGCACAAGGGGTTTGGAAATCTCAAGAGGTGAGATTACCAATCAATATTTTAGAACTCTGTGCTGTTTTCAGGGCTCTTCAGGTTTGGCCTCTGTTGAAGAGAGAACCGTTCATTTGTTTTCAGACAGACAATATCACAACTGTGGCATATGTCAATCATCAGGGTGGGACTCACAGTCCCCAAACTATGAAAGAAGTATCTCGGATACTTGCTTGGGTGGAATCCAGCTCCTGTCTAATTTCTGCGGTTCATATCCCAGGTATAGACAATTGGGAAGCGGATTATCTCAGCTGTCAGACTTTACATCCGGGGGAGTGGTCGCTCCATCCAGATGTGTTTTCTCAGATTGTTCAGATGTGGGGTCTTCTAGAAATGGATCTGATGGCTTCCCATCAAAACAAGAAACTACCCAGGTACCTGTCCAGGTCCAGGGATCCTCAGGCGGAAGCAGTGGATGCGTTAGCAGTTCCTTGGTGTTACCAACCTGCTTATATCTTCCCGCCTCTCGTTCTTCTTCCAAGAGTGATTTCCAAGATCATCATGGAACAACCGTTTGTGTTGCTGGTAGCTCTGGCATGGCCTCACAGGTTCTGGTATGCGGATCTTGTCTGGATGTCCATTTACAGATGAAGTAAACATATACACAGTTATTAGCGCATAGCGCTAGTTGTATTTCTAACTGACAACACAATAATCAGAAGTTCCTCATATTCCAGCCAGAGCGTGTTTTTTTAGCACTCGAGTGCCTGGCTGGGGAATCTCTTACATCTGTTTTTTTTGCACAGCAATAAGAAGTTCGTTTATATTAATACCAGAGCGTGTTTTGAACACTCAAGTGCCTGGGAACAATTTCGAACTTACAAGACTTCTATTATCATGCTGGTTATATTCTTTTGCCCCATATACCTCTTTTGGCAGTGCTAAATCTAATACCTGATACATGTGTGTGTTTTTTTCAACTCTAAATTATTAATCAGCTGTTTTTTAGCAAGCTTTTGTGAGTCGCATACTGCAGTATCTAGTCAAGATTTTGGTATTCTTTCAGCGTTTTTTGCGCTTTTTCGCCTCTCATGCTTTTTAATTTTGTGTGTGTTTTGTCTGTTTGGAATTTGGGTGGAGAATAGACAACC
The DNA here is from genome assembly GCF_027579735.1 of Bombina bombina. Lineage (NCBI taxonomy): Eukaryota > Metazoa > Chordata > Amphibia > Anura > Bombinatoridae > Bombina > Bombina bombina. The sequence continues at coordinate 1,321,525,730 of NC_069499.1, read as the reverse complement.
CAGATTCTTTGTGAATCCCAAGTGTATATATTTAGTAATAAAGCATTTAGACCTCTGTGCAGCCTTGGTCCTTCTTTGATTGAACAGATAGCACATTCAATCCTTTTCTCAGATCATAGTTTCATATTATTCATTTGGGACTGCTAGCACTTAGGATTCTAAGCACCAGATCATTTGTGTAGCACCACATTTTTATTATTGTTTTTCAATTAAACTACTTTCTTGGAAAGTATTGTTCCTTTTGGCCATCTCTTCTGCTAGAAGAGTTTCCGAATTATCTCCTCTTTCTTTTTCATCAGGATAAGGCAGTTTTCATTTAAATTTCTACCTAAGGTTGTAAATTCTATCAACATTAATAGAGAAATGTTGTCCCTTCTTTGTGTCCTAATCCGAAGAATTCTTTGGAGAGATCCTTGCATTCTTTGGATGTGGTAAGAGCTTTGAAGTATTATGTTGAAGCTACTAAAGATTTCAGGAAGACTTCTAGTCTATTTGTTATCTTTTCTGGTTCTAGGAAAGGTCAGAAGGCTTCTGCCATTTCCTTGGCATCGTGGTTAAAGCTTTTGATTCATCAGGTTTATTTGGAGTCGGGTCAGGACCTGCCTCAAAGAATTACAGCTCATTCTACTAGATCAGTCTCCACTTCGTGGGCTTTTAAGAATGAAGCTTAAGTTGATCAGATTTGCAAAGCAGCAACTTGGTCTTCTTTGCATACATTTACTAAATTCTACTGTTTTGATGTATTTGCTTCCTCGGAAGCAGTTTTTGGTAGAAAAGTTCTTCAGGCAGCCGTTTCAGTTTGATTCCTCTGCTAATGTTTGAGTTTTTTTCTCTTTTCATTATTAGAATAAAAACGTATATTTTGGGTTGTGGATTATTTTTTTTCAGCGAAAAAATGGCTGTTATTATTCTGTCCCTCCCTCTCTAGTGACTCTTCTGTGGAGTTCCACATCTTGGGTATTGCTATCCCATACGTCACTAGCTCATGGACTCTTGCCAATTACATGAAAGAAAACATAATTTATGTAAGAACTTACCTGATAAATTCATTTCTTTCATATTGGCAAGAGTCCATGAGGCCCATCCTTTTTATGGTGGTTATGATTTTTTTGTATAAAGCACAATTATTTCCAAATTCCTTTGTTGATGCTTTTTACTCCTTTCTTTATCACCCCACTACTTGGCTATTCATTAAACTGAATTGTGGGTGTGGTGAGGGGTGTATTTATAGGCATTTTGAGGTTTGGGAAACTTTGCCCCTCCTGGTAGGAATGTATATCCCATACGTCACTAGCTCATGGACTCTTGCCAATATGAAAGAAATTAATTTATCAGGTAAGTTCTTACATAAATTATGTTTTTTTTACTTCAGTCTGCTTTTACGCAGACTCCCTTTACACCATAGCATCGCTGTATACACAGCTTTTAAGCTTAGCTAGGGTTAGTACGGTGATTCAGACCATCCCAGGACAGCTGTTTCATGGTTTTTGCCACTCATCAGCTGGGAGTAGGGGAATCACTGCTGGGTGAAGTTGATTTCTGGGCGATGAGTGGCAAAAACCACAAAACAGCTGTCCTGGGATGGTCTGAATCACTGTACTAACCCTAGCTAAGCGATGCTATGATGTAAAGGGAGTCTGTATAAAAGCAGACTGAAGTAAAAAGTGAGTCATTGTGAACCTCATTAGCATATCTTACCCATAATCCTTTACTGCATTGGAAACAGTGTATGTGGATGATCGCAGAGGCATAACTAGAAACATCAGGACCCCAGAGCAAGAATACATAACCCCCCCCCCCCCCCCAAATGTGATTTTTATACATTAAATTATATTTATTTTTTTGCAATTTGGTGCCCTTCCCAATAGTGTTTTAAACAGTAACAGTCAAAGAGTGATTGTCACATCGTAACAGACACACAGCACAGGTACATTGCCAAAGAGTGTCACACAGATCAAGGACTACAAAATGTGTCACACACAAGAACAGTGTCAGAGAGTGTCACACAGCACAGGGACAATGCCAGAGGGTGTTAAACAACACAGGGACAGTAACAAAATGTGTTACACGACACAGGAACATTGCCAAAGTGTGTGCCACACAGCACAGGGCAGTGCCAGATTGTGACACAGCACAAGGACAAACATTTTGGCACACATAAAAATGTTATACTAATAATGGTGACATAAAAATGTCACTGGATTTCCAAAAATGATTTTAAAACATTGATCCTAACTAAATGTCACACTAGGCAAAACATGTGTAATTGTTACACTAGGCAAAATAACAACTGTCCAGTTAATACTATTAAGAGCTAGGAGAAAACAATTTTTCAGGACACTAAAGTCCCAGGCAGTCTGACTATTTTTATAAATAGCAGTATATGGAATATCAGATTTTTTTTTTATAGATAACCATATGCAGAGCATGAACATTTCTTATGTTACTGTGGAATGTGACGAGATTAGTAGCCCCTGGATATTCTTTATGTTCACAATAAATTAACAAAGTCAGATAAGCAATGAGTCACAGTGCTATTGCTAACATTAGGGAAGGGAAATTCTCTCTCCACTCAAGCCAGAGCCGAAATGACACGACCCCCCACCCTGGATCTATAATAATCCATCAGGTTGAGAGCTCCCATAACGCTCACAGATTTGTGTCGGGTCATTATCAATCTTGAGATTCTGGCGGTCTTTTTACCTCTGTCTTTTTACCTCTGTCTTTTTACCTCTTATAAATACTAGTATTTCGGATTGTAGGGTGGCTAATTCTGAAGTTGGGATTCTGATTGGTAGTGCTCTAAAAATGTATAATAGGCTGATTAGTATATTAATTTTTACTGCTGACAATCGACCTAACCAGGAAAAATGGTAAATTTATTCATTTTTGGAGACCTCTTCATATATCTTTAAAAGGTGGAATATAATTATGTTGTATAATTATGTATTATGTTGGAACTGAGTGGTCAAATGGATCCCTAGATATTTAAGAGAGTGTTTAGCCCATTGGAGGTCAAAGTTTATTTCTATGGATTTTAGTGTATGGGGGGGTACCGTAATTGATTAATCCAATACCCTGATATTTTAGAGAATTTATTCAACAGTTATATAGATTTGAAAGAGTGATAAGTGGTTTGGTGATCGTGAGCAGCATATCGTCCACGAATAGGGTCAATTTATATTCAGTGTTTTGTATTTTAACGGCTGAGATACCTGGGCTTAGTCTGATATTAGCTGCAAGGGGTTCAATACAAAGGGCAAATATAAGGGGTGAAAGAGGGCAACCTTGCCTGTTACCATTTAATATGGGGAAAAGTTTTGATTTATAGCCAGCTGAGGAGACCTGCATCTTTGGTGCAGAGTAGAGCACTGTAAGGGCATCTATGAAGAACGCATTAAACCCCATATGGCAGAGTACTGACAGCATGTAATTCCAAACAATTCTATCAAAGCCTTCTCCGTATCCAAGGAGAGGAGCAGAGAAGGCGTCCGAGACTCACTCAGGTAATTCATGACATTAACCATGCATCTAATGTGGTCAGGGGCTTCCCTATCTTTAATAAAGCCCACCTGGTCTGGATGTATCAAAGATGGCAATATCTGTTTGAGGCGATTGGCTAAGATTTTGGCAAAGAATCTTTGCTAACTATTAGTGCTAACTAATGGGGACCACAATAGACAATATATCCCTGAGATCAAGACAATTTAAAAATAAAAAGGCCAGTCTAATAGTTGCTTGTAATGAAGGCAACAGTCACTGAGAATGGAACAACATCGGCCTTATATCGCAAAACCGGAAGTGATACTATTACATAGTGCACACTTCCGGTTCCGATAACTCAGCCTATTAAACCCTGTCTGATACGGAGTGGAATAACATCGGCTCCACATCGCGAACCGGAAGTGATACTATTACGTAATGTACACTTCTGGCTCAGGCGATTCAGCATACTAAACCTCGATCTGATATAAGAGCATAAAAGACAGGACATTTTTTATAAACATATCCTATATAAGTTTCATCAGGTTGAAAGTTGCTAATAGTGGGAAAATTTAACAAATCGGAAAAATTTCGGCAGGATATCGCGAACCGGAAGTGATACTAATACTTAATGTACACTTCCGGTTTCGGCGATTTATGTATTTCAAATGGCACAAATTTAAAGCTAATCATAGAACACACAAGGATAATAAGGGTGGAATAAACAATGGATAACTCATATTACTTTTATTGTTACTTTTACAAATATATAAGAATAGGAACAAAAGCATTTTGATATTTGAATGGGATAGTAATACTTCCGGTTCAAAGGCACAACCTTTTTTGGTGCAAAATTAGCACATTCTGATTGGTACACTACAATATAAAAGGAGGCTTAATCAGTGCTTACCACAATACAGTCTTGAGAAAGGCCCAAGGAAGGGCTGAAACGCGTTGGCTATTGATGGTAAGCCTCATTTCATCTAGCATAGGAATATTATAGCGTTATTGCACTATTTGTCTTTTTTTGTATTCCACAGGTACACTGGGAATTTTTTTGCATTTTTTACGATTCACTTTTTATATTTTATATTTTATATTTTACTTTTTTTCACATTTTGTATTTTATCAACATAAGGACACTCATTTTTTTTATACTTCTTTGTTACATTTTTTGCTGCATTTTTAACCCCTTAATGACAAGTGACGTACCAGGTACGTCCTGCAAAAACTTGCAGTTAGTGACAATGGACGTACCTGGTACGTCACTTGTCTAAGAGAGTGCTGGAAGCGATCGCAATCGCTTCCAGCAGCTCTCAGGGTATTGCAGTGATGCCTCGATATTGAGGCATCCTGCAATACCCTTTAGAAAGCATCCGATGCAGAGAGAGCCACTCTGTGGCCCTCTCTGCACCGGTAGCGATGCGGCCGTTCGTTGGTGGGTGGGAGCTTACAGGGAGGAGGGTGGGCGGCCCATCGCTACCCGGCATCCGGTTCCTTCAAGTGTATTGTGCACGCCGGATGCCGGGAGCGTGCGGGGGCTGCGTGCACGCACGCGCGTGTGTGTGTGCGCGCGCGCGCGCAGCAATCACTGGCACTGCCACCAATGAATTTAGGTAAGGATCTGGATCTGGATCTGGGGGGGGTGGGGGGGGGGGTGGTTGGGGCAGCTACACTTGATCAGGATCTGGATCTGGGGGGGGTGGGGGGGGGGGGGTGGTTGGGGCAGCTACACTACAGAAAAAATAAAACATGTCACAAAACAAAACACTTTTTTTGGGGGGGAAAACTGGGTACTGGCAGACAGCTGCCAGTACCCAAGATGGTGGCAATTAGGTAGGTGGGGAGGGTTAGAGAGGTGTTTGGGGGGGATCAGGGAGGTTGGGGGTTAAGGCAGGGGTCCATCACAGCTGAATAATTTAAAAAAACAAAAAACAAAAAAAAAACACCTTTTATTTTAGTACTGGCAGACTTTCTGCCAGTACTTAAGATGGCGGGACAATTGTGGGGTGGGGGAGGGAAGAGAGCTGTCTGGGAGGGATCAGGGGGTGGGATGTGTCAGGTGGGAGGTTGATCTCTACACTAAAGCTAAAATTAACCCTGCAAGCTCTCTACAAGCTACCTAATTAACCCCTTCACTGCTGGGCTTAATACAAGTGTGGTGCGCAGCAGCATTTAGCGGCCTCCTAATTGCCAAAAAGCAACGCCAAAGCCATATATGTCTGCTATTTATGAACAAAGGAGATCCCAGAGAAGCATTTACAACCATTTGTGCCATAATTGCACAAGCTGTTTGTAAATAATTTAAGTGAGAAACCTAAAATTGTGAAAAATGTCACTTTTTTTTTTATTTGCTCGCATTTGGCGGTGAAATGGTGGCATGAAATATACCAAAATGGGCCTAGATCAATACTTTGGGTTGTCTACTACACTACACTAAAGCTAAAATTAACCCTTCAAGGTCCCTACAAGATCCCTAATTAACCCCTTCACTGCTGGGCATAATACACGTGTGGTGCGCAGCTGCATTTAGCGGCCTTCTAATTACCAAAAAGCAACGCCAAAGCCATATATGTCTGCTATTTCTGAACAAAGGGGATCCCAGAGAAGCATTTACAACCATTTGTGCCATAATTGCACAAACTGTTTGTAAATAATTTCAGTGAGAAACCTAAAGTTTGTGACAAAATTTGTGAAAAAGTGAACAATTTTTTTTATTTGCTCGCATTTGGCAGTGAAATGGTGGCATGAAATATACCAAAATGGGCCTAGATCAATACTTTGGGTTGTCTTCTAAAAAAAAATATATACATGTCAAGGGATATTCAGGGATTCCGGACAGATATCAGTGTTCCAATGTAACTAGCGCTAATTTTGAAAAAAAGTGGTTTAGAAATAGCAAAGTTCTACTTGTACTTATTGCCCTATAACTTGCAAAAAAAGCAAACAACATGTAACCATTGGGTATTTCTAAACTCAGGACAAAATTTAGAAACTATTTAGCATGGGTGTTTTTTGGTGGTTGTAGATGTGTAACATATTTTGGAGGTCAAAGTTAGAAAAAGTGTGTTTTTTTCCATTTTTTCCTCATATTTTATATATTTTTTATATTAAATTATAAGATGTGATGAAAAAAATGGTATCTTTAGAAAGTCCATTTAATGGCGAGAAAAACGGTATATAATATGTGTGGGTACAGTAAATGAGTAAGAGGAAAATTACAGCTAAACACAAACACTGCAGAAATGTAAAAATAGCCATTGTCATTAAGGGTAAGAAAACTGAAAAATGGTCCGGTCATTAAGGGGTTAAAGCACACGGCATTTAATCTCCTTCTTGGACACCTTCACATCTTTTAACCATAGGATATACTTATCAAAGGTTGGATCACCTACAAGGAACTTGGAGCGTCCACGCACATTTTGATTTTTTCACCACACCTGGAATTTTTTCACTACACCTGGAATTTTTTCACTACACCTGGAGACACGACACATTTTTTATTTATTGTCTTTGCTAGACTAACAATCTAGATCGCCATCTTGGACTGCCATCCATATCAGCCAATTTGGGGAAATTTATCTATTAGACCTTTTTACCATTTTGAGATAGTTTCTTTTACCATTCAGGAATATATGTTTTTTATCATGTTATTTATCACATTTTTATTGTAATCATGGATCCATGAATATTTTTATGTATGTTTTGTGATTTTATTTATGTATGTGAATCTATGAGATTAGATATATCGTTGTGTTGAGTAACTTTAACACTATTTTTTAACCTTGTTCAATAAATATATCTGTTATATATCATCTATACCTGCAAAGTGTCATCCAATATCCCTGCCCA